>NC_142759.1:35121074-35429734 GCF_054948205.1 Urtica dioica subsp. dioica | reverse complement strand
AAAGAACTGTCCTGCCTATCTCAAAGCAAAGGAACATAGTATTGTACTAGTTACCGAAGCATGCTTAGTAGCTGATAATGTATCAACGTGGATTCTTGACTCCGCTGCTACTAACCATATTTGTTGTTCCTTGAATGGTTTCAAGAAAACCAAAATCTTAGAGGAAGGCGAGTTCTGTTTCAAATGGGGTGATGGGAGCCTGGTGTCCGCGAAGGCTGTGGGATCCGTGACGCTGTCTTTTGAAGACCGCACTTTAAACTTGAATAATGTTTATTTTGTTCCTACCTTTGGGAAGAACTTAATATCCGTTGCTCGTCTTCGTGAGCAAGATTATTGTTTAAAGTTCATTAAGAATGGAATTCGTATTTCGTTTCCTGATAATTCTTTTGTCACTGATGCATGTATGAAGAATGTTCTTTTCTACATCTATCCCACTCAACCTTCTCTTTTAGACACCGAAATAGATAATGATCTAATTAGGGAGCCAAAGAGGATCAAACTTTCTGAATCCTCCGATCTAACAAAATCAACATACCTATGGTACTTAAGACTTGGTCATATCAGTCTAGATAGGATTAAGAGACTTGTGAGGGACGGTCCACTCCAAGCCTCTGCAATAGGTTCACTACCTACTTGTGAATCCTGCATAGAAGGAAAAATGACTAAGCGACCTTTCTTCGATAAGGGTCGAAGAGCCGCTGAGTTATTGGAACTAGTACATTCTGATGTATGTGGTCCGCTCAGCCAACAGGCACGTGGAGGATACGAATACTTCGTTACCTTCACCGATGATTACTCACGATATGGGTTTGTCTATTTGATCAAACACAAATCCGAGACCTTTAACGTATTTAAGGTCTTTAGGGCTTTAGTGGAAAAGCAAACTGGCAAAGTGATCAAAACCCTTCGATCCGATCGAGGTGGTGAGTATATGTCTGGGGAGTTCGATGACTTTCTTAAAGAAGAAGGTATCGCTTCTCAGCTTACCGCACCTGGCACACTTCAAGAAAACGGAGTGTCAGAGAGAAGGAACCGAACTCTAATGGAGATGGTTAGATCAATGATGAGTTACTCATCACTCCCTCCTTCCTTTTGGGGATATGCCCTCGAAACAGCCGCTTATATTCTGAACCAAGTTCCGTCCAAGGCGGTTCCTGGTACTCCTTATGAAAGATGGACTGGCCGTAAAGTAAGTTTGGGCCACATCCGAATTTGGGGTTGCCCTGCACATGTGCTAAGGCAAAAGACTAGCAAGTTGGCTAGTAGGTCATAATTGTGCCTGTTTGTGGGATATCCAAAGGAAACCAAAGGTTTCATTTTCTATAGTCCCGAGGACGATAAGACTTTCGTTAGCACGAATGCTCGTTTCCTTGAGGAGGACTTCATGAAGGATGCGAAACCTAGAAGCAAAATTGTGCTTGAAGAAAAGTTGGGTGAGGAAGCTTCTACCTCATCTATAAGAACTGTTCTTACCCCAAATGAAACACAACCTAACTCATCAGAATCTCGTCAAGTAGTACTTAGACGTAGTGGGAGGGCTACTCAAAAGCCTGACAGGTACATGTCTTATGGAGACTCTCTTGTAGCCGTCTCTGACATGGATGATCCTGTTTCCTATAGCCAAGCGATGGCTTGTTCTGAATCAAACCTTTGGCTTGACGCCATGAAAGTTGAAATGCACTCGATGTATGTCAACAATGTCTTGAAACTTGTAGACCTTCCTGAAGGGATTAAACCCGTAGGGTGTAAGTGGATATACAAGAAGAAAAGGGGTCGTGATGGGAACGTCGAGACGTTCAAAGCACGACTTGTGGCAAAGGGTTATACCCAACAAGAAGGGATTGACTATGAAGAAACCTTCTCGCCAGTCGCGATGCTTAAATCCATCCGCATACTCCTATCCATAGCTGCAGCTCTCGACTATGAGATCTGGCAAATGGATGTCAAGACAGCCTTTCTGAATGGCAATCTTGACGAGCGCATTTACATGGCTCAACCAGACGGTTTCTTGGATAAAGGTCAAGAGACCAAGGTTTGTGAGTTGCTTAAATCCATTTATGGACTAAAGCAAGCATCTAGGTCATGGAATATTAGATTCGATGAAACTGTGAAGAGCTTCGGCTTTGAACAGTCAATAGATGAGCCTTGTGTTTACAAGTTAATACACGAAGGCAAAGTTGTGTTTCTGGTACTATATGTCGATGATATACTACTCATTGGTAATGACGTGGGTAAGTTATCTGAGGTTAAGGTCTGGCTGGCAATGCAATTCGATATGAAGGATCTAGGAGAAGCCGCATACATTCTGGGAATCCAAATCTTTCGAGATAGGAAAAACCGGACCCTGTCTCTCTCTCAAGCATCTTATATTGATAAGGTGATGGATCGCTTCTCGATGCAAGACTCCAAGAAGGGCCAAATACCCTTTAGGCATGGAGTTTCACTCTCTAAGGACCAGTCTCCCAAGACTGCACAAGAGATTGAAGACATGAGGAAAATTACTTATGCCTCTGCCGTAGGAAGCCTCATGTATGCTATGCTTTGCACTAGACCTGACATCTGTTTCGCCGTTGGCGTAGTTAGCCGTTCCCAATCCAACCCTGGACCCGAGCACTGGATTGCTGTTAAGCATGTTCTTAAGTATCTTAGAAGAACTAGGAACTTGATGCTTACATACTCAGGTACTGACCTGACTATGACGGGATATACCGACTCCGATTTTCAAGCGGATAAGGATTCCAGGAAATCCACTTCGGGATCTATGTTCATCCTTAATGGTGGAGATGTTGTGTGGAGAAGTATTAAGCAATCTTGCATTGCTGACTCCACAATGGTAGCAAAATATGTGGCTGCTTGTGAAGCATCCAAAGAGGCTGTATGGCTTAGAAAATTCCTTAAGTATTTTGAAGTTGTTCCTAACGTCGACGAGCCCATGACCCTTTATTATGATAATAGTGGGGCTGTCGCTTACTCAAAGGAACCTCGAAGCCATAAGCGCTCTAAGCATATTGAGAGGAAATACCATTTGATTCGAGAGATCGCGCAACGCGAAGACGTGGAGGTGAAGTAGATCTCTGGCAGATCTATTCACCAAGGCCCTAGCGAACATGGTCTTCGACCAACTTCGAGAGCGATTAGGCATGTAGGACTACTCACATCTTCTTTGAGTCTAGTGGGAGTTTGTTGTCAATGGTGCCCACAAGAAGAGTAGTAGTGTCTATTTATGTACATTTGATGTCATATAGTCTTACGAAGACTCTTGCTTGTAATTGCTTATTCATTAATAAAAAGCTGAAACGTTCATTCAATCTTCCTTGTTTGAAGCTTTATGATAAAACCTTAGTCTTTAGTCCATAAACAAACTAAACAACTTACGAAGAGACAAATGTAGATTTGCATGAACAAACTCTTCGTAGTTTGCTTAAAACGATATATTTGCAATCTTAGGGTCAAAGGACTATTGACCTCAATACGATTGTTAGAAGAATCTATGATGTCTGGTTATGAGGCATTGAGAGTTGGAGGCTCTATAGTTCTTTTAGGTATCTTCCGAAGGTACTGAATTGACCAGTGCACTTCTAGAGACAAGATAAGAACAAACCATTTAACCTCTTATGTCTCGAAGTCACTATGTATGAATTGCATCATGCTTACCTTAATCCTGAAATGAGACATGTCATTTCACACCTTAGTATTCTCATTTGAGAAAGTCAGAGTTTGGACTCACTATGTGATTCCGAACAGGGCCTATTGGTGAAGTACTAAGTTGTGAGAATGTCATGAGTAACTTTGTGAGGTTCTCATAGATATGGAATTCATGTACAAGATTGCTGAAATGCAATGTATGTCACCTCATGCTTTGTTCCTTGGAGTGTGAATAAATGAACTGGCCAGTGTCCAAATTGAGTCCTGACTCTTTTGGATGAAACAATGTGACTTGTTAGCTCCTCGTCAATACATTGTTTCTAACTTATTCACAAGCGACAAAGGAGTTGAGGAAATAACAGCTAGAAGGGTAAAATGGTAATTTAGTAAATCCCGACTAGCTGATGACATTCATGAAGGGTAAACATAGATAATATTCAGTGGATCCGCTCATCATAATTTGGTTGAATTCTTGAGTAGAAAATAAATTCATTTGAACCGAGAGATTTTCAGTGTCAACTCTTTAGTGGAGTCAATTGGCATTAAGCTAAACTTGGAAAAGGTTTGTGAACTTTTGAGTCCAAGTGTTTAGCTCAAGCTTTGTTCATTTGGATCCATGAGGTCACTGTCACAAATCATATCGAGTAGGAATAGTTAAACTAGAAGCTAAGTCAAAACAAGAACGAGACAAGTTTTACGAAAATTGTCAAAAGGGTAAATTTGTCTTTTTGGACATAGCATGAAATGAATGTCAATAAATTTTTTTTGACATGGTCATATGATGGCCTAGATCACTTGGCCATGATGTGTTCATTGGGCCTTGTGGATTAATTTCATTTCATAGAATTTTACTTGAAAATTCTCAATGGGCTTTTCTTATGTTGTCATGAACAAGTAAAGAAAAATCTAGAAAGGCTTTCTGGAAGCCCTTTGGCCGTCCAACCCAAGAGAATGGGAGACTAATTTCGTGCAGCCCCATAGAGAAAAAGAGAGTTTATTTTGTGCATTGATGTATGAAGATACTTGCCAAAAGAAAAAGAGGAAACAAATTTCCTTTAGAAGGAAAGTGCATTTTTGGCCAACTAAGAGAGAAAGCAAATGAGGAAACAAATCCAAAGGCTTCTAGAAGCTCATTTGGACGTGCAAGGGGTATGAGGAAACTACCTTTTGAAGGTAATCCTCCTCCTATAAATACCCCACCTCATTCCTCTCATTTGATTCATTCCACATAAGTTAGAGATTGAGAGACTCTCTCTCTAGACCTTGTGGCCGATTTCTCCTCTCTCTCTCTCTAGTTATTTTTGTTTTTGTTTTGGCACCTAGGTCCTCATTTGACCTAGTGGTTTTAGCTCTTCGACTTTGAGACTTGTTCTCGAGTCGTCGTGTTTAAAAGTGCCCACTCACTAATTCTTTTTTTCTCGAGTGATTTAGTGATAGAAACTTTCGTGGTTGCTCGAGTTGCCGAGGAAAGAAAGAGAGACGTGCTGCGAGGGAGACGAGCATTGCAACTTTCCAAAAGCTTCTCAAAGTTCAAGCTTCAAGAAAGGTTAGTAAACTTCTATGCTCATATTAGGTTTTTATTTATATGTACTTGCTCTTTGTCTAGGTTAGTAAAAACCGTTTTTACTTGAAAAGAAAATTTTTAAAATTCCGCCGCTTAACGAAGCATTAAACTTTTTCTTAAACCCTAGATCTATTCCAACAAAAATCCCCGCGGAGGATTACTCGCCGAAGATACTCATGAAGTGTTTGACGATCCGGTCTTTGATGAGGATGCACATGAACTTGAAGAAATTGAAGAAGTTGTGGGAGATGTGGGCAACGCTCTCGTTCTCCGTTGAAATTTTCTCACACCCTCGGCCCGTGACGATGGATGGCTGCGCAACAATATTTTCCAATCGTCGTGCACGATCGGCGATAAGGTTTGCCGCTTTGTCATCGATTCCGGTAGTTGTGAAAATGTGGTGGCCGCAGATGTCGTCTCAAAGCTTGATCTCACCACGGAAAAATACCCGAAACCGTACAAATTGGCATGGCTCTAGACCAGGACCGAGGTCACTATTTCACAGCGGGCTTCGGTTAGTTTTTCCATTGGCTCATCCTATCGCAATGAAATTGTGTGTGACGTAGTGGCAATGGACGCTTATCATCTTTTGTTGGCCCGACCGTGGCAATTTGACCGCCACGCGATTCATGACGGTTTCACTAATACGCACAGTTTTTACTTCGGTTGAAAAAAATTGTGTTGTTATCGTCCAATCCCGCTACGGCCCGGCCCATCGCCCGCTCACTACACTACTCTCCCGGGCCGAATTCGAGTCGGAACTCTCCGATTCCAGCATCCTCTACGTTCTCATCGCCAAAGGCGTCACCAACACGAAACCGATTCCTTCCGTCGTACAACCCATACTCGCGGAGTTTGCCGCTGTTTTTCCTCCCGAGTTGCCCTCTGAACTTCCTCTACTCCGCGATATACAACATCGCATCGATTTCATGCCCGACGCGTCACTACCCAACCGTGCCCATTATTGTATGAGCCTGACCGAGCATGAAGAACACCGGCGACAGGTCGAGGACCTTCTACACAAGGGTAACATACGCGAGAGCTTGAGCCCGTGCGCGGTTCCCGTGTTGCTCACCCCCAAGAAAGACGGCTCATGAGGGATATGCGTTGACAGCCGTGCGATCAATAAGATCACGGTTCGCTACCGTTTTCCTATCCCACGCCTCGATTGTTGGAATTGATCTAGGGTTTAAGACAGAGTTTAACGCTTCGGGTAAGCGGCGGAATTTTAAAAATTTTCTTTTGACAAGTAAAATGATTTTACTAACCTAGACAAAGAGCAAGTACACATAAATAAAAACTATTATGAGCATTATAAATTTACTAACCTTTTTAGAAGCTTGAACGTTGAGAAGCTTTTGGAAAGTAGCAACGTTCGTCTCCCCTCGCAGCACGTCTCTCTTCTTTCCTCGGCAACACGAGCAACCACGACAGTTTCTATCACAAGAATCACTCGAGAGAAAAGGAATTAGTGAGTGGGCACTTTTAAACACGTCGTCTCGAGAACAAGTCTCAAAGTCGAAGAGCTAAAAACGCTAGGTCAAATGAGGACATAGGGGCCAAAACAAAAATGAAAAGAACTTAGAGAGAGAGAGAGAGGATGGGCGGCCAAGCTAGAGAGAGAAACTCTCAATCTCTAAAACTTTGGATGAATGAAATGAGAAGAATAAGGCCCCTATTTATAGGAGAGGCTTTACCTTCAATAAGGTAGTTTCTGTTGTCAATGGTGCCCCCAAGAAGAGTTGTAGTCTTTATTTTGTACATTTGATGTGATAAAGTCTCACGAAGACTCTTGCTTGTAATTGCTTATTCATTAATAAAAAGTTGAAACGCTCATTCATTCTTCCTTGTCTGTTTGAAGCTTTGTGATAAAACATTTGTCTTTAGTCCATAAACAAACTTAACAACTTATGAAGAGACAAATGTAGATTTGCATGAACAAACTCTTCGTAGTTTGCTTAAAACGATATATTCGCAATCTAAGGGTCAAAGGACTATTGACCTCAGTACGATTGTTAGGAGAATCTATGATGTCTGGTCATGGGGCATTGAGAGTTGGACACTCTATAGTTCTTCTAGGTATCTTCCGAAGGTACTGAATTGACCAGTGCACTTATAGAGACAAAATAAGAACAAACCATTTAACCTCTTATGTCTCGAAGTCACTACGTATGAATTGCATCATGCTTACCTTAATCCTGAAATGAGACATGCCAATTCACACCTTAGTATTCTCATTTGAGAAAGTCAGAGTTCGGACTCACTATGTGATTCTGAACGGGACCTATTGGTGAAGTACTAAGTGTTGTCGCTGTTTTTCGGACAACGATTTAGGAGTCAAAGGCGGTTAGACCCAAGGCCAGACCAAGTGGCCTCGCCTTGACTCGAGCGTGTCGGACATGGTATCCCAAGTCTTCCCTTAGCTGTCAATGGTGTTTGAGCTCGCCGGCATACCTGAAAAAGATAGGAGAACCGTGAGCTAAGAAGGGAAAACAGAGGAGGTGCCTCTGTTTACCTCTCCGACGCTCAACATTAGTGGGATTGAGGTGGATTATAGAGGTTTAGAGGTGGTGAGAAGCCAAAGGTGAGCGAAACGAGCGAAGTATGAGTTCGGCAGTGTTTCGGGACTCAAAGTTGGATTACCTGGACAAAGGGAGGGGCCTTGGTATTTATAGACGACCAAAGGGGCATTTTGGGCATCCCTTTGGCCGAAGGCCGGGTCTGAGTCAGCCATGGAGGAAGGCCGGCTCTGGATGAAGGCCGGCCATGGAGGAAGGCCGGCTCTGGAGGAAGGCCGGCTCTGGAGGAGGGACGGCTCTGGAGGAGGGACGGCTCTGGAGGAAGGCCGGCTCTGGAGGAAGGCCGGCTCTGGAGCAAGGCCGGCTCTGGAGGAAGGCCGGCTCTGGAGGAAGGCCAGCTTTGGAGGAAGGCCGGCTCTGGAGGAAGGCCGGATCTGGAGCAAGGCCGGCTCGGCCGAGTGAACTGCTGGGAGGTTCACTCGGCCATTGGCCGAGCGAACTGCATGGCTAGATGACCTTTGGGCCGGCTGACCATTGGGCCGGCTGACCCTTGGGCCGGCTGGGCATATGGCCGGCCATTGGCCAGCTAAACCTTGGGCCGACCATTGGTTTGGGCCGGCCAATGGCTGAGGCAAGGTCTCACCGTCAAAGGCCTCACGCCGGTCTCGTGGGTCGAAGCGATGCCTTCTTCTTCGTCGGTCCGAGACGGGCCGACAGCATTAGCCCCCCCGAGTTTCTGGTTGAGCGTGGGTCGAGCGGAAACTCAAGAATCACGTCGATATGCGGACTTCAGACGACCACTCTCGAGTTTGTGTGTACGTTCTAGAACGACTTCGGCGCATTGCGAGGGGCGGCTTTATCGCGTCGCGAGGAACGACTTTCGTACGTCGTGGGGGACGACTTTGGCGCATCGCGAGGGACGGCCTTTGTTGCGTGTGGCTTATTTTCTCGACTTACCAACGAAGGCGTAATCGATTTGCACGTCTTTGTCGTGCGCGACTTATTTTCTCGACCTACCAATGAAGGCGTGATCGATTTGCACGGCTTCGTTGTGCGCGACTTATTTTCTCGACCTACCAATGAAGTCGTGATCGATTTGCACGGCTTTGTTGTGCGCGGCTTATTTTCTCGACCTACCAATGAAGGCGCGATCGATTTGCACGGCTTTGTTGTGCGCGGCTTATTTTCTCGACCTACCAATGAAGGCGCGATCGATTTGCACGGCTTTGTTGTGCGCGGCTTATTTTCTCGACCTACCAATGAAGGCGCGATCGATTTGCACAGCTTGGGCCCCGAGGGGCGTTGGTGTCACATTTGCGTGATAGGGTTTTCCGTGGACGCTGGCTAGACCAGGTACGCCCGGCGGACGTAGGCCTTTGAAACCCATTTGTGACTTGCTGCCTATTGGCGCACGAACTGGGCGGCGAGCGTAGTGCCACATTTGTGTGGCCAGGTTTCCCGTGGACGCTGGCTAGACCAGATACGCTCGGCGGACGCAAGCCTTTGAAACCCATTTGTAACTCGCTGCCTATCGGTGCACGAGTTGGGCGGCGAGCGCAGTGCCACATTCGTGTGGCCAGGTTTCCCGTGGACGCTGGCTAGACCAGATACGTCCGGCAGACGCAAGCCTTTGAAACCCATTTGTGACTCGCTGCCTTTCGGCTCACGAGCTGGGCGGCGAGCGCGGTGCCACATTCGTGTGGCCAGGTTTCCCGTGGACGCTGGCTAGACCAGATACGCCCGGCGGACGCAAGCCTTTGAAACCCATTTGAAACTCGCTGCCTTTCGGCTCACGAGCTGGGCGGCGAGCGCGATGCCACATGCGTGTGACGAGGTTTCTCGTGGACGCTGGCTAGACCAGATACGCCCGGCGGATGCAAGCCTTTGAAACCCATTTGAAACTCGCTGCCTTTCGGCTCACGAGCTGGGCGGCGAGCGGGATGCCACATTCGTGTGGCGAGGTTTCCCGTGGACGCTGGCTAGACCAGATACGCCCGGCGGACGCAAGCCTTTGAAACCCATTTGAAACTCGATGCCTTTCGGCTCACGAGCTGGGCAGCGAGCGCGGTGCCACATTTGCGTGGCGAGGTTTCCCGTGGACGCTGGTTAGACCAGATACGCCCAGCGGACGCAAGCCTTTGAACCCATCGTTGCCTTTTGGCTCACGAGCTGGGCGGCGAGCGCAGACTCGGGACTCAACTCGAGGACTCACGTAGAGCCTGCACGAGGAGTAGTTAGTTGACTTGTGGACACGAGACACAACTCGAGGGCTCATGTAGAGCCTGCACGAGGAGTGGTTAGTTGGCTTGTGGGCTCGATACTCAACTCGAGGAATGAACTCGTCTCGGGGAGGCATGTGAAGTCGGCACGAGGAGTATCGGTCGACTCGTGGACTCGAACTCGACTCGAGGACTCACGTAGAGCCTGCACGAGGAGTTTCGTGAAGAGTCGGCGTGAGGAGTATCGGTCGACTCGCGGACTCGGAGCTCGACTCGAGGAATGAGCTCGTCCTGAGGAGACGTGTGAAGAGTCGGCACAAGGAGTATCAGTCGACTCGTGGACTCGAACTCGGCTCGAGGGCTTATGTAGAGCCTGTAGGAGGAGTTCCGTGAAGAGTCGATGCGAGGAGTATCGGTCGACTCGCGGACTCGAACTCGACTCGAAGACTCATGTAGAGCCTGCACGAGGAGTTTCGTGAAGAGTCGGCACGAGGAGTATCGGTCGACTCGTGGACTCGAACTCGACTCGAGGACTCACGTAGAGCCTGCACGAGGAGTTTCGTGAAGAGTCGGCGTGAGGAGTATCGGTCAACTCGCGGGCTCGGAGCTCGACTCGAGGAATGAGCTCGTCTCGAGGAGATATGTGAAGAGTCGGCACGAGAGGTATCGGTCGACTCGTGGACCCGAACTCGACTCGAGGACTCACGTAGAGCCTGCACGAGGAGTTTCGTGAAGAGTCGGCGCGAGGAGTATCGGTCGACCCGCGGACTTGGAGCTCGACCCGAGGAATGAGCTCGTCTCGAGGAGATATGTGAAGAGTCGGCACGAGAGGTATCGGTCGACTCGTGGACTCGAACTCGACTCGAGGACTCAAGTAGAGCCTGCACGAGGAGTTTCGTGAAGAGTCGGCGCGAGGAGTATCGGTCGACTCGCGGGCTCGGAGCTCGACTCGAGGAATGAGCTCGTCTCGAGGAGATATGTGAAGAGTCGGCACAAGAGGTATCGGTCAACTCGTGGACTCTAACTCGACTCGAGGAATGTGCTCATCTCAAGGAGTTACGTGGGGAGTCTCTCTTTGGGTCCTCCGGCCTAACCATCGACCCCTTGAGACTTTACTATTATTATTATTTGTTTTCTGTTTCGAGAGAGTTGGCCCAACACGTTTGGGTGAACTGACGAACCGAATCCAAAGACGTTTGGACGAAGTGATGAAGTCGCTCCAGCTCGACAAGACGAAGTGGCGAGCTCGACTGGACGAAGTGGTGAGCTTGACTAGACGAAGTGACGAGCTTGACCAGGCGAGGTGACGAGCTCGTCTAGGCGAGATGACGAGCTTGACCAGGCGAGGTGACGAGCTCGACCAGGCGAGGTGACGAGCTCGACCAGGCGAGGCGACGAGCTCGACCAGGCGAGGCGACGAGCTCGACCAGGCGAGGTGACGAGCTTGACCAGGTGAGGTGACGAGCTCGTCCAGGCGAGGTGACGAGCTCGACCAGTCGAGGCGACGAGCTCGACCAGTCGAGGCGACGAGCTCGACCAAGCGAGGTGACGAGCTTGACCAGGCGAGGTGACGAGCTCGTCCAGGCGAGGTGATGAGCTCGACCAGGCGAGGCGACGAGCTCGACCAGGCGAGGCGACGAGCTCGAATTCCCAACCATTCGTTAGAGTCGGCACGAGGAGTATCAGTCGACTCGTGGACTCGAACTCAACTCGAGGACTCATGTAGAGCCTGCACGAGGAGCCACGTGAAGAATTGGCACGATGAGTATCAGTCGACTCGCGGACTCGGACTCAACTCGAGGTCTCATGTAGAGCCTGCACGAGGAGCCACGTGAAGAGTCCGCGCGAGGATTATCGGTCGACTTGCGGATTCGAAACTTGACTCGAGGAATGAACTCATCTCGAGGAGTTACGTGAGAAGTCTTTCTTTGGGACCTCCGGCCTAACCATCGGCCCCTTGAGACTTTATTATTATATATTTTTTTTGTTTTTGTGTTGTTGTTGAGTTGTTTTTGATTGAGCATTGATCCCTGTTAGCCCCCCGAGTTTCTTGCGTTTGTGAGACGAAGGCCAAAAAACTCTTGTGTTGGAGGTATACAAAAAAGTTGTCATGTGTAGAATAACTTTTTATTGCAATAAAGGGGGTCGTTACAGGTAGTCATGGCACTTGGCCTTCTTTGAAAAAAAAAGAAGAAATTACATTTTCGAAATAAAAGTGATCACGAAGCCGATCGGGTTCAGGCGTGAGTTTAGAGGTCGAAGTCGCGACAATCATGGCTTGCTAGCAGATGCGACGAATTCCTTGAAGTCCCCACCTCGAATTAGGGAATCAATTCGCTTCTTAAGCTGGTAGCATTCGATCGTCATGTGCCCGTGATCTTTGTGGTATTCGCAGAACCTACTTCGATCTCGCTTTGCGGGGTCCTTTGTGAGTGGAGCAGGCTTCCCAGCTCATCGCGGCGTAAGCTTAGGATCCGGTCGGGCGTTGTGTTGAGCGGGACGAAGGATTGCTTCGGGGCTGGAGAAGGGTGGTCATTAGGGACTTGACCCTTCCGGCGCCTTTTCCTTCGTGACTCGGGACCAACGGCCGGCATCACAAGCGCGGCCGCGCGCTTCTGGTCGGGTGCTCGATCGATGTTGGGTGGTCGCTGCCCCAAGACGATCGCGGTCTCGCGTTGAGCGTTGAGTTTTTCTCTCAAGTCGAACTCGTGATCCTCTCTTTGAGAGCTGAGGCGATCTCTCAAGTCTCCGGAGGCCGTCCCTATCACCCTTGTTAAGGGCGTGTCATTCAGGCGACGCCTTTGGCGGAGGCCGCGACCATCGACGTGGTCACCTTCACAAGGGTTTTGGACGCGGATGGTGAGCTTGGAGCGTCCCTTTAGGGACCTCGAGACTGAGCGTCCTTGGGTATTGCGCGAGCTTTGACGCCTTGACGTGGTCGCCCGAGGGTGCCCCCTTGGAAGCGTGCGCGTGCGTCCCCTTTCGTGAACAGCGTGGTCGAGGTTGGTCTCGTGGTTGACGTCGTCGACATCGTTGGAGTCGAGGAGGTCGGCGATGAGCGCGCAGGTGACACCGGGGCAGTCTAGGAGCTCAGCGAGCCTTCGAGCCGTGTCCTCTCGGACTGCGGCCTCGGGGTCATTCGTTGGGTCTCGGGGCTGGCTCTTATTATCATGAGGTTGCCCTTCGAGACCGTGCGCAGAGCTTTAGAGGTCGTGCCTCGAGCTAGTCGCTCGGGCGCCCACGAAGGTGGCATGCACATGACTCATCTCTCGAGAGTCGTAGGTGTAGTGATAGAGGAATGGTAGGGATAGCGTCGAGGACCCCTCCTTATAGCGCAAAAATGTTGTCGCTGTTTTTCGGACAACGATTTAGGAGTCAAAGGCGGTTAGACCCAAGGCCGGACCAAGTGGCCTCACCTTGACTCGAGCATGTCGGATTTGGTATCCCAAGTCTTCCCTTAGCTGTCAATGGTGTTTGAGCTCGCCGGCATACCTGAAAAAGAGAGGAGAACCGTGAGCTAAGAAGGGAAAACAGAGGGGGTGCCTCTGTTTAGCTCTCCGACGCTCAACATTAGTGGGATTGAGGTGGATTATAGAGGTTTAGAGGTGGTGAGAAGCCAAAGGTGAGCGAAACGAGCGAAGTATGAGTTCGGCAGCGTTTCGGGACTCAAAGTTGGATTACCTGGACCAAGGGAGGGGCCTTGGTATTTATAGACGACCAAAGGGGCATTTTGGGCATCCCTTTGGCCGAAGGCCGGGTCTGAGTCGGCCATGGAGGAAGGCCGGCTCTGGAGGAAGGCCGGCCATGGGGGAAGGCCGGCTCTGGAGGAAGGCCGGCTCTGGAGGAGGGACGGCTCTGGAGGAAGGCCAGCTCTGGAGGAAGGCCGGCTCTGGAGGAAGGCCGGCTCTGGAGGAAGGCCGGCTCTAGGGTTCACTCGGCCATTGGCCGAGCGAACTGCATGGCTAGATGACCTTTGGGCCGGCTGACCCTTGGGCCGGCTGGGCATATGGCCGGCTGAACCTTGGGCCGGCCATTGGTTTGGGCCGGCCAATGGCTGAGGCAAGGTCTCGCCGTCAAAGGCCTCATGCCGGTCTCGTGGGTCGAAGCGATGCCTTCTTCTTCGTCGGTCCGAGACGGGCCGACAACACTAAGTTATGAAGATGTCATAAGTAACTTTGTGAAGTTCTCATAGATATTGAATTCATGTACACGATTGCTGAAATGCAATGTATATCACCTCATGCTTTGTTCCTTGGAATGTGAATAAATGAACTGGCCAGTGTCCAAATTGAGTCTTGACTCTTTTGGATGAAACAATGTGACTTGTTAGCTCCTCGTCAATACATTGTTTCTAACTTATTCACAAGCGACAAAGGAGTTGAGGAAATAACAGCTAGAAGGGTAAAATGGTAATTTTGTAAATCCCGACTAGCTGATGATATTCATGAAGGGTAAACATAGATAATATTCAGTGGATCCGCTCATCATAATTTGGTTGAATTCTTGAGTAGAAAATAAATTTATTTGAACCGAGAGATTTTCAGTGTCAACTCTTTAGTGGAGTCAGTTGACATTGAACTAAATTTGGAAAAGGTTTGTGAACTTTTGTGTCCAAGTGTTTAGCTCAAGCTTTGTTCATTTGGATCCATGAGGTCACTGTCACAAATCACATCGAGTTGGAATAGTTAAACTAGAAGCTAAGTCAAAACAGGAACGAGACAAGTTTTACGAAAAATGTCAAAAGGGTATTTTTGTCTTTTTGGACATAGGATGAAATGAATGTTAATAAATTTTTTGACAAGGTCATTTGATGACTTATGACCACTCGGCCAAAATTGATTTAATTGGGCCTTGTGGATTAATTTCATTTCATAAGAATTTTATTGAAAATTCTTAATGGGCCTTTCTCATGTTGTCATGAACAAATGAAGCTCCTTCTAGAGAGCATTGGCCGTCCAACACAAAGAGAGAAAGGGAGATTATTTTGTGCATGAATGTATTTAGATACTTGCCAAAAGAAAAAGAGGAAACAAATTTCCCCTATATGGAAAGGAGAATTTCGGCCAAGTAAGTCAAGGGAGAAGCAAATAAAAGAGGAAACAAATCCAAGGCTATGCATGGATCCTCTTGGCCGTGTGAAATAAGTGGGAAAGGAGGGAATATTTACTCATGAATATGTGATATTCTATAGAAGAGGAAACTACCTTATTAAAGGTAAAACCTCTCCTATAAATAGGAGCATCATTCTTCACATTTCATTCATCCCAAGTTTTAGAGATTGAGAGCTTCTCTCTCTAGCTTGGCCGCCCCTCTCTCCTTCTCTTTCTAAGTTCTTTTCGTTTTTGTTTTGGCACCTAGGTCCTCATTTGACCTAGCGAGTTTAGCTCTTCGACTTTGAGACTTGTTCTTGAGTCGTAGTGTTTAAAAGTGCCCACACACTAATTCCTAATTTTTCTCGAGTGATTATAGTGATAGAAACTTTCGTGGTTGCTCGAGTTGGCGAGGAAAGAAGAGAGACGTGTTGCGACGGAGATGAATGTTTTCAACCTTCCGAAGGCTCATCAACGTTCAAGCTTCTAAAAAGGTTAGTAAATTATTTATGCTCATAATAGTTTTTATTTACATGTGCTTGCTCTTTGTCTAGGTTAGTAAAATCGTTTTACTTGTCAAAAGAAAATTTTTAAAATTCCGCCGCTTACTGAAGCGTTAAACTTTTTCTTAAACCCTAGTTAGTATTGTTTTCGAACGTTTACTAATTTTGTGACACATTCCCTTGGGTTGGACGGCCAAAAGGCTTCTAGAAAGGCTTTCTAGATTTTTCTTCACTTGTTCATGACAACATAAGAAAAGCCCATTAAGAATTTTCAAGTAAAATTCTATGAAATGAAATTAATTCACAAGGCCCAATGAACACATCATGGCCGAGTTATTTAAGTCATCATATGACCATGTCAAAATTTTTTTTGACATTCATTTCATGCCATGTCCATAAAGACAAAATTACCCTTTCGACAATTTTCGTAAAACTTGTCTCGTTCTTGTTTTGACTTAACTTCTAGTTTAACTATTCCTACTTGATATGATTTATGACAGTGACCTCATGGATCCAAATGAACAAAGCTTGAGCTAACATACTTGGACTCAAAAGTTCACAAACCTTTTCCAAGTTTAGCTTAATGTCAACTGACTCCACTAAAGAGTTGACACTGAAAATCTCTCGGTTCAAATGAATTTATTTACTACTCAAGAATTCAACCTAATTGTAATGAGTGGATCCACTGAATATTATCTATGTTTACCCTTCATGAATATCAACAGCTAGTAGGGATTTACAAAATTACCACTTTACCCTCCTAGCAGTTATTTCCTCAACTCCTTTGTCGCTTGTGAATAAGTTAGAAACAATGTATTGACGAGGAGCTAACAAGTCACATTGTTTCATCCATAAAAGTCATGTCTCAATTTGGACACTGGCCCGTTCATTTATTCACATTACAAGGAACAAAGCATGAGGTGATATACATTGCATTTCAGCAATCTTGTACATGAATTCCATATCTATGAGAACTTCACAAAGTTACTTATGACATCTTCACAACTTAGTACTTCACCAATAGGTCCTGTTCAGAATCACATAGTGAGTCCGAACTCTGACTTTCTCAAACGAGAATACGTAAGCTGTGAAATGGCATGTCTCATTTCAGGATTAAGGTAAGCATGATGCAATTCATAGGTAGTGACTTCGAGACATAAGAGGTTAAATGGTTTGTTCTTATCTTGTCTCTAGAAGTGCACTGGTCAATTCAGTACCTTCGGAAGATACCTAGAAGAACTATAGAGTCTCCAACTGTCAATGCCCCATAACCAGACATCATAGATTCTCCTGACAATCGTACTTAGGTCAATAGTCCTTTGACCATTAGATTGCGAATATAGCGTTTTAAGCAAACTACGAAGAGTTTGTTCATGCAAATCTACATTTGTCTCTTCGTAAGATGTTAAGTTTGTTTATGGACTAAAGACTAAGGTTTTTTCAACTTTTATTAATAAATAAGCAGTTACAAGCAAGAGTCTTCGTAAGACTGTATTACATCAAATGTACATAAATTGTAAGGATAAGTTTCTGCGTCACTCGTATTTGGACATTTGGAAATAATAAACGAGTTTCCGTTGTTACAACTGAATTCTCGAGTGAATTATATTTCAAGGGATTTGTCGAATTAATTTTAAATATGTTAAGGTTATGAGAAATCTCGGAATAAATAAAGGAATTATCGAGTTTAACTCGATTAATAAATTATTTCCGAGGAGACATTCTGGAAATTAATTTAAGAAATAAATTCTCAAGGATGAGAATTAATTCCGAGAAACCTTAAATATATTTTAATTAATCGAGAATGAACGAGAAAATTCCCGGTTAAAATCCTATAATTATAATCCGTACGGTTATGGATTTAATTAAATAATTATATGAAATGACTTGTTTGTAACAATTTTTAAGGGACCCATTTGAAAGAAAACAAGAAAAAGAGATTGGTTTGAGAATAAAAGGATAATTCTTAAGCCTTGCCTCGTCATCACACATGTGTCGCGCTTCTATCCTTGCCAACCCAACACTTATCTTCATCATTTACTTTGCTATTAAGTCTCTCTAGCCGAAATAAACAAACCCATGGGAAAAAAACACAAGTCACGCGAGAAGGAAAAAAAAAAGAGAAGAAGAACAGAAGAAGAGAAGAGAAAGAGTGAGAGACCGAGGGAGAGAGAGAGAGCTCGGGGAAGAGAAAGGCCGAGAGAGAGCAGAAGAGAGCGAGAGAGCGAGTGAGCGAGATTGAGAAGGAGAGCGACCGAGGGAGAGGACGCGCGACCACCAGCACCAGCCCGAGACCCCAGCTCCGTGCGCGCGCCATCCAGCAGACCACTGAGCCTCGTCGCGCGCGCGACCGCCGTGAAGGTTGAGCCACCGCGAGCTAGAGAGGACGCCGGAGGGTTCAATTCCTCCAGAAACAAGGTGAGATGTTTCTTCCCCAATTTTGAATCTGGAGTTAGGGTTTCGTTTTGGATTTGGGGCTTTTGATTGTGAGTTAGGATTTCGGTGATGATTCCTGGTTATGGTTTTGTTCTTGGTTTTAGAGAGTTTGGATTTGATTTTGGTCTTGGCCGTGTAGAATGGTTCTGGCCGTGTGTTTGAGCTTGATATGGATTTGATCTTGATTTTTGGGACGTGATTCTTAGCTTGATGTTGTTTTTCTAGTTTGAGAATAGGAGTTAACGGTTGTTTTGTTGTTGTGCGTGTGAGTTATATCTGTTGAGAGTCTAGGCTCGTTTTAGGTGGGCTGAACAGGTCTCGGGACAGCGGCTCGGGACGGCGAGGAGGCTGTCCGAAGGTTGGCGGAGCTGCTGTGAGAGTGACGACGGAGCGGGGCTGGTCAGCGAGGTTCATCGGCTCGGTTGGGACGAGCTGTTGGGCCGGGGACGGCAGCGACGCTGTGGTGGCTCTCGGGGGGGCTGTTTATGGCAGTCTCTGCCCAGTGTTAGCGAGTCAAAATTTCCGGAGTTCCGACTCGAGTCTAAGGCGTAGTGAAGTAGTTTTTTTTAGTTAGTTGTGAAGCTTTGATGGATTGTATGAGTGCTCGGAGTTAGTGCGTTATTATATTTTATGTATATTGTTGTTACGTTTTATTGTTTGACAATGGTTTTATTTTCCAAATTGGTTTCGTTTGAACCGTTAAAATTAGTACGTTATTATTATCAAGAATTAATACGTTATAATTAGTATGTTTTATAATCAAGCTCGTTTTATGTAAGTCGTTAAGAAAAATAAATTAATATGTATCATTATTAAACTCGTTGATTCTTCACGTAATTATTTAGTATATTTATCTTAATTATGTATTAAAAATCGAGTTCGATTATAAGCTCGATTCTTTTAATTTGGAAAACGAATATCAACGAGAAATATTTTATTTACGTTCTCAAATACTTATAACTTGTCAATAGAAAGAGACAAGTCAAAAATATTTTCTAGAACATAATCATGAAGTGTCGGTTTGAGTTATTTTCATATAACCTATATATGATATAGATTGTTAGTAATAACTTCTTTATACGTTCTTTTTTTTTTAGTTTCGACCTCGGGAACCTATTCTAAGCAGTGGGCTTTGCCCAGTCAGAAAAATAGGTGGTCGAATAGTATGGGACGTTTCTTAGTCTAGATCAGGGAAGTTGTTAAGGCCTTATTTTTAGGCGTAGATTATTTTCTGTATCTCTATTTTGCCTTCGTGTATTCTCTGTTTCTCGTGTTTGTGACGCTCTGAGTAGCGTGACTAGGAGAACGTTTTGAATACATTCCGTATGAGCTTTCTCTTAGTAGAAGAGTGTACGTTAGTAGATTAATGGACGAGATACTGAGTATGCTCCGTGTTCGATCTTTCTCTTCCATAGATAAGTCCAGAGTGCTATCAGGATTAGCAGAAGAAGCTTACGAGGACTGGGTTACACGTGAAGTTAAGAAGAACCCTTCTTCTGGAAGAGAAGAATTCAGGATTCGAAAGAATCATATCCGGGTAAGTGGATTATAGGCACCTACAATATCAAGAAATATTATATATATCTTTATATATATATACATATATTGTACGTGCATTTTCTATATGCTTTCTAGTAAGCGAGAGTAAGATAAGCCAGAAGATAACTCACTATCAAGATTAAGGGCTTTTAGCCACTAACGAATTGAGAAACGGAATTAGTCCGGCTAACAAAAATGGCTAGAGGTAACTAGGAACCCAAGTCTTTGCTATGTGTTTAGTTAGCCACCCTCTAGAGATCCAGCCCTAGTGAACTGGATTATGAGAGACTGAAGTTAAGACTCGTATTCAAAAGCGAGAATATTATGATAGGATCTTTGGGAGTCGCATCTCAAGATCTTATAAGTCACGAGTTAATAAGCGAAAATAATATATGTTAAGATCGGGATTAAACCCGAACTAAGCAGTCTCTCATGTTAAGTTAATTAAAGAGAAAACATAGAATGGTACCGCCTCCGACATATACCCCTTGTTAGCAGGTACCTATTATGCTTCGTGCTGGTACCACATGGGGATTAGGCAGGAGACTGTGCACCCTCCTATCTGGCGCCAATAAGACATGTGTCGTGCGGATATCATTAAGGGATCCCGAGTAGGAAATGTATTGTATGATGGGAATTACTGGGACCTAAGCTGGCATATTCTCAAGTAAGAGGAGTTACCGGGACCTAAGCTGGTAATTCCATAGATTATGATAAAATTATGTTATGATGTGAATCACCGAGACCTAAGCTGGTGAATTCTTAAGTAAGAGGAATCTCTCGAGACCTAAGCTGAGTGATTCCTAAGTAAGATGAATCTATTGGGACCTAAGCTGATTGATTCTCAAGTAAGGTGGATTTATCGGGACCTAAGCCGATATTCCCGCAAGTTATGAAAAGATATGAACTCTATATTATGTATTGCTTATGTGTTATGTGCATTGTGCATTAGATATGTAGATATCCGCTTACTGAGTCTTTCGACTCACAGTTATTATCTTGATATTGTAGATAAAGGAAAGGCCAAAGAAGATTGAGCAGAGCATCAGCGAAACCGGTAAATAAGTAGGCGTGTGTATGTACGGCTGCCGACCTATGGCTAAGTCAAGGGAGAATGAGTCTATTTTGTTTTTAAAAGACGAGTCTTTTGTTGGTAAGTTTTAAATAGTATGTTTTAAGAAAAACAAAAAATTCGCCCATATTTTTGAGACGCTTATGTAAATATTTTAAAAGTTTTCAAGAAAATGTTTTCCGGAAGCGCTTCCACCGCGGTTTTTATTATTTTATTTTATGAAAGTAAGATACGAAGATACTCTGCCGCGGCTCGCGGGCGAGCTAAGGCTCGCGGGTCATGATATAAATAGAGACTACAACTCTTCTTGTGGGCACCATTTACAATAAACTCCCACTTGACTCAAAGAAGATGTGCGTAGTCCTTCATGCCTAATCACTCTCGATGTTGGTCGAAGACCTTGTTCGCTAGGGCCTTGGTGAATGGATCTGCTTGGTTGTCCACCGTTGAGATCTTCTTCACTTCCACGTCTCTGTGCTGCACGATCTCTCAAATCAAATGGTATTTCCTCTCAATATGTTTAGAGCGCTTATGGCTTCGAGGTTCCTTTGAGTTAGCGACAGCCCCACTATTATCACAATAAAGGGTCATGGGCTCGTCGACGTTTGGAACAACTTCCGAATACTTAAGGAATTTTCTAAGCCATATAGCCTCTTTGGATGATTCACAAGCAGCCATATATTATGCTTCCATTGTGGAGTCAGCAATGCAAGATTGCTTAATACTTCTCCACACAATAGCTCCACCATTAAGGATGAACACAGATCCCGAAGTGGATTTCCTGGAATCCTTATCCGCTTGAAAATCGGAGTCGGTATATCCCGTCATAGTCAGGTCAGTACCTGAGTATGTAAGCATCAAGTTCCTAGTTCTTCGAAGATACTTGAGAACATGCTTATAGCAATCCAGTGCTCGGGTCCAGGGTTGGATTGGAAACGGCTAACTAAGCCAACGGCGAAACATATATCAGGTCTAGTGCAAAGCATAGCATACATGAGGCTTCCTACGGCAGAGGCGTAAGGAATCTTCCTCATGTCTTCAATCTCTTGTGCAGTCTTGGGAGACTGGTCCTTAGAGAGTGAAACTCCATGCCTAAAGGGTGTTTGACCCCTCTTGCAGTCTTGCATCGAGAAGCGATCCATCACCTTATCAATATAAGATGCTTGAGAGAGCGACAGGGTCCGGTTTTTCCTATCTCGAAAGATTTGGATTCCCAGAATGTACGCGGCTTCTCCTAGATCCTTCATATCGAATTGCTTTGCTAGCCAGACCTTAACCTCAGATAACTTACCCACGTCATTACCAATGAGTAGTATATCATCGACATATAGTACCAGAAACACAACTTTGCCTTCGTGTATTAACTTGTAAACACAAGGCTCATTCACTGACTGTTCAAAGCCGAAGCTCTTTACAGTTTCATCGAATCTAATATTCCATGACCTAGATGCTTGCTTTAGTCCATAAATGGATTTAAGCAACTCACAAACCTTGGTCTCTTGACCTTTATCCACGAAACCGTCTGGTTGAGCCATGTAAATGCGCTCGTCAAGATTGCCATTCAGAAAGGCTGTCTTGACATCCATTTGCCAGATCTCATAGTCGAGAGCTGCAGCTATGGATAGGAGTATGCGGATGGATTTAAGCATTGCGACTGGCGAGAAGGTTTCTTCATAGTCAATCCCTTCTTGTTGGGTATAACCCTTCGCCACAAGTCGTGCTTTGAACGTCTCGACGTTCCCATCAGGACCCCTTTTCTTCTTGTATATCCACTTACACCCTACGGGTTTAATCCCTTCAGGAAGGTCTACAAGTTTCCAGACTTTGTTGACATACATCGAGTGCATTTCAACTTTCATGGCGTCAAGCCAAAGGTTTGATTAAGAACAAGCCATCGCTTGGCTATAGGAAACAGGGTCATCCATGTCGGCGACAGCTACGAGAGAGTCTCCATATGACATGTACCTGTCAGGCTTTTGAGTAGCCCTCCCACTACGTCGAAGTACTACTTGACGAGATTCTGATGAGTTAGGTTGTGTTTCAGTTGGGGTTAGAACAGTTCTTGCAGATGAGGTATAAGCTTCCTCACCCAACTTTTCTTCAAGCACAATTTTTCTTCTAGGTTCTGCATCCTTCATAAAGTCCTCCTCAGGGAAACGAGCATTCGTGCTAACGAAAGTCTTATCGTCCTCGGGACTATAGAATGTGAAACCCTTGGTTTCCTTTGGATATCCAACGAACAAACACAATTCTGACCTACTAGCCAACTTGCTTGTCTTTTGCCTTAGTACGTGTGCGGGGCAACCCCAAATTTTGATCCGGCCAAGATTTACTTTACGGCCAGTCCATCGTTCATAAGGAGTACCAGGAACCATTTTAGACGGAACTTGGTTCAGAATGTAAGCGGCTGTTTCGAGGGCATATCCCCAAAAGGAAAGAGGGAGCGATGAGTAACTCATCATTGATCTAACCATCTCCATAAGAGTTCAATTTCTTCTCTCTGACACTCCGTTTTGTTGAGGTGTGCCAGGTGCGATAAGCTGAGAAGCGATACCTTCTTCTTTAACAAAGTCATCGAACTCTCCAGACATATACTCACCACCTCGATCGGATCCAAGGGTTTTGATCACTTTGCCAGTTTTCTTTTCCACTAAAGCCCTAAAGACCTTAAATACGTTAATGGTCTCAGATTTGTGTTTGAGCAAATAGACAAAACCGTATCTTGAGTAACCGTCGGTGTATGTAACGAAGTATTCATATCCACCACGTGCCTGTTGACTGAGCGGACCACATACATCAGAATGTACTAGTTCCAGCAGCTCAGTGGCTCTTCGACCCTTATCGGAGAAAGGTCGCTTAGTCATTTTTCCTTCTATGCAAGATTCACAAATAGGTAGTGAACCTATTGCAGAGGCTTGGAGTGGACCATCCCCCACAAGTCTCTTAATCCTGTCTAGACTGATATGACCAAGTCTTAAGTGCCAGAGATATGTTGATTTTATTAGATCGGAGGATTCAAATAGTTTGATCCTCTTTGGCTCCCTAACTAGATCATTATCTATTTCGGTGTCTATAAGATAAGGTTGGGTGGGATAGATGTAGAAAAGAGCATTCTTCATCCATGCATCAGTGACAAAAGAATTATCAGGAAACGAAATACGAATTCCATTCTTAATGAACTTTAAACAATAATCTTGCTCAAGAAGACGAGCAACATATATTAAGTTCTTTCCAAAGGAAGGAACGAAATAAATATTATTCAAGTTTAAAGTGCGGTTTTCAAAAGACAGCGTCACTGATCCCACAACCTTCGCAGACACCAGGCTCCCATCACCCCATTTGAAACAGAAGTCTCCTTCCTCTAAGCTTTTGGTTTTCTTGAAACCATTCAAGGAACAACAAATATGATTAGTAGCAGCGGAGTCAAGAATCCACGTTGATACATTATCAGCTACTAAGCATGCTTCGGTAATTAGTACACTACTATGTTCCTTTGCTTTGAGATAGGCAGGACAGTTCTTCTTATCGGCCTTGTGAGGTCTCTTCTTAGTTCCAGAGGCGGAGGCTTTGTGCTCAGTGGCATGTGCCTCTCCTTGATTCCTCTTTCTCTTAGTGAGACCTTCAGCAGTGTGAAGCTCCTTCATAAGCTCGGTAACAATGTACTCTAGCTTGTTCATGGAGTAGTTCCACTTGAAGGTATCAAAAGATTCGGGGAGAGTTTCCAAGATCATATCTATTTTGGTCTCCTTGTTAATCTCAGATCCTAGGATTTCCATCTCATTCAGGTAACTAATGATTAGCATCATATGGTCCTTGATAGGAGTCCCAGCCTTCATGCGACAGTTCATAAACTGTCGGACTGCTTGTTGCCTTGCTTGACGCCTTTGCCCTCCAAACATCTCAAGGAGATTGTAGAGCATGTCGGCGGCAGTCTCGATAACTCGATGTTGTTGTTGTAAAACATTGTTCATCGATGCTAAGATATAGCACCTCACAATCTCATCGGATCGGAGCCAGGCCGCCAAGACGTCTTTTTCCTCTTATGTCGAATCATCATTCGTTTGAGGATGGGGGATGGTAAGTACCCATTTTGTGCTTGTTAATGGTAAGGACGATGTCGAGGTTACGTTTCGAACCTACGTAGTTTTCGTTTTCGAGTTTGTTCGAGGAAAGAATGGTTGAGAGATGGTTGAGAGACATGTTGCTTAATTAAGTTGAAACAAGTTTATGATTAGTCTTTGGTTTAGGGTTTAAGTTTGTTTAAGACTTGATAAAATCCAAAGGTGTTATAAACCAAACGATAATTTACTCCCTCAAGAGAAGGCCGCAATAAATCTCCATTTATAAGTAAATGACACATCATTAATGCTTAGCCAAGATGTCAATACACCAGTTTTGACTAGCCACCTTTTAAATTGGTTTGATCACTCACATCCTTTCCCAGAGCCTCAAGTGAGGATTACTAGGGATTGAGTCTAAGTGTGCAACCAACCACTTAGTACAAAAGATCAATGTTGTCAGCCCATCAACGATCGACAAGGGCAAAGTCACAACGCCGACTCCCGGCCGGCCAAATCCCGTCCGGCCGACCAAGGCTCGTCCGGCCGACTCCCGGCCGCCCAAGACCTGTCCGGCCAGCTCCCGGCCGGTTAGGTCCCGTCCGGCCAGCTCCCGGCCGGCCAAAGCCTGCCCGGTCAACGCCCGGGCGGCAGCCTCCCGGGCGGCCAAGGCTTGCCCCGGCCATTGGCCGGCCCAAAGGTTAACCCCGGCCATTGGCCGGCCCTAATATCCCCGGCTAATGGCCGGCCCTAGGGCCAACCTCGGCCAATGGACGAGCCTAGGGTGTCCACTCGGCCAAGGGGTAGCTCAAAACGCCCCTTGGTCGCCTATAAATACGAGGCTGGACCCATCTCAACAGGTAATCCAATTTTGAGTCCCGAAACGCTGTCGAACTCGTACTTCACTCGTTTCGCTCATCTTTGGCCTCTCACCACCTCTAAAACCTCTATACTCCACCTCAATCCTACTAATGTTGAGCGTCGGAGAGGTAAACAGAGGCACCCCCTCCGTTTTCCCTTCCTAGTTCACCTGTTCTTTCTTCCTTTTTAGGTACTTGGACGAACTCAAGGGACATTCACAGCTAAGGGACGACTTGGGATACCAAGTCCGACACGCTCGAGCCGAAGTGAGACCACTTGGTCCGGCCTCGGGTCTAACCACTTTGGGCTCCTAAATAGTTTTCCGAAAACGAGCGACAACATTTTGGCGCTAGAAGGAGGGGACCTCCCGACCTTGGCGACGCTCTCCCTTCCATTCCTCTTTCTTGCTACTTCTACGACTCTCGAGAGATGAGTCAAGTTCCCGCCACCCCCGTGGGCACCCGAGCGACGAGCTCGAGATACGGTCTTCGAAGCCTTGCGCATCATCTAGGAGGGCAACCTCGTGACAATGAGAGCCAGCCCCAAGACTCGACAAATGACCCCGAGGCCACGCTTCGAGAGGACACGGCTCGAGGGCTTGCCGAGCTCCTGGACCACCCAGGCGTCGATGGCGTACTCATTGCCGACCTCCTCGGCTGCCGCATCGAGGACCATGTCAACCATGACAAGAACGACCCCGACTACGTGGCGAAGCCAAGAACCAATGAGACCAACCTCGACCACGCTACTCACGAAAGTGAGCGCGCACATGCGCCCTCGAGGGGACACCCTCGAGAGACCACATCGAGGCGTCGAAGATCGCACAATACCCGAGGACGCTCAATCTCAAGGTCCCGAAAGGGATGCTCCAAGCTCACCATTTGCGTCCAAGGCCCCCGGATGGGCTACGACACCGAAGGTCGTGGCGCCCGTCGAGGACGTCGCTTGAACGACATATCCTTGCCAAGGGTAATAGGGATGGCCAACGGAGACTTGAGAGACCACCTCAATTCCCGAAGGGAATCCCATGGATGCAACTTGAGAGAGAAACTCAACACCCGACGCGAGACCGCGAGAGAGGCTGCCTTGGGACACCAATCACCCAATGTCGCTGACCGCTTATCCAACAAAAAGTGCGCCGCCACACTCGCGGCACCGGCCACCGGTCCCGGCTCGCGAAGGAAGAGGCGTAGAAAAGGTGAAGTCCCTAACGACCCTCTTTCTACGACCCCGAAGCAATCCTTCGTCCCTCTCAACATGACACCCGACAGGATCCTGAGCTTACACTGAGAGAAGCTGGGATCCCCACCCCCGATGAAGAAGGACCCCGCAACGCGAGACAAGAGAAAACAGCGCGAATATCACCATGACAACGGGCACGCGACAACTGAATGCTACCAATTTAGGAAGCAAATTGATTCCCTGGTTCGAAGTGGGAATCTCAAGGAGGCCAAGTGTCATGGCAACCTGTAACGACCTCCTTATTGCAATAAAGAGTTATTCCACACATGGTGACATATTATTGTATATCCCCTACGCGAGAGTTTCCTGCTTTTCGTCTCACAAACGCAAGAAACTCGGGGGGCTAACAGGGAGCAATACTAAATCAAAACAACTCAAAAACAAAAAAAAATAAAAATATAACAAAGTCTCAAGTGGCCGATGGTTAGGCCGGAGGTCCCAAAGAGAGACAATCCACATCACTCCTCGAGTCGAGTACCATGTCCACGAGTCGACTAACTACTCCTCGTGCCGACTCTACGTCACTCCTCGAGTTGAGTTCACTCCTCGAGTCGAGTACCAAGTCCACGAGTCGACTAACTGCTCCTCGTGCCGACTATACATCACTCCTCAAGTTCAATTCACTCCTAAAGTTGAGTTCACTCCTCGAGTTGAGTTCACTCCTCGAGCCGAGTACCGAGTCCACGAGTCGACTCTACATCACTCCTCGAGTTGAGTTCACTCCTCGAGTCGAGTACCAAGTCCACGAGTCGACTAACTACTCCTCGTGCCGACTCTACATCACTCCTCGAGTTGAGTTCACTCCTCGAGTCGAGTACCAAGTCCACGAGTCGACTAACTACTCCTCGTGCCGACTCTACGTCACTCCTCGAGCCGAGTACCGAGTCCACGAGTCGACTAACTACTCCTCGTGCCGACTCTACATCACTCCTCGAGTTGAGATCACTCCTCGAGTTTAGTTCACTCCTCGAGCCGAGTACCGAGTCCACAAGTCGACTAACTACTCCTCGTTACGACTCCACATCACTCCTCGAGTCGAGTACCAAGTCCACGAGTCGACTAACTACTCCTCATGCCGACTCTACGTCACTCCTCGAGTTGAGTTCACTCCTCGAGTCGAGTACCGAGTCCACGAGTCGACTAACTACTCCTCGTGCCGACTCTACATCACTCCTCGAGTTGAGTTCATTCCTCGAGTTGAGTTCACTCCTCGAGTTGAGTTCACTCCTCGAGTTGAGTCCCGAGTCCACGGGTCGACTAACTACTCCTCGTGCCGACTCTACATGACTCCTCGAGTTGAGTTCACTCCTCGAGTTGAGTCCCGAGTCCACGAGTCGACTAACTACTCCTCGTGCCGACTCTACATGACTCATCGAGTTTAGTTCACTCCTCGAGTTGAGTTCACTTCTCGAGTTGAGTTCACTCCTCGAGCCGAGTACCAAGTCCACGAGTCGACTAACTACGCCTCGTGCCGACTCTACATCACTCCTCGAGTTGAGTTCACTCCTCGAGCTGAGTACCGAGTCCACGAGTCGACTAACTACGCCTCGTGCCGACTCGACATGACTCCTCGAGTTGAGTTCACTCCTCGAGTCGAGTACAAAGTCCACGAGTTGACTAACTACTCGTCGTGCCGACTCTACGTCACTCCTCGAGCCGACTACCAAGTCCACGAGTCGACTAACTACTCCTCGTGCCGACTCTACGTCACTCCTCTAGTTGAGTTCACTCCTCGAGCTGAGTACCGAGTCCACGAGTCGACTAACTACTCCTTGTGCCGACTCTACATCACTCCTTGAGTTGAGTTCACTCCTCGAGTTGAGTTCACTCCTCGAGTTGAGTTCACTCCTCGAGTTGAGTTCACTCCTCGAGCCGAGTACCAAGTCCACGAGTCGACTCACTACGCCTCGTGCCGACTCTACATCACTCCTTGAGTTGAGTTCAGTCCTCGAGTCGAGTACCAAATCCACGAGTCGACTAACTACTCCTCGTGCCGACTCTACGTTACTCCTCGAGTTGAGTTCACTCCTCGAGCCGAGTACCGAGTCCACGAGTCGACTAACTACTCCTCGTTCCGACTCCACATCACTCCTCGAGTTGAGTTCACTCCTTGAGTCGAGTACCAAGTCCAGGAGTCGACTAACTACTCCTCGTGCCGAGTCTACTGTTAGGAATTCTTGCCCACGAGAAGATACTTATGTAAATTCTGGTTGAAATTATTAATAAAATAAAGTTTGACATTTATTATCTATTTGAATTGAAAGCGTTATTTCTTATTTAATGAGATTTATTAAACATTCATTATTCCATAGCCTCCGTATCTAACTGTGTTACGTGCTGGGCACCTGAGTTCGGGCGGTGTGCTAAAACATGGTCGATGACTAATATACGCCTGGAAAACTATATCTAAAGTCATATATGTGGAACACATGGGTGAAGGCTGATCACTATGTGGGAGCATTCTACAGTTGTGATAAGTGTACGACACGGACATGTCTTGGTGTAGATGTGTCGTTTAAGGACCATTACGACACACTAACCGAGGCCACTATGATGGTCACAGTGACACTTGATCTAAATCCTGAAGTGATCATGGACACTGGGTTATGTTACTGAGCTCTTTGACTCATTCGCTAAAAGGCTATGCATGCTAATCACAGCTTATGTCTTGGGAGTTTTCTCAGAGCATAATTCGAGTGGGAAATGATTTACAGATACGGAATCCAGCCTTCCTAAAAGAAGGTTAATGTTCTCTCACCTAAGGGTTGATTCCAGAACCGATAGATTGCGCGCACTTTCGAAGTAAGTAACGTTCGAAAGAATCTTTCGCTGGGGAAGCAACAATGCTTAGGGATGATACGTATCAAGAGAAGTATAACGGAAAAATTGACTTCTCTTTACACGGGTTGAACCTGGAGGATCTTGATCACTAACTGACTATATCAGTGGACACTCGTCACGATGAGTAAATATAATTCTAGTATAAAGGAGAGTTCAGTCTTGGCTTACAAGGTGGAGTATTTGACCAAGATTAAACGAATCGATGGAAAAAGAGAAAGGACTATTTTGTCTTTTTCATCGGATTTGTTAAGCTTCTATTACTAGGTCCATAGTCCCCGATTCGGCTCTGATAAAGGCGGATAAAAACTTTCGTATAATAATGTTTATCATTATTAATCTCACTTGCTGTAATTGTGATTGACAGCATTAATTCTGGAAAACGGGTATTCACAGAATTAAATAAATATTTATGGTAGAATTGTTTATTTATTGTTTGATCAAGTAAATAAACAATTATTAATGATTTGTTTATTGTTGGACCAAGTAAATAAATGATTAATTGGGTTTTAAGCAATTTGGCCTTGCACAAAATATGAAAATCGGATTTGGGAATTTTTGGCACTAGGGTTTGCGCAAATCCCCCCTTGGCCGTGTGCCTAAAATTCGAAATTTATAATATTGGTATTTACCAATATTTTCTCTTTAGTTGTTTAAATAAAGGAGAGAGAAAAATATAAGATATTGTCCTATATTTTCTCCTTATTTAAAGGAAAATATTTAGGAGAATATTTAGGAGAATAATATATTCTCCTTTATTATCTCACTAAATATATTATTCTCTATTTAAATAAAAAAATAATATCCCATAGATATTGATCTGATGGATGAGAGAAAAAGTAGGATTCACTAGATGAGATCCAATGGCCTAGATTTAATCCACTAGTGTGAACACAATAAAAGGAAATAAAATATTCTGGAAGATTCCATGAATATCTCCTTTTTACTACTATAAATAGGGGTTCATGAGAAGGCAAAAATAAGTAATTATTTTAAGCAAATTTTGAGAGAAATTTCGTGCAACCTAGCCCTCCCTTGGCCGTGCACTTCTACTTCTCTTCCCCTCGGAAATTCGTTTCCATTCTTAGTAAAATAAGAGAGATCTCGAAACACCTAGTTTCGTGATCTAGTGAGATAAAGACTGTGCCCACTCATCTTTCTTATTAGTCTCGGAGATTACGTTTCGGAAGACTAAGATGTCATCACATCGAGTCCTTGAAGTAGAGTCCCTTATTTGATCGTGTGGAGGCTTGTACGTTCAAGACGAAGACGGATTGTGAAAGCTTTCAGTTCGTGAACAGAAAATCAATGTAAGTACTTGTTTACTCTTGTTTCGGTTGCTTGACTTATATGATCTCTTATAATTTTTTAATTAACGTAAATCTAGATCTTGTCATATAATCATTGAATTAATTAGCTCATGATTGGCGTAATTAATTACTTTTCCGCATTTATATGGTTATATGGGGGAATCATCCCCGACAAGTGGTATCAGAGCTAGTTGATTTACTTAATTAATTGATTCGTTCATGTGATTAAATTTAATATGGTTTGAATGAATTTATATTTTGATATGAAGTTCATGCAATTCAATATATGATTATGTGAATTGTGATTTGTGGTTGATCGTAGAATTTTTGATTCTCGCTTTTCTATATTTTTTGTACACCCGAAATTCAAAGGGTATAGGATTTTTTTTGTAAATCTTTTATTATTATTATTATTGTTGTAATCCGACGAGCGACGTTCTTGATCACGACGATCGGCGAGAGACGAGACGGACACACAACGAAGAAGCATGACGGACGAAGAAAACCTCCACGACTACGCCACAAGAAAACTTGTCACAAAATTTTGTGACAAGTCTCGGCCGTCCTCTTCGTGCCGGGCCGCGCCCTCGTGGCGGCGGCGGTCCGGTGCAGCCTCAAGTCTAATCTTGACCTAGGTCAAGATTAAAGGATTCGTCCGGGCCTCAGCCCGGAAACCCTAGTCGGCCCACGGGCCCACTCATTAAAAAAAAATAAAAATTTACCGAAAAAAATTAAGTTTTTTAAATGTTTTATTTAATTAATTGTATGGGCTGAGCCCTAATGATTTTTATTTAAAACATTACAAAATAAATGATTATGATATCGATTTATTTTAAATGGGACATTGGAATGGGCCCTTACTTAATTATTTTTTCGATAAAAAACTTAGAAAAATTAAATAATTTGATATTGATTTATTTTTCTAAGGGACATAAGAATGGGCCTAATTGAATCCATGGGTCAATATGATTGGGCTCATCTTGATTTATTTTTAAAGAGTCAATTAGGATACGATCAACACAAATCAAACCATGCTTGCTATGCTTGTTTATTTAATTGCTTTGCCATGCTTGTATGATATAACTTAGATCGTATATCGTATGTTTGTGGTTGTCATGGGCTTTCATTAATTAAAATTGTCTAATTGGATTAGGATAGTTAATTAATGAATGAGTTGAACGGATCGGAGAGCTTTGTCACCAAGCCGATAAGAGGCTAAGCTGAGAGGTACTTAAGAAGACCTAGTGTCTCACCTTCTCTACTGGGAGCTTTTCCGTGAAGGAATACTATTAGGATAATCAAGACTAGAATGTCACAATTTCCTAATGACTAAGCTATATCGAAACTTATTGTTTTTAAGGGTAGCTTAGAATCACTCGAGTTTTTAATATGATTTAGTAAACACGAGTGTATCACCTAGATTAAAGTTAATGCTAGGAAATTAAAATACTAAAAAAATATTGAGTCTTAGGCCTCCAACATTGACACAACACCGTGAGGATGAAAGATCCCCTCGTGACCGGCGGTTTTCTAAACATGGTGGTCAGTTCCATTCGGAAGGGCTTTTCTGATTCCAATACCAAGGTTGTGTCTCTTACGATAGGTGGGAGGGTTGATCTCTGCGTGTACTAGTTACGCTAGTGCGTATGGGCTAGATTTCTTTCACTGAAATATTGAGTCGACTCATGCATGAACCAACCGGTGGTTGCTCATGTGGCCAACGATTCCTATTAAAATGGTAGTTAGTGAGCATAGTTATGAAGGTACATGTACTGTGATTGTTCACTAATCTGAGATGGTTCTCATTTTCACTAGGTGCACTCCGTTACGTCAGCAGAGTGAAACGGACTGTGACTATTAGTCGAATTACCTTGGAATATAAAAAACTGGGTCTTTTAATTTCTTTAGTATTTTTCCCCGTTCTTATGCATTATGTTTTTTATTTCCTAAATTTATATGATGAATGTTTTTTCTTTTCATTAGTAATTTATGTACTTGTATTTTCTTAATTTCAGCATGACTTCGAATTATGATCTCTTGAAGTATATTATGGATAACAAAATGAAGTCTGATGAATGCGCAGTTCTCTATATGAGAAACATGACGGATTGGATGAATCTAGCTGCCTTTCGGGGCACAAAGATTGATGAGGCAACTCGGGTTGAAATCATTCTGAATTCACTCGCCGAGGAATACGCCGATTTTGTCATTTACTTTCGTGGTTTTGGCCCGGATTATAAGATGACGAAGTTTCAAAGCGAACTTCTTTCTTGGCGTGATGGTTTGGTAGAGTATGCTTACCATCAGGTGCAACCGAGTTTGGCACCACAACCTTGTCCACCTTCACCAGAAGATTTACCATTAGAGAATGTTCTCGTAATGGAAAGGCCATCACTTATAGTGATTCCTGATGATGATGACATCAGCCCTGAGTCGTGTGAAGGTAATGGGTAGTTCACTCACTTACATGTATTAGAAGCATTATATGCTGGAGATTCTCTCTCGTCCTGGATAATTGATTTGGGGACAACTAATCATGTTTGTACAACCTTACAGGTGTTTGACTCGTGGGAGGAACTGATGGGAGACGAACTACAGCTTAGAGTGGGGAACAGAGAGTCCGTCATGGCTAAAGCTTTAGGAATAGTTCGACTCCGATTTGGAAATAAATATTTGATATTAGATTCAGTTTATTTTATTCCTGGGTTCTGTAGAAACCTAATTTCAGTTTCTGAATTACTTAAACAAAAATTTTCTTTATCTGTGAATGAGAAAACTATGAGTGTTTCTTTAGATGGAAGATTAATATGTGATGCCTTATTATATAATGGTTTATATGTATTAACTCTTGAAAATAAATGTTCATTTAATGCTGAAATGTTTAAAGTAGCTAAACCCACATCTAATAAAAAAAATTAAATTGTCTAGTGATGAACAAACCTATTTATGGCACTTAAGACTTGGTCATATAAATATAAAGAGGCTAGAGAGGCTTTCAAGGCTTGGGCCGTTGAAACACCTTCAAGTGGGAACTCTGCCTGTTTTGAATCCTGTATTGAAGGAAAAATGACCAAGCGATCTTTTGCTGAAAAAGGATTAAGAGCCACCGAACCTCTGCAACTTGTTCACTCTGACGTCTGTGGACCAATGAGTGAAGCTGCGAGAGGCGGTTATGAATACTTCGTCACATTTACTGACGACTATTCTAGATATGGTTTCATTTACCTAATGCAACGAAAATCTGAAACTTTTAGTAAGTTCAAAGAATTTCGTGCTTGTGTTGAAAACCAATTGGGTAAGACTATTAAGACCTTTCGATCGGATCGGGGAGGCGAGTTCTTAGACAATGAGTTCACCGATTACTTGCTTGAGCATGGGATTGAGTCGCAATTATCGGCTCCTGGTAACCCTCAACAAAATGGGGTTGCTGAAAGGAGAAATATAACTTTATTAGACATGGTAAGATTCATGATTAGCTACTCTTCACTTTCAACATCTTTCTGGGGTTATGCATTGAAGACTGCCATGTATATCTTAAATCAAGTTCCTTCAAAATCTGTATCCGAAACACCCAAAGTACTATGGAATGGAGCACCTGAAGGTTTGCGTCACTTCCGTATTTGGGGTTGTCCCGCTCATGTCTTGAAAAAGAAATCGAGCAAGCTAGAACCAAGAACAAACGTTTGTTTCTTTGTTGGTTATCCAGAAGGGACAAAAGGAGGTATATTTTATGATCCTATTGATAGGAAAACATTCGTTTCAACTCATGCTACTTTTCTTGAAGATGATTATGTTAAAAATCATAAGCCTCGAAGTAAAATTATACTCGAGGAAACTGTTAGACCAACCCCGAAGACTAACGTCCAAGGGAATCCATCTCCACCTACAATTGTTGTGAGAGTGGGAGATGAAGAAGAAAACACAAACGTTGGTCCAAGTGCTACACTGCCTCGTCGTAGTGGGAGGGTCTCTAGAGAGCCCGACCGATATCTTGGTTTTGAAGCAAACGTCGTTGCCTTGGATGCGAACGACGACGACCCCGTGTCATTTAATGACGCCATGGTCGATTTGGACAAAGAAAACTGGCTAGAAGCCATGAATCTAGAGATAGAGTCTATGCACTCGAACTTAGTCTGGACTCTTGTAGATGCACCCGAACAAATTAGACCGATTGGGTGCAAGTGGATCTATAAGAGGAAGAAAGGAGCTGATGGACAAGTCGAAACCTTTAAGGCTAGACTTGTGGCTAAGGGTTTTACCCAAAGAGAAGAAATCGACTACGACGAAACCTTCTCTCCTGTAGCCATGTTTAAATCCATCAGAATTCTTCTGGCCATTGCCGCTCATTACGATTATGAGATTTGGCAAATGGACGTAAAGACGGCATTCTTGAATGGCTATCTGGAAGAAGAAATCTATATGGCTCAACCAGACGGATTCATAGAAAAGGGTCAAGAGCACAAGGTTTGCAAATTATTGAAGGCCATTTATGGACTCAAGCAAGCGTCTAGATCCTGGAACCAAAAGTTTGATGAGGTGATCAAGACCTATGGTTTCGAACAAAACCTTTCTGAGCCTTGTGTTTACAAGTACTCGAAGAAAGTAATTGTTTTCTTAGTCCTTTATGTAGACGATATCCTCCTTATAGGAAGCGATATTAAAGTAATGTCTGACATAAAGGAGTGGCTGGCAAAGCAATTCCAAATGAAGTATTTGGGGAATGCTGCTTTTGTTCTAGGAATCCAAATCATTCGTGATAGGAAGAACAAACTACTAGCTCTGTCTCAAGGTACTTATATAGATAAGGTACTTTCTCGCTTCTCGATGCAAAATGCCCATGGGGTATTATTGCCAATTCGTTCAGGAAAGTTCCTGTGGAAAGAGCAGTGTCCTAAGACACCGCAAGAAGTGGAGGATATGAGTCGAGTTCCATATGCCTCAGCAGTTAGGAGTCTGATGTATGCCATGTTGTGTACTAGACCCGACATATGCTATGCAGTGGGAGTTGTTAGTAGATACCAGTCAAACCCTGGTCAAGAACATTGGATAGCTGTTAAGCATATCCTAAAATATCTTAAGAGAACTAGAGACATGATGCTTGTATACACAAGTAATGACTTGGTGATACAAGGATACACTGACTCTGATTTTCAGGCAGACCGTGACATATTGAAGTCTACGTCTGGATCAGTGTTCACTCTCAATGGAGGAGCGATTGTCTGGAGAAGCATTAAGCAATCTAGTATCGCAGACTCTACTATGGAAGCTGAATATATTGCAGCTTCCGAGGCAGCCAAAGAGGTTGTTTGGCTTAAGAATTTCTTAGCCGAACTGGAGGTAGTTCCTAAAATGAACGAGCCTGTGCAACTCCACTGTGATAACACTGGAGCCATCGCAAACTCGAAAGAACCTCGCAGCCATAAGAGAGGAAACCATATAGAGCGAAAATACCACCTTATAATAGAAATAGTTCGAAGAGGTGACGTGGCAGTCACGAAGATCTCGACGTTGGACAACATTGCGGATCCAATGACAAAGGGACTATCTGAACATGTGTTCATGAAACATGTGGGAGGAATGGGCCTTAGATACATGCCATATCTTCTCTAGGTCAAAGTGGGAGATTGTTAGGAATTCTTGCCCACGAGAAGATACTTATGTAAATTCTGGTTGAAATTATTAATAAAATAAAGTTTGACATTTATTATCTATTTGAATTCAAAGCGTTATTTCTTATTTAATGAGATTTATTAAACATTCATTATTCCATAGCCTCCGTATCTAACTGAGTCACATGCTGGGCACCTGAGTTCGGGCGGTGTGCTAAAACATGGTCGATGACTGATATACGCCTGGAAAACTATATCTAAAGTCATATATGTGGAACACATGGGTGAAGGCTGATCACTATGTGGGAGCATTCTACACTTGTGGTAAGTGTACGACCCGGACAGGTCTTGGTGTAGATGTGTCGTTTAAGGACCGTTACGACACACTAACCGAGGCCACTATGATGGTCACAGTGACACTTGATCTAAATCCTGAAGTGATCATGGACACTGGGTTATGTTACTGAGCTCTTTGACTCATTCGCTAAAAGGCTATCCATGCTAATCACAGCTTATGTCTTGGGAGTTTTCTCAGAGCATAATTCGAGTGGGAAATGATTTACAGATACGGAATCCAGCCTTCCTGAAAGAAGGTTAATGTTCTCTCACCTAAGGGTTGATTCCAGAACCGATAGATTGCGCGCACTTTCGAAGTAAGTGACGTTCGAAAGAATCTTTCGCTGGGGAAGCAACAATGCTTAGGGCTGATACGTATCAAGAGAAGTATAACGAAAAAATTGACTTCTCTTGACACGGGTTGAACCTGGAGGATCTTGATCACGAACTGACTATATCAGTGGACACTCGTCACGATGAGTAAATATAATTCTAGTATAAAGGAGAGTTCAGTCTTGGCTTACAAGGTGGAGTATTTGACCAAGATTAAACGAATCGATGGAAAAAGAGAAAGGACTATTTCGTCTTTTTCATCGAATTTGTTAAGCTTCTATTACTAGGTCCATAGTCCCCGATTCGGCTCTGATAAAGGCGGATAAGAACTTTCGTATGATAATGTTTATCATTATTAATCTCACTTGCTGTAATTGTGATTGACAACATTAATTCTGGAAAACGGGTATTCGCAAAATTAAATAAATATTTATGGTAGAATTGTTTATTTATTGTTTGATCAAGTAAATAAACAATTATTAATTATTTGTTTATTGTTGGACCAAGTAAATAAATGATTAATTGGGTTTTAAGCAATTGGGCCTTGCACAAAATATGAAAAATCGGATTTGGGAATTTTTGGCACTAGGGTTTGCGCAAATCCCCCATTGGCCGTGTGCCTAAAATTCGAAATTTATAATATTTGTATTTACCAATATTTTCTCTTTAGTTGTTTAAATAAAGGAGAGAGAAAAATATAAGATATTGTCCTATATTTTCTCCTTATTTAAAGGAAAGTATTTAGGAGAATATTTAGGAGAATAATATATTCTCCTTTATTATCTCACTAAATAAATTATTCTCTATTTAAATAAAAAAATAATATCCCATAGATATTGATCTGATGGATGAGAGAAAATGTAGGATTCACTAGATGAGATCCAATGGCCTAGATTTAATCCACTAGTGTGAACACAATAAAAGGAGATAAAATATTCTGGAAGATTCCATGAATATCTCCTTTTTACTACTATAAATAGGGGTTCATGAGAAGACAAAAATAAGCAATTATTTTAAGCAAATTTTGAGAGAAATTTCGTGCAACCTAGCCCTCCCTTGGCCGTGCACTTCTGCTTCTCTTCCCCTCGGAAATTCGTTTCCATTCCTAGTAAAATAACAGAGATCTCGAAACACCTAGTTTCGTGATCTAATGAGATAAAGAATGTGCCCATTCATCTTTCTTATTCGTCTCGGAGATTACGTTTCGGAAGACTAAGGTGTCATCACATCGAGTCCTTGAAGTAGAGTCCCTTATTTGATCGTGTGGAGGCTTGTACGTTCAAGACGAAGACGGATTGTGAAACCTTGCAGTTCGTGAACCGAAAATCAATGTAAGTACTTGTTTACTCTTGTTTCGGTAGCTTGACTTATATGCTCTCTTATAATTTTTTAATTAACGTAAATCTAGATCTTGTCATATAATCATTCAATTAATTAGCTCATGATTGGCGTAATTAATTACTTTTCCGCATTTATATGGTTATATGGGGGAATCATCCCCGACATCTACGTCACTCCACGAGTTGAGTTCACTCCTCGAGCCGAGTACCGAGTCCACGAGTCGACTAAATACTCCTTGTTCTGACTCCACATCACTCCTCGAGTCGAGTACCAAGTCCACGAGTCGACTAACTACTCCTCGTGCCGACTCTACATCACTCCTCGAGTTGAGTTCACTCCTCGAGTTGAGTTCACTCCTCTAGTTGAGTTCACTCCTCGAGCCGAGTACCGAGTCCACGAGACGACTAACTACTTCTCGTGCCGACTCTACGTCACTCCTCGAGTTGAGTTCACTCCTCGAGTCGAGTACCGAGTCCACGAGTCGACTAACTACTCCTCGTTCCGATTCCACATGACTCCTCGAGTTGAGTTCACTCCTCGAGCCTAGTACTGAGTCCACGAGTTGACTAACTACTCCTCGTTTCGACTCCACATCACTCCTCGAGTTGAGTTCAATCCTCGAGTCGAGTACCAAGTCCACGAGTCGACTAACTACTCCTCGTGCCGACTCTACGTCACTCCTCGAGTTGAGTTCACTCCTCGAGCCGAGTACCGAGTCCACGAGTCGACTAACTACTCCTCGTTCCGACTCCACATCACTTCTCGAGTCGAGTACCAAGTCCACGAGTCGACTAATTACTCCTCGTGCCGAGTACCAAGTCCACGAGTCGACTAACTACTTCTCGTGCCGACTCTACGTCACTCCTCGAGTTGAGTTCACTCCTCGAGCCGAGTACCGAGTCCACGAGTCGACTAACTACTCCTCGTTCCGACTCCACATGACTCCTCGAGTTGAGTTCACTCCTCGAGCCGAGTACTGAGTCCACGAGTCGACTAACTACTCCTCGTTCCGACTCCACATGACTCCTCGAGTTGAGTTCACTGCTCGAGTCGAGTACCAAGTCCACGAGTCGACTAACTACTCCTCATGCCGACTCTACGTCACTCCTCGAGTTGAGTTCACTCCTCGAGCCGAGTACCGAGTCCACGAGTCGACTAACTACTCCTCGTTCCGACTCCATATCACTCCTCGAGTCGAGTACCAAGTCCACGAGTCGACTAATTACTCCTCGTGCCGACTCTACATCACTCCTCGAGTTGAGTTCACTCCTTGAGCCGAGTACCGAGTCCACAAGTCGACTAACTACGCCTCGTGCCGACTCTACATCACTCCTCGACTCGAGTACCAAGTCTACGAGTCGACTAACTACTCCTCGTGCCGCCCCTACATCACTCTTAGAGTTGAGTTCACTCCTCGAGTCGAGTACCAAGTCCATGAGTCTACTAACTACTTCTCGTGCCGACTCTACGTCACTCCTCGAGTTGAGTTCACTCCTCGAGCCAAGTACCGAGTCCACGAGTCGACTAACTACTCCTCGTTCCGACTCCACATGACTCCTCGAGTTGAGTTCACTCCTCGAGCCGAGTATTGAGTCCACGAGTCGACTAACTACTCCTCGTTCCGACTCCACATCACTCCTCGAGTTGAGTTCACTCCTCGAGTCGAGTACCAAGTCCACGAGTCGACTAACTACTCCTTGTGCCGACTCTTCGTCACTCCTTGAGTTGAGTTCACTCCTCGAGCCGAGTACCGAGTCCAGGAGTCGACTAACTACTCCTCGTTCCGACTCCACATCACTCCTCGAGTTGAGTTCACTCCTCGAGCCGAGTACCGAGTCCACGAGTCGACTAACTACTCCTCGTTCCGACTCCACATGACTCCTTGAGTTGAGTTCACTGCTCGAGTCGAGTACCAAGTCCACGAGTCGACTAACTACTCCTCGTGCCGACTCTACGTCACTCCTCGAGTTGAGTTCACTCCTCGAGCCGAGTACCGAGTCCACGAGTCGACTAACTACTCCTCGTTCCGACTCCACATGACTCCTTGAGTTGAGTTCACTCCTCGAGTCGAGTACCAAGTCCACGAGTCGACTAACTACTCCTCATGCCGACTCTACATCACTCCTCGAGTTGAGTTCACTCCACGAGCTGAGTACCGAGTCCACGAGTCGACTAACTACGCCTCGTGCCGACTCTACATCACTCCTCGAGTCGAGTACCAAGTCCACGAGTCGACTAACTACTCCTCGTGCCGACTCTACATCACCCCTCGAGTTGAGTTCACTCCTCGAGTTGAGTTCACTCCTCGAGTCGAGTACCAAGTCCACGAGTTGACTAACTATTTCTCGTGCCGACTTTACGTCACTCCTCGAGTTGAGTTCACTCCTCGAGTTGAGTTCACTCCTCGAGCCGAGTACCGAGTCAAGGAGTCGACTAACTATATCTCTTTCCGACTCCACATATTATTCCTCGAGTTGAGTTCACTCCTCGGGTCGAGTACCAAGTCCACGTGTCGACTAACTACTCCTCGTGCCGACTCTACGTCACTCCTCGAGTTGAGTTCCGAGTCCACAAGTCGACTGATAAGTCCTCGTGCCAACTGTTAACGACTCCTCGAGTTGAGATCACTCCCGGAGTTGAGTTCCGAGTCCACAAGTCGACTGACAAGTCTTCGTGCCAACTTTTCACGTGACTAGCCCTCGAGTCGACCTTACATGTAAGTCCTCGAGTCGAGTCTATTCCTGAAGTTGAGCCCTAAAACCCATGGATCGACTTGAAAGTCCCCGTGTCGAAAAAACACAACTTCCTGAGTCACCAGTCAACGGAAGAGTCGCAAGACTCAATAACAAATTTGAATGCTCTCCCACAAACAGCAAAAGTTGTCCCTAACGACGTGCTCAAGTCGCCCCTAACGGCGCACAAAAATCCGCTCCACGACGCTCTCGTGAGAGAAAGAATATGCCAATTGAGTCCCCAAACGTAACGCGCGCGCCATGGCGTCGCGTTCACAAGGGCACAAGGCTCGACCCAAGAGACTCAACCCGAAAACGCGACCACTGCACTAAGGTGCCACACTCGCCGGGGGATCAAGTCTACACCTAACCCCACCTATCACGTGACACGTGCACCCAAGGGTACCACGCTCATAAGATGGTATGGTCACGCTCGCCGGCCAGCTCGCGCGCCAATGGGCAGCGAGTCACAAATGGGTTTCAAAGGTCTGCGCCCGCCGGGCGTAACTGGTCTAGCCAGCGTCCACGGAAAACCTGGTCACACAAATGTGGCACCACGCTCGCCGCCCAGCTCGTGCGCCGATAGGCAGCGAGTCACAAATGGGTTTCAAAGGCCTGCGCCCGCCGGACGTAACTGGTCTAGCCAGCGTCCACGGAAAACCCAGTCACACAAATGTGACACCAAGGCCCCCCTAAGGCCCAAGCCGTGCAAATCGATCACGCCTTCATTGGTAGGTCGAGAAAATAAGCCACACACAACAAAGCCGTGCAAATCGATCACGCCTTCATTGGTAGGTCGAGAAAATAAGCCACGCACAATAAAGCCGTGCAAATCGATCACGCCTTCATTGGTAGGTCGAGAAAATAAGCCATACATAACCAAGTCGCGCGAATTGATCACGCCTTCATTGGTAGGTCGAGAAAATAAGCCGCGCACAATAAAGCCGTGCAAATCGATCACGCCTTCATTGGTAGGTCGAGAAAATAAGCCGCGCACAATAAAGCCGTGCAAATCGATCATGCCTTCATTGGTAAGTCGAGAAAATAAGCCGCGCACAATAAAGTCGTGCAAATCGATTACGCCTTCGTTGGTAAGTCGAGAAAATAAGCCACGCATCGCCGTGCCGCGCAAATCGATTACGCCCCCGTCGGCAAATCGAAAAAATAAGACGTGCACCAACAAGACTATGGAAATCGATTGCGATAGTACATCGAGAACATAAGACATGTAAAGTGAAAGACAACAAAAGCCATCCCTCGCGATGCATTAACGCCGTCCCTCGCGACGCATCAAAGCCGTCCCTCGCGACGCATCAAAGCCATCCCTCGCGACGCATCAAAGCCGTCACTCGCGATGCATCAAAGCCGTCCCTCGCGATGCCTCAAAGCCGTCCCTCGCGATGCATAAAAGCCGTCCCTCACGACGGACCAAAGCCATCCCTCGCGACGCATCAAAGCCGTCCCTCGCGATGCATCAAAGCCGTCCCTCGCGACGCATCAAAGCGTTCCATCGCGACGCATCAAAGCCGTCCCCCGCGATGCATCAAAGCCGTCCCTCGCGACGCCTCAAAGCCATCCCTCGCGACGCACAAAAGCCGTCCCTCGCGACGCACAAAAGCCATCCCCCGTGACGCACGGAAGTCGTCCCTCGTGACGCACCAAAGCCACCCCTTGCGATGCATTAAAAGCCTTTCTGTGACGCACTCGCGAACTCGAGGGTGTTCGTCTGAAGTCCACGCGTCAACGTGATTCTTGAGTTCCCACTCGACCCACACTCGACCGAAAACTCGGGGGGCTAATGTTGTCGGCCCGTCAACGATCGACAAGGGCAAAGTCACAACGCCGACTCCCGGCCGGCCAAATCCCGTCCGGCCGGCCAAGGCCCGTCCGGTCGACTCCCGGCCGGCCAAGACCTGTCCGGCCAGCTCCCGGCCGGTTAGGTCCCGTCCGGCCAGCTCCCGGCCGGCCAAAGCCCGCCCGGTCAACCCCCGGCCGGCTGCCTCCCGGGCGGCCAAGGCTTGCCCCGGCCATTGGCCGGCCCAAAGGTTAACCCCGGCCATTGGCCGGCCCTAATATCCCCGGCCATTGGCCGGCCCTAATATCCCCGGCCATTGGCCTGTCCTAATATCCCCGGCCATTGGCCGACCCTAATATCCCCGGCCATTGGCCGGCCCTAGGGCCAACCTCGGCCAATGGACGAGCCCAGGGTGTCCACTCGGCCAAGGGGTAGCTCAAAACGCCCATTGGTCGCCTATAAAAACGAGGCTCGACCCATCTCAATAGGTAATCCAATTTTGAGTCCCGAAACGCTGTCGAACTCGTACTTCACTCGTTTCGCTCATCTTTGGCCTCTCACCACCTCTAAAACCTCTATACTCCACCTCAATCCTACTAATGTTGAGCATCGGAGAGGTAAACAGAGGCACCCCCTCTGTTTTCCCTTCCTAGTTCACCCGTTCTTTCTTCCTTTTCAGGTACTTGGACGAACTCAAGGGACATTCACAGCTAAGGGACGACTTGGGATACCAAGTCCGACACGCTCGAGTCGAAGTGAGACCACTTGGTCCGGCCTCGGGTCTAACCACTTTGGGCTCCTAAATAGGTGTCCGAAAACGAGCGACAACAATCAACTTTGAAAAAACAATCTCCCAAGAGGAGGCGTTGTCTTCATCGTCTCACTCTTGGACGTAGCTCATTGAGCAATGATCGAAGTAAAAACGCCAAAGAGTACTCTCATTTAAGAGAGGGCCACAAGAGTGACTCTTAGTCTCACGTTAATTACTTCTTTCATTAGTGTTAGGGATCGTGGGTTACAAACAACGAGTATAACCCTCCCACTTAGTTTTTGGAGTTGGTACATCGACTCTTATAAATTCGGAAACGGATTTCCTAGTTATAGAGCGATAGAGCGGACAACTAGAAAAGAATCCTAGAGTTTCATGTTATGAGCAGTGTTAGTGCATAAAGGCACAAGTTATATACTTGGATCTTTTCCTATTTTCTATTCGGGAAAGTGCATGAGGGAAGTGTGAACTTCAACTCACTCGAAAACTTGAAAGTTTGAGATTACACATCTTTTTATTTTTCGGCTTGTCTACGAAGAGACCTCCCACTCAAATTTTCAAGAGAATATAGATTTTGAACATATGTGATATAGATATAGTTTTGAAAACTTATTTGATTTCGATGACAAAATATTTTCAAGTTTGAAAGTGAAAACGGTTTTTCAAAATTCAAACTAGTTTTGTAAAAATTCAATTTCAATTAAACTTCCAAAATCAAGCCATTTTAATCTTTCACATTATGTTTATAATCTTATAAAAAATATTTTTGCTCAAGAAAATTTTCTCATCAAAGTTCTATAACTCATGGTAGTGGGGCTGAAAATCCGAATTTATAAAAAAAACTGGACTTTCGGAACAGCCGCGCACCTCGGAGTAATATCACCATAACTGGCGGCTCCGATGTTCTTTTGACCCAAAACCGGTGGCATTGGAAAGAAGACAGACAGACCTTTAATGTTATTCAAGAATCATTAAATTTCGAATTCCGAGCAGAGAGTTATGCCACTTTTACTGCGGGTTTTACTCCAGCTCGAAAAAAACCGAAATAATTAAAGTTCGGTCTTTTAGTCCGTAAAAAGAATCGAGTGTAACGGAACGTTTTAGGAAGTTTTTAAGGCTTTTATTTGTGTTTTATTAACATGGTAATAATATGGTATAAAAGAAATAACAACAAGTATAAAACGATTCAAGCAAATAAAAGAAACTAGTAAGACAAGATAACTAGTCACAAAATTTACTCGAAATTTTCTCAAACTTAAAAACACGTTTTTTAATATAAAAAATTAAAACCTTTCAGAACTGATTCTAATGTGTTTTAATAACATCCCAAACTCATAGAAAATCAACATGATTTTTAATTTAAAGGCAAGAGCAAGAAATTAAAAAAAATCTAAGAAAACAATTCTAACTTGTCACAAAATTAGTAAACTTTCGAAACCGATTTTCAAGCTCATAAATTTAATTACATGTACATGCATATCATTGACCATAGCTGTGATACCATTTGTTGGAACTGATCTAGGGTTTAAGAAAAAATTTAACACTTCGGGTAAGCGGCGGAATTTTAAAAAATTTCTTTTGACAAGTAAAACGATTTTACTAACCTAGACAAAGAGCAAGTACACGTAAATAAAAACTATTATGAGCATTATAAATTTACTAACCTTTTTAGAAGCTTGAACGTTGAGAAGCTTTTGGAAAGTAGCAACGTTCGTCTCCCCTCGCAGCACGTCTCTCTTCTTTCCTCGGCAACACGAGCAACCACGACAGTTTCTATCACAAGAATCACTCGAGAGAAAATGAATTAGTGAGTGGGCACTTTTAAACACGTCGGCTCAAGAACAAGTCTCAAAGTCGAAGAGCTAAAAACGCTAGGTAAAATGAGGACCTAGGTGCCAAAACAAAAACGAAAAGAACTTAGAGAGAGAGAGAGAGAGGATGGGCGGCCAAGCTGGAGAGAGAAGCTCTCAATCTCTAAACCTTGGGATGAATTAAATGAGAAGAATAAGGCCCCTATTTATAGGAGAGGCTTTACCTTCAATAAGGTCGTTTCCTCTTCTATAGAATATCACATATTCATGAGCAAAATTGCCTTATTTCCCTTTCTCATTTGGACGGCCAAGGGGGCTTCTAGAAGGCTTGGATTTGTTTCCTCTTTTGCTCCCTTGCCTTGCTTGGCCGATTGCCCTTCTTCCTCATAGAGGAAATTTGTTTCCTCTTTTTCTTTTGGCAAGTATCTTCATACATTAATGCACAAAATAAACTCTCTTTCACACTAGGGCTGCACGAAATTTTATCTCCCATTCCCTTGGGTTGGACGGCCAAAAGGCTTCTAGAAAGGCTTTCTAGATTTTTCTTCACTTATTCATGACAACATAAGAAAAGCCCATTAAGAATTTTCAAGTTAAATTCTATGAAATGGAATTAATTCACAAGGCCCAATGAACACATCATGGCCGAGTTATTTAAGTCATTATATGACCATGTCAAAAAATTTATTGACATTCATTTCATGCCATGTCCAAAAAGACTAACTTACCCTTTCGACAATTTTCGTACACTTGTCTCGTTCTTGTTTTGACTTAGCTTCTACTTTAACTATTCCTACTCGATATGATTTGTGCCAGTGACCTCATGGAACCAAATGAACAAAGCTTGAGCTAAATACTTGGACTCAAAAGTTCACAAACCTTTTCCAAGTTTAGCTTAATGTCAACTAACTCCACTAAAGAGTTGACACTGAAAATCTCTCGGTTTAAATGAATTTATTTACTACTCAAGAATTCAACCTAATTGTAATGAGTGGATCCACTAAATATTATCTATGTTTACCCTTCATGAATATCATCAGATCGTCGGGATTTACAAAATTACCATTTTACCCTCCTAGCTGTTATTTCCTCAACTCCTTTGTCACTTGTAAATAAGTTAGAAACAATGTATTGACAAGGAGCTAACAAGTCACATTGTTTCATCCATAAAAGTCAAGACTCAATTTGGACACTGGCCAGTTCATTTATTCACATTCCAAGGAACAAAGCATGAGGTGATATACATTGCATTTCAGCAATCTTGTACACGAATTCCATATCTATGAGAACTTCACAAAGTTACTCATGACATCTTCACAACTTAGTACTTCACCAATAGGTCTTGTTCAAAATCACATAGTGAGTCCGAACTCTGACATTCTCAAATGAGAATATGTAAGCTGTGAAATGGCATGTCTCATTTCAGGATTAAGGTAAGCATGATGCAATTCATACGTAGTGACTTCGAGACATAAGAGGTTAAATGGTTTGTTCTTATCTTGTCTCTAGAAGTTCACTAGTCAATTCAGTACCTTCGGAAGATACCTAGAAGAACTATAGAGTCTCCAACTCCTAATGCCCCATAACCAGACATCATAGATTCTCCTAACAATCGTACTGAGGTCAATAGTCCTTTGACCCTTAGATTGCGAATATATCGTTTTGAGCAAACTACGAAGAGTTTGTTCATGCAAATCTACATTTGTCTCTTCGTAAGTTGTTAAGTTTGTTTATGGACTAAAGACTAAGGTTTTATCATAAAGCTTCAAACAAGGATGATTGAATGAACGTTTCAAATTTTTTTAATAAATAAGCAGTTACAAGCAAGTGTCTTTGTAAGACTGTATTACATCAAATGTACATAAATAGAGACTACAACTCTTGTTGTGGGCACCATTGACAACATCGATGACCTCCTTGACCAATTAAGCGGCGCGCACGTCTTTAGTAAATTGGACTTGAAAAGCGGCTATCACTAAATACGTATCCGTCCCGACGATGAGTGGAAGACGGCTTTCAAGACACGTGAAGGCTTATACGAATGGCTTGTCATGCCCTTCGGACTGTCCAACGCACCGAGCACTTTCATGCGTGTGATGAACCAAGCGCTACGCCCCTTTATCGGTAAATTTGTCGTCGTTTATTTCGATGATATTTTGAAATATAGTGCTAACAACGAGGTACACTTACAACACCTCTGTGAAGTTCTTAATGTCTTTCGCAGCAACCAATTCTTTGCCACACTTGGGAAATGCGTCTTCCTTACCGACCGCGTCGTGTTTTTGGGCTATGTGATCTCTGCCGAGGGCCTTAGTGTAGACGAATCCAAAGTCCAAGCCGTGGCTTCGTGGCCACAACCAACCAATCCGTCATGGCTCCCATAACTGAGTGCATCAAATCGGGTAGGTTCCATTGGTCGCCTCACGCGGCCGCGGCTTTCGATCGAATGATTTCACTCGTCACGAGCGCACCGATTCTCGTGCTCCCTGACTTCGAACAACCCTTCCTCCTTCACTGCGACGCATCCAAAGTCGGTATCGGGGCCGCTCAGTCAAGGAAACCGTCCGGTGGCATACTTCAGTGAAAAGGTCACCGAGCCAAAATCGCGCTACAACACGTACGACGTGGAGTTCTATGCAATCGTTCGTGCTATCCACCATTGGAGGCACTATCTTTTCGAAAAGGAATTTGTGCTTTACACTGACCACGATGCTCTAAAGTACCTCAGCACTCAAGACAAGGTCTCCTCGCTGCACGCTTCGTGGATTGAATTGCTCCAGCAATTCACGTTTTCATTCAAGCATAAGGCCGGCGTTTTGAACCGGGTTGCCGACGCGCTTAGCCGCCGACATTCCTTGCTCACCGAGATGCGTATCGAAGTTCCCGTCTTCGACACAATGATCGAACTTTACACGGTGAAACCGTTTTTCTCCACTGTCATCCAGCGCCTTCACACGGGCGAGCATCTAGACTACTCGTGGTCCGATGGTTTTCTATTCCGCGATGTGCGGCTCTGCATTCCAGAGAGCAGCCTTCGATCGAAGATAATACGAGACCTCCACAATGAGGGTCACGTGGGTCGGGATTGTGTTGGAATTGATCTAGGGTTAAGAAAAAGTTTAACGCTTCGAGCAAGCGGCATAATTTAAAAATTTTCTTTAAAACAAATAAAACGATTTTACTAACCTAGACAAAGAGCAAGTACATGTAAATAAAAACTATTATGAGCATAAAACAATTTACTAACCTTTGAGAGGCTTGAACGAAGAGGAGCCTTCGGAAGGTTGAAACGTTCGTCTCCCCACGCAGCACGTCTCTCTTCTTTCATCGGCAACTCGAGCAATCACGACAGTTTCTATCACAAGAATCACTCGAGAAAGAAAGGAATTAGTGTGTGGGAACTTTTAAACACGATGACTCGAGAATAAGTCTCAAAGTCGAAGAGCTAAAAACACTAGGTCAAATGTGGACGTTGGTGCCAAAACAAAAACGAAAGAAAACTAGAGAGAGAGAGAGGAGCAGTCGGCCACCACAAGGTCTAGAGAGAAAAGCTCTCAATCTCTAACTTATGTTGAATGAATGAAATGAAGGGAATGAGGGCTCTATTTATAGGAGAGGTTTTACCTTCAATAAGGTAGTTTCCTCTTCTATAGAATATCACATATTCATGAGCAAATATTGCTCTCCTTCCCTTAGAGTCACACGACCAAGACTTGCTTCTAGAAGCCTTGGATTTGTTTCCTCTTTTGTTTTGCTTCTCCCTTGACTCATGTTGGCCGAAATACTTCTTTCTTCTTGGAGGAAATTTGTTTCCTCTTTTTCTTTTGGCCAGTATCTTCATTCATTAATGCACAAAATAAACTCTCATTTTCCTTGGGTGATGGCCGGCCAAGAGCTTCTAGAAAGGCTTTCTAGAATTTTCTTTACTTGTTCATGACAACATAAGAAAAGCCCATTAAGAATTTTCAAGTAAAATTCTATGAAATGAAATTAATCCACAAGGCCCAATGAACTTATCATGGCCAAGTATTAACATGTCATCATATGACATTGTCAAAAAAATTTATTGACATTCATTTCATCTTATGTCCAAAAAGACAAAAATACCCTTTTGACAATTTTCGTAAAACTTGTCTCGTTCTTGTTTTGACGTAGCTTCTAGTTTAACTATTCATACTTGATATGATTTGTGACAGTGACCTCATGGATCCAAATGAACAAAGCTTGAGCTAAGTACTTGGACTCAAAAGTTCACAAACCTTTTCCAAGTTTAGCTTAATGTCAACTGACTCCACTAAAGAGTTGACGCTGAGAATCTCTCGGTTCAAATGAATTTATTTTCTACTCAAGAATTCAACTTAATTGTGATGAGTGGATCCACTGAATATTATAAATGTTTACCCTTCATGAATATCATCAGCTAGTCGAGATTTACAAAATTACCATTTTACCCTTCTAGATGTTAATTCCTCAACTCCTTTGTCGCTTGTGAATAAGTTAGAAAAAATGTATTGACGAGCGGCTAACAAGTCACATTGTTTCATCCAAAAGAGTCAAGACTCAATTTGGACACTGGCCAGATGATTTATTCACATTCCAAGGAACAAAGCATGGGAAGATATACATTGCATTTCAGCAATCTTGTACATGAATTCCATATTTATGAGAACTTCACAAAGTTACTCATGACATCTTCACAACTTAGTAATTCACCAATAGGTCCTGTTCAGAATCACATAGTGAGTCCGAACTCTGACTTTCTCAAATGAGAATATGTAAGCTGTGAAATGGCATGTCTCATTTCAGGATTAAGGTAAGCGCGATGCAATTCATACGTAGTGACTTTGAGACATAAGAGGTTAAATGGTTTGTTCTTATTTTGTCTCAAGAAGTGCATTGGTCAATTCAGTACATTCAGAAGATACCTAGAAGAACTATAGAGTCTCCAACTCTCAATGTCCCATAATTAGACATCATAGATTCTCCTAACAATCGTACCGAGGTCAATAGTCCTTTGACCCTTAGATTGCGAATATATTGTTTTAAGCAAATTACAAAGAGTTTGTTCATGTAAATCTACATTTTTGTCTTCGTAAGTTGTTAAGTTTTTTTATGGACTAAAGACTAATGTTTTATCATAAAGCTTCAAACAGACACGGAAGAATGAATGAACGTTTCAACTTTTTATTAATGAATAAGCAATTACAAGCAAGATTCTTCGTGACACTTTATTACGTCAATTGTACAAAATAAATGTTGGAATCGATCTAGGGTTTGAGAAAATAATTAACGCTTCGGTAAGCGGCGGAATTTTAAAAATTTTCTTTTACTAGTAAAACAGTTTTTACTAACCTAGACAAGTGCAAGTACATGTAATTAAAACCAATATGAGCTAGAAGTTTACTAACCTTTCTTGAAGCTTGAACTTTGAAGAAGCTTTTGGAAAGTTCGCAACGCTCGTCTCCCCTCGCAGCACGTCTCTCTTTCTTTCCTCGGCACCTCGAGCAACCACGAAAGTTTCTATCACTAAATCACTCGAAAAGAAGGAATCAGTGAGTGGGCACTTTTAAACGCTACGACTTAAGAACGAGTCTCGAAGTCGCATAGCTAAACACTAGGTCGAGTGAGGACCTAGGTGCAGGCTCCTATTTATAGGAGGAGGATTACCTTCAAAAGGTAGTTTCCTCTTTTCCTATTGCCTTGCACGTCCAACATGTCTCATGAAGGCTTAGGATTTGTTTCCTCATTTGATTTCCTCTTAGTTGGCCGAAAATGCACTTTCCTTCTTAAGGAAATTTGTTTCCCCTTTTTCTTTTGGCAAGTATCTTCATACATCAATGCACAAAATAAACTCTCTTTCCCACTATGGCATGAACGAAATTCAGCCTTATTTTCCTTGGGTTGGACGAAATTTGAGCTTCTAGAAGGAGCTTCTAGATGTTTCTTCATTTGTTCATGACAACATAAGAAAAGCCCATTAAGAATTTTCAAGTAAAATTCTATGAAATGAAATTAATCCTCAAGGCCCAATTACACTAATATGGCTGAGTAATATTTATTTCATTTGTCATCATATGACAATGTCAAAAAAAATTATTGACATTCTTTTCGTCCTATGTCCAAAAAGACAAAAATACCCTTTTGACAATTTTCGTAAAACTGTCTCGTTCTTGTTTTGACTTAGCTTCCAGTTTAACTATTCCTATCGATGTGATTCGTGACAGTGACCTCATGGACCCAAATGAACAAAGCTTGAGCTAAACACTTGGACTCAAAAGTTCACAAACCTTTTCCAAGTTTAGCTTAATGCCAACTGACTCCACTAAAGAGCTGACACTGAAAATCTCTCGGTTCAAATGAATTTGTTTTCTACTCAAGAATTCGACCTAATTATGATGAGCGGATCCACTGAATATTATCTATGTTTACCCTTCATGAATGTCATCAGCTAGTCGGGATTTACTAAATTACCATTTTACCCTTCTAGCTGTTATTTCCTCAACTCCTTTGTCGCTTGTGAATAAGTTAGAAACAATGTATTGACGAGGAGCTAACAAGTCACATTGTTTCATCCAAAAGAGTCAGGACTCAATTTGGACACTGGCCAGTTCATTTATTCACACTCCAAGGAACAAAGCATGAGGTGACATACATTGCATTTCAGCAATCTTGTACGTGAATTCCATATCTATGAGAACTTCACAAAGTTACTCATGACATTCTCACAACTTAGTACTTCACCAATAAGCCCTGTTCGGAATCACATAGTGAGTCCGAACTCTGACTTTCTCAAATGAGAATACTAAGCTGTGAAATGGCATGTCTCATTTCAGGATTAAGGTAAGCATGATGCAATTCATACATAGTGACTTCGAGACATAAGAGGTTAAATGGTTTGTTCTTATATTGTCTCTAGAAGTGCACTGGTCAATTCAGTACCTTCGGAAGATACCTAGAAGAACTATAGAGTCCCCAACTCTCAATGCCTCATAACCAGACATCATAGATTCTTCTAACAATCATACTGAGGTCAATAGTCCTTTGACCCTAAGATTGCGAATATATCGTTTTAAGCAAACTACGAAGAGTTTGTTCATGCAAATCTACATTTGTCTCTTCGTAAGTTGTTAAGTTTGTTTATGGACTAAAAGACTAAGGTTTTATCATAAAGCTTCAAACAAAGAAAGAATGAATGAACGTTTCAACTTTATTAATAATGAATAAGCAATTACAAGCAAGAGTCTTCGTAAGACTATATGACATCAAATGTACATAAATAGATACTACTACTCTTCTTGTGGGCACCATTGACAACAATAAAGACTACAACTCTTCTTGTGGGCACTGTTGTCGGTCATTTTCGGAAAACCCGAGACACCAAGAAGGCACGTCGCTCAAACGGCCGATGGTCAGGCCGGAGGTCCTGAAGAGCGGCGTGCCTTCAAGTCCTCGCCCAAATTCTTGACTCCTTGAGTCGAGCCTAGCCCCTCGAGTTGAGACTTGAGTCGGCTCCTCGAGTCGAGAGTTAAGTCATTCTCCTCGAGTCGAGCCCCGTCCCTCCGAGTCGTGACCGGAGTCGGTCCCCCCGAGGCGAGCCCCGAGTCGGATCATATCCATCGAATAGATATATTCGTGTCATAAACCCGAAATGCGAAGCCCACAACAGCTCAACGGGCCCGGAAGGACGACCGTCGCGAAAAGCCCACGAAGACCAGCCCAGTGCGCGCCGCGCGCCACGCCCGGGCAAGGTCGCGCCGCACGCTGAGCGGCATAGCCCGTGCACCGCGGGTCGCGCGCCGCGCGTGGTGCGCCGCTGCCCCTTTGTGCCCCTCCACTTGAAGAAGTGCGCGCTCCTAGTCCCACATGGACGGCAAAGGACCTTCATAAGGTCCTCGAACACCTATACAAACCCCCTCTCACTGAGGGGGAAGCCATCCCTTCATCTCCTATCGATACGCTCAAATTCTCGCTCTCCTCTGCTTCTCTTGATGCCATCTTTGGCTTGAAGCATTCTCGCAAGTCTCTCTCGTTCTCAGAGGTTCCTAAGCACTCACGGGGACTTCCCGGACGTCGCTCCCTCTGACCGAACACCCCCCAGCGCTCAAGCACGCCCCCAAGGTTCTCAACTAGAGTCCCTTAACGCGTCTAACACACTAGACGCGCACGCGATCTCCGAAGTTCTGAGACGCCGCCGAGGACTCCTCCGCGCCCCGTCTCCTTCGTCGAGTACGCTTCTCCGCCAAGGCTCCGTGCCTCTTACTGCGTCTTACACGCCTGAACTACGTTCTGACCTGATCCCACACACGGGTACATAGGCAGCCGACACTTTCGAGTTCGGAGAAAACCTCTTCCTCCTCTTCCGAGAGGTGGGTTGATCGGAGAAAACCTAGCTCGAGACTTTCGAGTTCACACTTTTGGCCCGGGTGCGATCACTTGGTCCGGGCTTGGATCGAACCGCCCGAGGTATTCAATTGTTGTTCATTTTCGTGCGACAACATTTTGGCGCTAGAAGGAGGGGACTTCCCGACCTATTCAGTCCAAAATCCCTTCTGTTCATCTTCTTCTTTTCTTCTGCGAACTCAACTTTCTCGAACTTCAGAAACGATGAGTAGCCAACCACCCGTACGTTCTGAGGGCGTGAACAACCCCGAAAACGTCACTGGGACCAAGAAATACTTCTTGCGCTCCCGAGCGCATGGTGACAAAGAGTCGTTCCAAGAAGAGAGCTCGACCTGCTCACCATCTCCATCTCCTGATAGCAGGGACAACCGCATCATGGAGTTGGAGGAGAATATCCACCAACTAAAGGCGAGGAACACAAGGTACCACAGCTGACTGGCTGCAAAGCGACCTGTGCATGACACGGTAATCCCCAACGGGGATCCTGAGAACCTCAACTAGGAAAGCCGTGACCGCGACCCTGATTACGAGGGTACTGGTAATTCAAAGGATATCGAGACTTCTCTCACGAAGGACGAGGAACTCCCCGCCGTGTTTGAAGCCGGCCCATCGAATCCCCTACCCCGGACAGGCGACACGCCGACAGCTTCTCAAGAGGGGAATTCCCGACGTTCAGCCCTCGACCGACTAGGTCAAAGGGAGAATGTTGCGGAAAGTCAGGGCACGCGGAGAGCGCGCCGTCGCAGACGAAGCCTGCGCCTCCGTACAACCAGCCCTGATCTTAGGGACCACCTCACTACTCAACGCATTGGGCGTGGCAATGATCTGAGAGAGTGACTAAGCTCTAGACCTAACGTCCCGCTGGCAGCCCCAACTAACGGGAACCGCCGCACAGGTCAAGGGTCTAACGAAAGACGACAGGTAACTCCTCCCGAACAGGGGGTTACTCCAACGACCGGCCTCGATGTGGTCGCTATGATCCACAATCTTCGGAATGAGGTACGAGATCTCCGAGAATACGGAATAGGTTGAAGCACCTATGGGGTCGTTGAGGAGAACTCCTCGCCTTTCACGACTCAGATATTGGCCGAGGTTTGTACGGGGAATTTCAAACTCCCGAACCTCACTCCCTATGATAGAATAGCAGATCCTGCTTACCACATCCAGCACTATGAAACCTGGATGATGATGCAGGGTGTCTCTCCTGGCGCCATGTGCCAAGCTTTTAGTTTGACCCTCACCGGACCCGGTTTTGAGTGGTTCAAAAACTTAAGGCCAGGAAGCATCCACTCGTTCAAAGACCTGAAGGACATGTTCCTAGCACGGTTCGCTACGTCTATGGTCCAAAAGAAGACCAAGATGTACCTGTGGTCAATCAGGCAAGAGAGTGGCAAATCTCTTAGACGATACCTCGCCCGATTCACTGAAGAGTCAAAAAGGTCGACCGCTTTGACGACGGTGATGCAATTGCCGCTATCACAGAAGGCTTGCACACGAGTGACTTCCTCAAGTCGGTCGTCGGCCGTGTCCCTTGTACCATGGCCGAGTTAATGACTCGGGCTAAGACCTTCATGGGAGTCGAAGATTACCTCGACGGCCGCAAGAGCAACAATCAAAGCTCTCATCGTCGAGAAGAACCTAGCCACGAGCAAGGCGAACCTCGTAAAAGACGAAACAAGGGAAATCAGGTTTCTAATAACCAACCCCCTGTACCCCAGAAGCCGCGACTTGCGGAAAACATCAAAGGGTACTCGTCGTTCACACCATTGAACACAGAGTCGGAACGGATCCTGGCTCTGGCACGTGACAAGTTCACACCCCCGGCTCCAATGAAAAAGGATCCCGCAACTCGCGATCGATCTAGATATTGTGAGTTCCATCGGGAATACGGTCATTTGACCTCGGAATGCTACAACCTTAAAAGGCAAATCGAGGCTTTGATCCAACGGGGTGAGCTGAAAGAGTTTGTGCTACGCATGATTAGCGCTACGGGCCCCACCACGAACAGACCAAAGTCTGGTCAGGGAGGAGGAACAGCCGCTTCTGCCGACCGAACCGCGGCTACTGCCAACGCCAATCCGCAGCTCCACGTGGTGACCACCATATTGGGAGGTCCACAAGATGGAGATTCAGCTCGACAACGGAAGAAATTCCTTAGGGCGGTGGCTCAGGAAGAAGCTGCTATGCACGTCAACTTTAAGTAAGAAGAACCTCCGTCCGTGCCTCACGAGACGATGTATTTCACCACTGAAGAAGCCAAGCGAGTTGTGCATCCGCACAATGACGCGATTGTGCTCAAGGCCCAAGTGGCTAATAATTTGGTGAAAAGAGTTCTCATTGACAATGGCAGTGCTGCCGACATAATTTTCAAGTCCACCTTGGAGCGCATGAAGCTCGGGGGGCTGCGCCCGACTCCGACCCAAACGCCCTTGTTTGGGTTCACTGGAGAAAAGGTTATGACCGAAGGCATCATCGATCTGCCAGTCACCTTCGGGATGTTGTCAATGGTGCCCACAAGAAGAGTTGTAGTCTTTATTTTGTACATTTGATGTAATAAAGTCTCACGAAGACTCTTGCTTGTAATTACTTATTCATTTAATAAAAAGTTGAAATGTTCATTCATTCTTCTTTGTTTGTTTGAAGCTTTATGATAAAACATTAGTCTTTAGTCCATAAACAAACATATCAACTTACGAAGAGACAAATGTAGATTTGCATGAACAAACTCTTCGTAGTTTGCTTAAAACGATATATTCACAATCTAAGGGTCAAAGGACTATTGACCTCAATGCGATTGTTAGGAGAATCTATGATGTCTGGTTATGGGGCATTGAGAGTTAGAGACTCTATAGTTCTTCTAGGTATGTTCCGAAGGTACTGAATTGACCAGTGTGTTGGAATCGATCTAGGGTTTAAGAAAATAATTAACGCTTCGGTAAGCGGCGGAATTTTAAAATTTTCTTTTACAAGTAAAAACAATTTTTTACTAACCTAGACAAAGAGCAAGTACATATAAATAAAAACTATTATGAGCTAAGAAGTTTACTAACCTTTCTTGAAGCTTGAACTTTGAGAAGCTTTTGGAAAGTTTGCAACGCTCGTCTCCCCTCGCAGCACGTCTGTCTTTCTTTCCTCGGCACCTCGAGCAACCACGAAAGTTTCTATCACTAAATCACTCAAAATAAAGGAATCAGTGAGTGGGCACTTTTAAAAACTACGACTTAAGAACGAGTCTTGAAGTCGTAGAGCTAAACTCTAGGACCTAGGTGCCAAAACAATAAAACGAAATTGACTAGAGAGAGAGAGGAGAGGGGCGGCCACAAGTTCTAGAGAGAGAGACTCTCAATCTCTAACTTATGTGGAATGAGAAAAATGAGAAGAATGAGGCTCCTATTTAGAGGAGAGGTCTCACCTTCAATAAGGTAGTTTCCTCTTCTATAGAATATCACATATTCATGAGCCAATTTCCCTTTTCCTTCATAGAGGTGCACGGCCAAGATAAAACAAGTAAGTCCTTGGATTTGTTTCCTCTTTTGTTTGCTTCTCTCTTGACCTTATTTGGGCGCCCACATGTTTCGTCTTACGGGAAATTTGTTTCCTCTTTTTCTTTTGGCAAGTATCTTGATACATTTATGCACAAAATATTCTCTCTATATCTTGGGCATGTTGGGTGTTACCGGTCCGTCCCGGCCCGGTACGGCAACGACATCATATGGCGGCTTCCCCGAGCCTTTCCCGGCGCACGGCCACCTCAAGGCCGGCCATGGCTGAGTCAGAGCCGGCCATGGCCTCCACGGCCGAGTCAGAGCCGGCCATGGCCGGGTCAGAGCCGGCCATGGCCTCCACGGCCGAGTCAGAGCCGGGCATGGCCTCCACGGCCGAGTCAGAGCCGGCCATGGCCGGGTCAGAGCCGACCATGGCCGGGTCAGAGCCGGCCATGGCCTCCATGGACGAGTCAGAGCCGGCCATGGCCGGGTCAAAGCCGGCCATGGCCTCCACGGCCGAGTGAGAGCCGGCCATGGCCTCCACGGCCGAGTCAGATCCGGCCATGGCCGGGTCAGAGCCGGCCATGGCCTCCACGGCCGAGTCAGAGCCGGCCATGGCCGGGTCAGAGCCGTCCATGGCCGGGTCAGAGGCGTCTCTCGGCCAAGGGGCTGTCCTCGACGCTCCTTGGTCGCCTATAAATACCAAGGTACCTCCCTTGGTCCAGGTAATCCGAATTTGAGTACTGAAACGCTGTCGAACTCGTACCTCGCTCGTTTCCCTCAAGTTTCGACCTCTAAACGCTAAACCCTCTACAAACCACCTCAATCCTACTAATGTTGAGCGTCGGAGAGGTAAACAGAGGTAACCCCTCTGTTTCCCCTTTGTAGTTCATACCTTCCCTGCTTGCTTTTCAGGTGCTTGGACGAGATAGATACCATAGACAGCTAAGGGACGACTTGGGATACCATGTCCGACACGCTCGAGTCGAGACGAGATCACTTGGTCCGGCCTTGGGTCTAACCGTCTGCGACTCCTAAATCGTTGTCCGAAAAACTGCGACAACATTTTGGCGCTAGAAGGAGGGAATCTCTCGACCTTGGCAACGCATTCCCTCTACCAGTCTTTTCCCTTTTGTTCTCACGACTCTCGAGAGATGAGTCACATTCCCGCCACCTCCGCGGGTACCCGAGCGTTAGGCTCGAGGTACGGTCTTCGACGCCTCGCACATCGTCTTGAAGGGCAACCTCGCGATAGCGAGAGCCAGCCCCAAGACCCGATGAATGACCCCGAGGCCGAGCTCCGAGAGGACACGGCCCGGCGGCTTGCGGAGCTTCTTGACCGCCCCGGCGTCGACGGTACGCTCATAGCTAATCTCCTCGGCTATGACATCGAAGATAGGTCCGCCAAAGACTACTCCGACTCCGAATATGTGGGGGAGTCGAGGACCAACGAGGCAACGCCTAGCCTCGCCCCTTCGCGGCCCGAGAGGCCCAACGACGCTTTGGCCGGGCCGTCGCACCTAGCGCGGCAGCAGGCACGGTCACATTCCCGGGGACTCGCCCCCTCGGTTTCAAGAGGCGGCCGGACACGGCCCCTCGCCGAGGAGAGAGCGACTCTGGTAGATGATGGGGCCGACAGCCGAAGCGCCCGCCGGATGGTCCAACCAAGGGCGACCTCACCTCGAGGGGAGGATCTCCGCCAAAGGCTAAACTCTCGAAGGGACGCGCTCCCCGCCGCAACTCTCGGCCGGCCGCAGGCCAATGTCGTGGACCAAGCGTCCAACGAACGCCAACCGGTGACTCCCGTGGCCCCGACGGTCGGCCCCGCTAACGGGCTCGACATGGTCACGATGATTCAAAGCCTCCAGAATCAAATCATCGAAATGAGGGAGTCGGGGAGGCAAAGGCCGTACGGAGGGATCGAGGAATCATACTCTCCCTTCGCCGCGCAAATCCTCGCGCAACCATGCGTGGGGAACTTCAAGTTACCGTCCATTCCCCCCTACGATAGACGTACGGACCCCCACTTCCACGTCCAACACTATGAGACGTGGATGACTATGCAAGGGCAGGCGGACGCCACCCTCTGCCAAGCCTTCAGCCTGACCCTCACAGGCTCGGGGTTGAATGGTTTCGAAGCTTGAGGCCGGGAAGCATCCCGTCTTTCCGGGCCTTGCGAGAGGCTTTCCTCGCCCGATTCGCCACCCTCGTGGCGCAAAAGAAGCCGAAGACCCACCTCCTCTCTATCCGACAAGGAAGAGACGAGACGTTGAGACAATACCTCGCTCGCTTCACCGAGGAGTCTCACAAGGTCGAAGGGTTCGACGACAGGGACGCCATCACGGCGATCACCGAGGGAGTGCGCACGAGCGACTTCCTCAAGTCTATTGTTGGCCAAGTCCCGCGTGACATGGCGGAGCTGATGACAAGAGCCCGCACATACATGGGAGTCAAGGACTATCTCGATGGCCGAGATGGCCGAAAGTCAGGAGGACAGGGGAGTCGCCGCCGCGACGATCGAGATGAAGATCGTCCCGACCCCCGAAAGAGGAGGAATAAGGGAAGCCAGGCCCCTAACGGCCGTTCCCTCCCCGGGCCGAGGCCGCCACATGTCGACAGCTTCCGAAAGTTCTCGCCATTCACTCCTCTGAACACTCCGCCGGAGCAAATCCTAGCTCTGCACCGTGACAAGTTGGGGAGCCCAACCCCGCTCACGAAGGATCCCGCCAAGAGGGATCAAAGCAAGTACTGTGACTACCATCAAGATCACGGGCACCTGACATCCGAATGCTATCAACTCAAGCGTCAGATTGAGGCCCTGATTCAAGATGGGAAGCTGAAAGAGTACGTCCTGAGAACTATCGGGACGGCCGCGGCGCACGGAGGTCGCCCGCGGCAAGGGAAGAAAGGTCCGGCGACGGTGACTGTCACGGACCGCGCGACAAACGAAGAGCCGGAGAGCTCGCAACTTCACGTCGTGGGTGCAATCTTGGGTGGCCCAGAGTTCGGAGACTCGGCTACGCAAAGGAAGAAGTACGTGCGCGAAGTTTCCCAAGGGAAAATAGTGCACTACATCAACCATACGTACGAGGTCCCTCCTCCGGCCCCCTTCGAGTCCATGTTCTTCACTGGACAAGAAGCGGCGCGAGTTCTCCATCCACACAACGACGCGATAGTCGTCTCTGCCCCGGTCGCCAACAACCTCGTCCGGAGAATCCTGATCGACAATGGGAGCTCCGCCGACATAATCTTCAAATCAGCGTTGGACAGGATGAAGCTATCCGGGGTAAGACCGACCCCGATCTCAACCCCGCTCTTCGGCTTCTCTGGGGAGAGGGTTATGACGGAGGGAACTATCGACCTCCCGGTTACCTTCGGTACGCCGGGGGGGCTCGAGGTTACCCACATCGTGTCGTTCCTAGTGGTGGATCAGCCCTCGGCTTACAACATCATCGTCGGCCGCCCGACTCTCAATCGGTTGAAGGCCATAACGTCCACGTACCACCTGATGATGAAGTTCCCGACCGAGAAAGGGATCGCCGTGATGTTGGGAGACCAATCCATGGCGAGGATGTTCTACATCCAGGGCGTGGACGGAAAAGGGAAAGGGAAGATGGTGAGCACCGTCTTCCAACTCGGAGACAAATTCCCGTGCAAGTTAGAGGAAGGAGGCACCTTCAGACAACTAGACCAAAGGGACGAAGTCGAGCGTCGAAAGGTGGAGACACCGGACGACCTCGTTCCCGTCGTGTTGGACGACGCCAAGCCTGACCAAGTGGTCAAGGTAGGCGCCCAACTCTCATCTGAAGTCCGAACCGAGCTCGCCGCTTTCCTCCGAGAGCACAAAGATGTCTTCGCGTGGACACACGCCGACATGCCGGGGATCGACCCCGAGATCATGGTTCATCGTTTCAACGACGACAAGAGAGTGGCCGAGCGCGTCCAGCCGCGGCGTGCGTTCAGTGGGGAGAGGTACCAAGCCATTGGTGAAGAGGTTGACAAACTTCTTGCTGCCGACTTCATCAGGGAGGCGGAGCACCCCAAGTGGGTGTCCAACGTGGTGATGGTCAAGAAGCCAAACGGGAAGTGGCGGATCTGTATCGATTACAAAGATCTCAACAAAGCCTGCCCGAAAGACAGCTTCCCTCTCCCGAGGATCGAGCAGCTCGTGGACGCCACGGCGGGCCACGAGTTGCTGAGCTTCATGGACGCCTATTTGGGCTACAACCAGATCCGCATGCACGAGCCGGATCAGATCAAGACCACCTTTGTTACGAACCGCGGACTCTACTGTTACAAGGTCATGCCCTTTGGCCTCAAAAACGCGGGAGCGACGTATCAAAGGTTGGTGAACCGCATGTTCGCCAATCAAATTGGCAAGACTATGGAGGTCTACGTGGACGACATGCTTGTCAAGAGCCTCAAAGCCGACGACCACGTTCGAGACCTTAGGGAAATGTTCACGATCCTGCGACGCTACAAAATGAAGCTCAACCCCAACAAGTGCGCTTTCGGGGTCGAGTCTGGAAAGTTTCTGGGCTACATGGTGAGCCGCCGCGGGATCGAGGCCAATCCTGAGAAGATTAAGGCGATCTTAGAGATGAGGTCGCCACAAAAGGTCAAAGAAGTTCAAAGCTTGACGGGAAGGATCGCCGCCCTGACGCGATTCGTTTCCAAAGCCACTGATAGGTGCCAACCGTTCTTCAAGGCACTGAAAAAGACCGACGGGTTCGTATGGACGGAGGAGTGCGAGGAAGCATTCCGAGATATGAAAGCCTATTTCACCTCCCCCCCGTTCCTGGCGAAGCCAAAGAATGGCGAAACCGTATACCTCTACCTCGCGGTTTCCGATAGGGCCGTGAGCGCGGTCCTCATACGCGAAGAGGACAAGGTACAATGGCCGGTCTACTACGTTAGCAAGGCGCTCCTCGACGCCGAAACCCGATACCCCGAAATCGAGAGACTGTCCCTCGCCCTCGTCATGAGCGCGAGAAAGCTCCGGCCCTACTTCCAAGCGCACCCCATCGTGGTCCGCTCGGGGCATCCCATCGAGAAGGCCCTTCAAAAAGGGACCTCCTCTCGAATGGCGATATGGTCCCAAGAGCTGGGCGAATACGGGGTCGAGTTCCAACCGAGAACCGCCATTAAGGGTCAGGCCCTCGCCGACTTCATCGCCGAGTTCACGAGCGCGCCCCCAACCAACGAGGGCGACGAGAGTAGTAAGACCACGGAAGACAAGGAGGACGACCATAGCGAGTCGTCAAAGAAGAGAACCAACGACCCGATAGGGCCGGTCTGGGACTTGCACGTAGATGGCGCGTCAAACGCCCGGGGGGCTGGCGCCGGCTTTGTGCTCACAAATCCCGATAGGGAAAAGCTGAGATACGCCCTGCGGTTCGAGTTCAAGGCTTCCAACAACGAGGCAGAGTACGAGGCTCTGATCGTTGGCTTGGAGCTAGCGAACAAGTTGGGTGCCCAAAACCTGCGCATCCATTACGACTCGCAATTGATCGTGAATCAGGTTAAGGGCGACTACGCCGCAAAGGAGCCACACATGATCGCCTACTTGTCCAAGGCCCAAAAGAACTTGGAGGCCCTGTCGTGGTTCGAGATCGTCCAGGTTCCTCGAGAGGCGAACGTTGACGCCGACGCCCTAGCTCGCCTCGCGTCTGGGATAGACGAGGAGGGCGAGGGCAGCGTCCCAATCGAAGTGTTGACCCGACCCTACATCTCAAGAGGCGACGTAGGGGTCATTGACGAGACTCCGCCTCCCTCATGGATGACCCCGCTCGTGGAATTCCTTAAACGAGGAGTCGTCCCCGAGGATAAAGAAGAAGCCAGAAAGCTGAGAAGCCTAGCCCCAAAGTACACAATGAGGGAGGATAGCTTGTTCAAGAGAGGCTACTCCATGCCCCTTCTCCGTTGCCTGACCGAGGTGGAGGCGAGGAAAGCACTCCACGAGGTGCACGAGGGGGTGTGCGGTAACCACGCCGCCGGGCAATCTTTGGCATTGAAGCTGCTGAGACTTGGATATTTCTGGCCGACCTTGAAAAAGGACTCCCACGAGTGGGCCAAGAAGTGTGACAAGTGCCAAAGGTTCGCCCACATTCCGCGCCAAGCACCGGCCCCTTTGTGTCCGATTGTCGTGCCGCGACCTTTCGCGAAGTAGGGAATCGACCTCATCGGCGAGCTACCTACGGCCCCGAGACAATACAAGCACGCGATCGTGGCTATCGATTACTTCACGAAGTGGGTAGAGGCTGAGCCGCTAGCAAAGATCACCGAGGCGAACACGACAAGCTTCATTTGGAAAAGCATCATCTGCCGCTTCGGGATCCCTGCGTCAATTGTAACCGACAACGGAAAACAATTCGACAATGCGCGCCTCCGAGAAATGTGCGAACAACTCGGCATTAGCAAGACTTTCTCCTCTCCCCGCCATCCTCAAGCCAACGGTCAGGTCGAGGCGGTGAACAAGACGATCAAGGAGAACCTGAAGAAGAAGTTGGAGGCAAGAAAAGGGGCTTGGGCCGACGAGCTCCCCATGGTCTTATGGGCATATCGCACCACCGCTCGAAACGCGACCGGCGAAACCCCTTTCGCTCTCGCGTTCGGCGTCGAGGCTGTGGTACCCGTCGAGACCAAGCTGCCAACCTTGCGCATCGAGGAGTACGACGAAGCCGCCAACGACGACGCGATCAGGCTCAAGCTAGACCTCATAGACGAAAGGAGGGCGGACGCACTCACCCGGCTTGCTGCGCAAAAGAGGAAGGTCGAGAAGTACTACAACTCAAAGATCAAGCTGCGGAAGTTCGCCGACGGGAGCCTCGTTCTTCGAAGGGTGTTCCAAAACACCAAAGTGCAAGGTGCGGGAGTTCTAGGCCCCACCTGGGAAGGCCCGTACCGTGTGCGCCGAGCCATCCACAATGGCACATACGAGCTCGAGAGCATGGAGGGACTCGTGTTCACACACCCGTGGAATGCGGAGCACCTTCGGCAATATTATCAATAGATGTTCATTCGTCCATTTTTTACGCTTTGTTGTTCTCATGTAACTTTCGATTCTAGCAAAGTCAATTTCAAATTTCAAGTTTGGCCAAAGGCCTGGGATGTAATTTTTGAACCATTTCAATAATTTAATGAATTACATTTAACTTCAAAACTTTGTATCTTAGTTTCTAGCCTCCTCTACGAGCACCCAAGAAACTCGGGCGGCTAAGCAGGATAAGGTGAGAGTAACAAGCTCGCTTACTCCACTTTCCACGCACTAAGTGGTAACAAAACACCCATAAATCGGATCCGCGCACCGGACCTCCGACCTCGTACCCTCCTCGTGCGACGCTCTCGCACGGGTTGAGGTCGTACACCGAGAGATAGCGAAACGTCGACAAGTTGGATCCGCGCACCGGACCTCCAACCTCGCACGGCTTTTGCTGCGACCCTCTCGCGCATCGATGCACCTTGTACCCCGATAGGCAACAAGGCATCGATGGATCACGTCCGCGCACCGGACGGTCGATCCCGGCAGTCAAAACCCAAAACGTGACACGCGTACCGACATGTACCACGCTCACTGGGAACTGCGAGCTCGTCGCGATATGCACGCCGATAGGTAGCGTACTCGCCGGAGGATGAGCGCGGCGGCCACCCAGCTCGCGCACGCCGATAGGCAGCGAGTCACAAATGGATGGCCGGAAATCGCACCCGCCGGATAAAACTGGTCTAGCTAGCCTCCGCGGGAAACTTCGCCGCCAAATGCGGCAGTAAGCCGTGCCAACCGGTTACGCTAAGCATAGTAAGCCGGGCTCGTAAGACACGCACTATTCAAATTGCGCAAATCGATTACACTAAGCAAAGCAAGTCGAGAAAATAAGACGCACGATGAAAAGAAAGCTTCAATCAAAGCAAAACGATATTGCGTAAACAACCCAACAAGAAAAGTACGAAAGTACGACGCAAACATAACAATAATCCGAAAGAAAGCATAAAGCGAGCGCTAAACAAGTGCGCGAAAAACCAAGGAAAATTCAACTAGTCCGAGCCAAAGTCGACTTGCTCTTCATCTCCTTCGGGGTCAGGGGCGCCAAACCCGCCAACGGCTTCTCCGTCAGGCTGGTGGGTCGTCGACTGAGTAGCCTCGGCGGGGATCTGTGGATGCAGGTCGTCCTCCGGCGGCTCGTCATCATAAGGAGGGAACATGGCATTAAAGAAGGAAAATGTAGTCCCGCGGGACGCGTTCTCCTTCGCGGTCGCGTCTCGGACTCGCCTCGCCGCTTCGTAACGGGCCGCCTCCAACGTCAAGTCCCAGTCGTCCTCCAAGTCCGTCTTGGATCGCACGGCATCTTCCTTCTCCTCGACGAGCGTTTGCATCTCCGCCCGCAAGGTGTCCCTCTCCCTCTCCACCTTGACCCGAGCAATCTCGCTCGCCGATAGCCGAGCATGGACGATGCTCAGCTCCGCATCCCGGCTCGAGAGTGCCGCTTGGAGTTTCTTCGTTTCCCCCAGAAAGGTGTCAGCTGCTTGCTCCGCCTTCTCACGAAGCACTTTCTCGGCGGCCGATTCTCCGCGAGCTCGCTCCAGCTCCTTCTCTAGCGTCTCAAACTCTTGGGCGGTGCGAACCTCCGCTAGGGCGGCAGCGTGCGCAGCCGTCATGCTCGCCTTCTCCTTTTCCATGATCTGCATGCGTCGTAGCATATCTCGGAGAATGCGATCGCTCCACTCTTGGCGTGCGAGCATCTGTGGAAACGAAGGAAACGCGTATAATCACAATAAGCACGACAACGATACATAACACATGAAAACGAGTCATACCTTTCGGGTGTCGCCGATCCCGTTCTGGAAGTGCTCAAGATCGCTCGTTGTCAGCAGGTCCTTGAAATCCTGCAAGGAGGTCTCAAGGATCCCCCGGGAGCACTGGTCTCTCAACTCTGCCGCCTCCGCTAAGAGCATGAAGTCCAAACTGTCTGACACCATCGACGTGTGAGCGCGTTTGTGTCCGGACGGTGACCCGAGAGAAGCCGACGATGATGGTCGCTTGTTGGAAGAGATCGCCTCGTTCCTCGCCCGCGATGGTGACCCCCCGCGACGGGCCTCGGCTGGGGGGCGAGCCGCGATCGTAGCGTCGTCAGCGGCCATCGCTCTCAGCATTTGCGCGCGCGGTCAATGACGTCGAGCCATGGTACCTACAGAGGAGAGAAGAGCGTTTGTCAGTTAAAACATGACGACAAGCACAAATAATGGGAAACAACGATAACACGAAAGTATGTGCGTGGCCAGTACCCCCCGCGTCGGGGGAGGGAGCTGACGACCCCCCCGCCTCGGACTCGGGATCCTCCGGGACCCCCGCGTCGAGGTCGGGGCACAAAGGAACATCGTCACTAGGCACGAACCACCCCATCCTCGCCATTAGGTCTGGGGACTCGAAGAGCGTTCCTTGCCGCCTCGATTCTGGGACCGCTCTGATCACCGTGTCGAGCTCAGATCCTTCGATGTCACCCATGGGTGGAAAGTCGGCCACAGGACCAAAGACGAGGGGCGCGACCCCGAAAGACGATTCGGACACCCATACCCAGAGGTATCTATGCTTCGAGTTCACATTGGTGAGAATGGCGAGGCGCTTGCGATGCGACGCCAGGTAGAAGCCAGGCTTCCCGGGCACCCCTCGCACCATCATGAGGTTCTGAATATCGTCGGCAGTGATGGCCCTCTTCTTCGCCCGAAAAAACATCATGTGGCACGCCGCAACCACCCGATAGAAGGACGGGGACATCTGCGAGGCGTGCACCCCTAAGCGAACCAACAATTCTTGGATGACCGGCTGAAAGGGAAGTCTTAGTCCTCCCCGGAGACTCGCCTCGTGGACCGCTACGTAACCCTTGCGCGGGCGAGTAGGAAGATCGTCGGGTAATGGCCTCAGGATCGACACGCACTCTGGGATACTGTAACGCCTTCTTAGACTCGTGAAGTTGATGATCGAGAGCGAACTCGGGACGTCGATGCCCGAGCAATCGAGCTCGCCCCGTATGGCCGACTCTCTAACCGGGAAGGCCGAGGCTCGCGTTTCTTCCCGCACGGTCGAGGAAAGCGACGCGGCAGGTGCATCGTGGTGGTTGGGCGAATCACTCGAACGATCGGCGTCGTGACCCGCGCTTGGACAAGGTGGGCCCTCATCATGGCCACCCTAACAAGCCGGCTGGCTCCCCTCGGCCCCGGCGTGGTCGCTCGAGGGCGCATCCGATCGCCGCCCGGTCGGTCCACCGTCGTCGGGCCGGCTCGGCTCCCGGGCGACCGTGCTCCCTCCGGCATACGCGTGCAGCCCGAGGACCCAGCCCGTCTCTTGGCTGGGTGGCTCCTCCATGCGCGGGCCCGGCGCGAGCAGCCCGGCGCTCCCGACGCATGCATCTGGCCCGTCGACCCGGCCCGATTCCCGGCTGGCCAAGCCTTCGGCCCGTGGGCTCTGCCCGGGCGCCCCAGCGCTCGCCCCGTGTGCACCCGGCCCGGCAGACCGGCCCCGGCCCCGGCTGGTCGGGCTTCCCTCGCGCGCGCACGGCCCACTGGCCCAGTCCGGCCCCTGCCCGGCCGGGTCCTCTTCCCGCGCGCCTGACCTGCCGGCCCGGCCCAATTCCCAGCCGGCTGGGTCTTCACCACACAAGCCCGGCCCATTAAGGCCTAGGGTTTCCCCAGGGGCCAGGCGAGCCGCCACCTCCTGCCCGGCATCGCCAGGCCGGGCCGCCTCCTGCCCAGCGCTGGCGCCTCCACGGGCGGCGTCCCCCGGCGCCGGCGATTCCCCGGCGGCGCTCACCCTCGCCGGCGCAGCTGGGCTCGAGGGGCTCTCCTCCTGGGCGCGGTCTCCAGGGCACCTGGTGACCTCCCCCACGTCGGGACCGGCACAGAAGGCGCCGACACCGGCCGACGCGCCCCCCCCGGCCCTGGTTTCGCCGTGCGCGGCTTCCCCGGGGCCGATCGCTGCGCCCGAGCGGCTCTCCCCGCCAACGCGATAGGCGGGCGTCCCGACGGCCTCGCCCGGCCGAGTGAGGGCTCCCTCGAGGTCGGGGTCGACCCAGGCCGTGCCTCCCGTGGCCGAGGCGCCATTCCCGCGGCCGACCTCCTCCGGCGCGCCCTTTCCAGCGTCGGCCGCTCCAGGCGCGGCTGCCTCCGGCGCGCGCGCCACCCAGACCACCGGTGAGCGCCAAGGCGCTGTCCCTTGACCCGAGCGGGTCTTCCTCGACGTCTCCTGGGCCGCCGGTGCCGCCTTGAGCCCGGCCGCCTCCTCCGGCGCACGCATCGTCTCCGGCGTCCACCTGCCGGCGCTGGCCGTCTCCGGCCCGAGCGCCCCCTCCATCACCGGTCAACCACGCTTCGACCAAGGCAAGGTCCTCCCCGGCCATCGTGACGACGCTGCTCGTGCTCGATGAGTGAGGCGCGTTAGCAACGCTCGGGAGAGATGAGAATTGAGTCCAAAAAGTTTCCAAGTCCACGTGTTGATCCCCGAGCAAATGAAACAAATCGTCTTCAATGGTCCCACACCCCGATAGGCGGTCGATGGGGTCCATGGGCGCGAATAACGAGACGAGAATGACCGACAAAAAATAAAATAATAATATTAAAGGGCGCATGGACGTACCTCTTGGCGATGGGCTATTCCGGTGGGCCAATGACGGCGGAGGCTTCGAGTTTATCACACGAGTTACACTCGATAATAAACTCGGGGGGCTAATGTTACCGGTCCGTCCCGGCCCCGTACGGCAACGACATCATATGGCGGCTTCCCCGAGCCTTTCCCGGCGCACGGCCACCTCAAGGCCGGCCATGGCCGAGTCAGAGCCGGCCATGGCCGGGTCAGAGCCGGCCATGGCCTCCACGGTGGAGTCAGAGCCGGCCATGGCCGGGTCAGAGCCGGGCATGGCCTCCACGGCCGAGTCAGAGCCGGCCATGGCCGGGTCAGAGCCGGCCATGGCCTCCACGGACGAGTCAGAGCAGGCCATGGCCGGGTCAGAGCCGGCCATGGCCTCCACGGCCGAGTGAGAGCCGGCCATGGCCGGGTCAGAGCCGGCCATGGCCTCCACGGCCGAGTCAGAGCCGGCCATGGCCGGGTCAGAGCCGGCCATGGCCTCCACGGCTGAGTCAGAGCCGGCCATGGCCGGGTCAGAGCCGGGCATGGCCTCCACGGCCGAGTCAGAGCCGGCCATGTCCGGGTCAGAGCCGGCCATGGCCTCCACGGACGAGTCAGAGCCGGCCATGGCCGGGTCCGAGCCGGCCATGGCCTCCACGGCCGAGTCAGAGCCGGCCATGGTCGGGTCAGAGCCGGCCATGGCCTCCACGGACGAGTCAGAGCCGGCCATGGCCGGGTCAGAGCCGGCCATGGCCTCCACGGCCGAGTCAGAGCCGTCCATGGCCGGGTCAGAGCCGGCCATGGCCTCCACGGCCGAGTCAGAGCCGGCCATGGCCTCCACGGCCGAGTCAGAGCCGGCCATGGCCGGGTCAGAGCCGTCCATGGCCGGGTCAGAGGCGTCTCTCGGCCAAGGGGCTGTCCTCGACGCTCCTTGGTCACCTATAAATACCAAGGTACCTCCCTTGGTCCAGGTAATCCGAATTTGAGTACTGAAACGCTGTCGAACTCGTACCTCGCTCGTTTCTCTCAAGTTTCGACCTCTAAACGCTAAACCCTCTACAAACCACCTCAATCCTACTAATGTTGAGCGTCGGAGAGGTAAACAGAGGTAACCCCTCTGTTTCCCCTTTGTAGTTCATACCTTCCCTGCTTGCTTTTCAGGTGCTTAAACGAGATAGATACCATAGACAGCTAAGGGACGACTTGGGATACCAAGTCCGACACGCTCGAGTCGAGACGAGATCACTTGGTCCGGCCTTGGGTCTAACCATCTGAGACTCCTAAATCGTTGTCCGAAAAACTGCGACAACATTGGGCGCCTATTATACTCTAGAAAGGCCTTCTAGAAGCTTTTCCATTTGTTCATGACAACATGGAAAAGGCCCATTAAGAATTTTCAATAAAATTCTTATGAAATGAAATTAATCCACAAGGCCCAATTAATCATATTATGGCCGAGTGTTACTTGTCATCAAATGACCATGTCAAAAAAATTTATTGACATTCATTTCATCCTAGGTCTCAAAAGACAAAAATACCCTTTTGACAATTTTCGTTCTTGTTTTGACTTAGCTTCCAGTTTAACTATTCCTATTCGATGTGATTCATGACAGTGACCTCATGGACCCAAATGAACAAAGCTTGAGCTAAACACTTGGATTCAAAAGTTCACAAACCTTTTCCAAGTTTAGCTTAATGCCAACTGACTCCACTAAAGAGTTGACATTGAAAATCTCTCGGTTCAAATGAATTTATTTTCTACTCAAGAATTCAACCTAATTATGATGAGCGGATCCACTGAATATTATCTATGTTTACCCTTCATGAATGTCATCAGCTAGTTGAGATTTACTAAATTACCATTTTACCCTTCTAGCTGTTATTTCCTCAACTCCTTTGTCGCTTGTGAATAAGTTAGAAACAATGTATTGACGAGGAGCTAACAAGTCACATTGTTTCATCCAAAAGAGTCAGGACTCAATTTGGACACTGGCCAGTTCATTTATTCACACTCCAAGGAACAAAGCATGAGGTGACATACATTGCATTTCAACAATCTTGTACATGAATTCCATATCCATGAGAACTTAACAAAGTTACTCATGACATTCTCACAACTTAGTACTTCACCAATAGGCCCTGTTCGGAATCACATAGTGAGTCCGAACTCTGACTTTCTCAAATGAGAATACGTAAGCTGTGAAATGGCATGTCTCATTTCTGGATTAAGGTAAGCATGATGCAATTCATACATAGTGACTTCGAGACATAAGAGGTTAAATGGTTTGTTCTTATCTTGTCTCTAGAAGTGCACTGCTCAATTCAGTACCTTCGGAAGATACCTAGAAGAACTATAGAGTCTCCAACTCTCTATGCCTCATAACCAGACATCATAGATTCTTCTAACAATCATACTGAGGTCTATAGTCCTTTGACCCTTAGATTGCGAATATATCGTTTTAAGCAAACTACGAAGAGTTTGTTCATGCAAATCTACATTTGTCTCTTCGTAAGTTGTTTAGTTTGTTTATGGACTAAAAGACTAAGGTTTTATCATAAAGCTTCAGACAAGGAAGATTGAATGAACGTTTCAACTTTTATTAATAAATAAGCAGTTACAAGCAAGAGTCTTCGTAAGACTATATGACATCAAATGTACATAATAAAGACATTACTACTCTTCTTGTGGGCACCATTGACAACAAACTCCCACTTGACTCAAAGAAGATGTGAGTAGTCCTACATGCCTAATCCCTCTCGAAGTTGGTCAAAGACCATGTTCGCTAGGGCCTCGGTGAATGGATCTGCCAGAGATCTACTTCACCTCCATGTCTTCGCACTGCGCGATCTCTTGAATCAAATGGTATTTCCTCTCAATATGTTTAGAGCGCTTATGGCTTCGATGTTCATTTGAGTTAGCGACAGCCCCATTATTATCACAATAAAGGGTCATGGGCTCGTCGACGTTTGGAACAATTTCCAAATACTTAAGGAATTTTCTAAGCCATACAGCCTCTTTGGATGCTTCACAAGCAGCCACATATTCTGCTTCCATTGTGGAGTCAGCAATGCAAGATTGCTTAATACTCCTCCACACAACAGCTCCACCATTAAGGATGAACACAGATCCCGAAGTGGATTTCCTGGAATCCTTGTCCGCTTGAAAATCGGAGTCGGTATATCCCGTCATAGTCAGGTCAGTACCTGAGTATGTAAGCATCAAGTTCCTAGTTCTTCGAAGATACTTAAGAACATGCTTAACAGCAATCCAGTGCTCGGGTCCAGGGTTTGATTAGAAACGGCTAACTACGCCAACGGCGAAAAAGATGTCAGGTCTAGTGCAAAGCATAGCATACATGAGGCTTCCTACGGCAGAGGCGTAAGGAATTTTCCTCATGTCTTCAATCTCTTGTGCAGTCTTGGGAGACTGGTCCTTAGAGAGTGAAACTCCATGCCTAAAGGGTGTTTGACCCTTCTTGGAGTCTTGCATCAAGAAGCGATCCATCACCTTATCAATATAAGATGCTTGAGAGAGCGACAGGGTCTGGTTTCTCCTATCTCGAAAGATTTGGATCCCCAGAATGTACGCGGCTTCTCCTAGATCCTTCATATCGAATTGCTTTGCCAGCCAGACCTTAACCTCAGATAACTTACCCACGTCATTACCAATGAGTAGTATATCATCGACATATAGCACCAGAAACACAACTTTGCCTTCGTGTATTAACTTGTAAACACAAGGGTCATCTATTGACTGTTCAAAGCCGAATCTTTTCACAGTTTCATCGAATCTGATATTCCATGACCTAGATGCTTGCTTTAATCCATAAATGGACTTAAGCAACTCACAAACCTTGGTCTCTTGACCTTTTTCCACAAAACCGTCTGGTTGAGCCATGTAAATGCGCTCGTCAAGATTGCCATTCAGAAAGGCCGTCTTGACATCCATTTGTCAGATCTCATAGTCGAGAGCTGCAGCTATGGATAGGAGTATGCGAATGGATTTAAGCATCGCGACTGGCGAGAAGGTTTCTTCATAGTCAATCCCTTCTTGTTGGGTATAACCCTTCGCCACAAGTCGTGCTTTGAACGTCTCGACGTTCCCATCAGGACCCCTTTTCTTCTTGTATATCCACTTACACCCTACGGGTTTAATCCCTTCAGGAAGGTCTACAAGTTTCCAGACTTTGTTGACATACATCGACTGCATTTCAACTTTCATGGCGTCAAGCCAAAGGTTTGATTCAGAACAAGCCATGGCTTGGCTATAGGAAACAGGATCATCCATGTCAGAGACGGCTACAAGAGAGTCTCCATAAGACATATACATGTCAGGCTTTTGAGTAGCCCTCCCACTACGTCGAAGTACTACTTGACGAGATTCTGATGAGTTAGGTTGTGTTTCAGTTGGGGTAAGAACAGTTCTTACAGATGAGGTAGAAGCTTTCTCACCCAACTTTTCTTCAGGCATAATTTTTCTTCTAGGTTTTGCATCCTTCATAAAGTCCTCCTCAAGGAAACGAGCATTCGTGCTAACGAAAGTCTTATCGTCCTCGAGACTATAGAAGATGAAACCCTCGGTTTCCTTTGGATATCCCACAAACAAGCACAGTTCTGACCTACTAGCCAACTTGCTAGTCTTTTGCCTTAGCACGTGTGCATGGCAACCCCAAATTCGGATGTGGCCCAAACTTACTTTACGGCCAGTCCATCTTTCATAAGGAGTACCAGGAACCGTTTTAGACGGAACTTGGTTCAGAATGTAAGCAGCTGTTCCGAGGGCATATCCCCAAAAGGAAAGAGGGAGTGATGAGTAACTCATCTTTGATCTAACCATCTCCATAAGAGTTCGGTTCCTTCTCTCTGACACTCCGTTTTGTTGAGGTGTGCCAGGTGCGGTAAGCTGAGAAGCGATTCCTTCTACTTTAAGAAAGTCATCGAACTCTCCAGACATATACTCACCACCTCGATCAGATCGAAGGGTTTTGATCACTTTGCCAGTTTGCTTTTCCACTAAATCCCTAAAGACCTCAAATACGTTAAAGGTCTCGGATTTGTGTTTGAGCAAATAGAGAAACCCATATCGTGAGTAATCATCGGTGAAGGTAACGAAGTATTCGTATCCTCCACGTGCCTGTTGATTGAGCGGACCACATACATCAGAATGTACTAGCTCCAGCAACTCAGTGGCTCTTCGACCCTTATCGGAGAAAGGTCGCTTAGTCATTTTTCCTTCTATGCAGGATTCACAAGTAGGTAGTGAACCTATTGCAGAGGCTTGGAGTGGACCATCCCTCACAAGTCTCTTAATCCTATCTAGACTAATATGACCAAGTCTTAAGTGCCATAGGTATGTTGATTTTGTTAGATCGGAGGATTCAGAAAGTTTGATCCTCTTTGGCTCCCTAATTAGATCATTATCTATTTCGGTGTCTAAAAGAGAAGGTTGAGTGGGATAGATGTAGAAAAGAGCATTCTTCATACATGCATCAGTGACAAAAGAATTATCAGTAAACGAAATACGAATTCCATTCTTAATGAACTTTAAACAATAATCTTGCTCAAGAAGACGAGCAACGGATATTAAGTTCTTCCCAAAGGTAGGAACAAAATAAACATTATTCAAGTTTAAAGTGCGGTCTTCAAAAGACAGCGTCACGGATCCCACAGCCTTCGCAGACACCAGGCTCCCATCACCCCATTTGAAACAGAACTCGCCTTCCTCTAAGCTTTTGGTTTTCTTGAAACCATTCAAGGAACAACAAATATGGTTAGTAGCAGCGGAGTCAAGAATCCACGTTGATACATTATCAGCTACTAAGCATGCTTCGGTAACTAGTACAATACTATGTTCCTTTGCTTTGAGATAGGCAGTACAGTTCCTTTTATCGGCCTTGTGAGGTCTCTTCTTAGTTCCAGAGGCGGAGGCTTTTTGCTTAGTAGCATGTGCCTCTCCTTGATTCCTCTTTTTCTTAGCGAGACCTACAACAGTGTGAAGATCCATCATAAGCTTGGTAACAATGTACTCTAGCTTGTTTATGGAGTAGTTCATCTTGGAGGTATCAAGAGATGTGGGGAGAGTTTCTAAGATCATATCTATGATATTCTTCCCATCAATCTCAGATCCTAGGATTTCCATTTTATTTAGAAAACTAATGATTAGTATCATAAAGTCTCCAATAGGAGTCCTAGCCTTCATGTGACAGTTCATAAACTGTCGGACTGCTTGTTGCCTTGTTTGACGCCCTTGCCCTCCAAACATCTCAAGGAGATTGTAGAGCATTCCGGCGGCAGTCTCGATGTTACGATGTTGCTCTTTCAGCATATTATTCATAGATGCCAAGATATAGCACCTCACAATCTCTTCGGATCGAAGCCAGGCCGCTAAGGCGTCATTGCCCTCTTGAGTCGAATCATCATTCGTCAGAGGAGGACACGGGGTGGTGAGTACCCATTTGTGCTTGGTAACGGTAACTATTATGTCGAGGTTATGTTTCCAGCTAACGTAGTTTTTGTTTTCGAGTTTGTTCGAGGAAAGGATGAAAGAGAGAGAGTTGGGAAACATATTGCCTATAAAAGTTGAAACAAGTTTATGATTAGTCTTTGGTTTATGATTTAAGTTTGTTTAAGACTTTATAAAATCCAAAGGTGTTATAAACCAAACGATAATTTACTCCTTCGAGGGAAGGCCGCAAAAAATCTCCATTTATAAGTAAATAACACATCATTAATGCTTAGCCAAGATGTCAATACACCAAATTTTGACTAGCCACCTTGTAAATTGGTTTGATCACTCACATCCTTTCGCAGGGCCTCGAGGGAGGATTACTAGGGATTGAGTCTAAGTGTGTAACCAACCACTTAGTCCAAAAGATTGACTTTGAAAAACAATCCGCCGAGGGGAGGTCTTGTCTAATTGTTTCACTTTCGGATTTAGCTCATTGAGCAATGATCAGTGCAAAGCATCGTTGAGTACTCTCATTTAAGAGAGGGCCACGAGGGTGACTCTTAGTCTGGCGACACTTGCACTTTTCATTAGTGTTGGAGATCGTGGGTTACAAACAACAAGTATAACCCTCCCACTTAGTTTTTGGAGTTGGTTCATCTACTCTTATAAGTTCGGAAACGGTTTTCCTAGTTATAGAGCGATAGAGCGGACAACTAGAAGAGAATCCTAGATCATCATGTTCAGAGCAGTATTAGTGCATAAAGGCACAAGGTACATACTCGATCTTTTCCTATTTTCTATTTCGGGAAAGTGCATGAGGGAAGTGTGAACTTCAACTCACTCGAACACTTGAAAGTTTGAGATTACACATCTTTTTATTTTTCGGCTTGTCTACAAGGAGACCTCCCACTCAAATTTTCAAGAGCATATAGATTTTGAACATATGTGATATAGATATAGTTTTGAAAACATTTTGAAAATTTATTTGATTTGGAAAACCGTTTTGAAAAACCGTTTTCACTTTCAAATAAATTTTCAAAATGTTTTCAAAACTATATCTATATCACATATGTTCAAAATCTATATGCTCTTGAAAATTTGAGTGGGAGGTCTCCTTGTAGACAAGCCGAAAAATAAAAAGATGTGTAATCTCAAACTTTCAAGTGTTCGAGTGAGTTGAAGTTCACACTTCCCTCATGCACTTTCCCGAAATAGAAAATAGGAAAAGATCCGAGTATGTCCCTTGTGCCTTTATGCACTAACACTGCTCTGAACATGAAGATCTAAGATTCTCTTCTAGTTGTCCGCTCTGTCGCTCTCTAACTAGGAAATCCGTTTCCGAACTTATAAGAGTCGATGTACCAACTCCAAAAACTAAGTGGGAGGGTTATACTTATTGTTTGTAACCCACGATCCCCAACACTAATGAAAAGTGAAATTGTCACCAGACTAAGAGTCACCCTCGTGGCCCTCTCTTAAATGAGAGTCCTCAAGGGCGCTTTGCACTGATCATTGCTCAATGAGCTAAGTCCAAGAGTGAGACAATGAGACAAGACCTCCACTCGGCGGATTGTTTTTCAAAGTCAATCTTTTGGACTAAGTGGTTGGTTACACACTTAGACTCAATCCCTAGTAATCCTCCCTCGAGGCCCTGCGAAAGGATGTGAGTGATCAAACCAATTTAAAAGGTGGCTGGTCAAAATTGGTGTATTGACATCTTGGCTAAGCATTAATAATGTGTCATTTACTTATAAATGGAGATTTTTTGCGGCCTTCCCTCGAAGGAGTAAATTATCGTTTGGTTTATAACACCTTTGGATTTTATCAAATGTTTGAAAACATAAATCCTAAACCAAAGACTAATCATAAACTTGTTTCAACTTTTATAAGCAAAATGTCTCCCAACTCTCTCTCTTTCATCATTTCCTCGAACAAACTCGAAACCAAAAACTACGTTAATTGACATAACCTCGACATAATACCTACCTTTAACAAGCACAAATGGGTACTCACCACCCCGTGTCCTCCTCTGACGAATGATGATTCAACTCAAGAGGACAAAGACGCCTTGGCGGCCTAGCTCTGCTCCGATGAGATTGTGAGGTGCTATATCTTAGCATCAATTAACAATGTCTTGCACCAACAACATCGTGACATCGAGACTGCCGCCGACATGCTCAACAATCTCCTTGAGATGTTTGGAGGGCAAAGGCTTCAAGCAAGGCAACAAGCAGTCCGACAGTTTATGAACTGTCATATGCAGGCTAGGACTCTTGTTGGAGACTTTATGATACCGATCATTAGTTTTCTGAATAAAATGGAAATCCTAGGATCTGAGATTGATGGGAAGAGTGTCATAGATATGATCTTAGAAACTCTTCCCGCATCTCTTGATACCTCCAAGATGAACTACTCCATAAACAAGCTAGAGTACACTGTTACAAAGCTTATGAAGGAACTTCACACTGCTGTAGGTCTCACTAAGAGAAAGAGGAATCAAGGAGAGGCACATGCTACTGAGTAAAAAGCCTCCACCTCTGGAACTAGGAAGAGACCTCACAAGGTCAATAAAAAGAACTGTCCTACCTATCTCAAAGCAAAGGAACATAGTATTGTACTAGTTACCGAAGCATGCTTAGTAGCTGATAATGTATCAACGTGGATTCTTGACTCCGCTGCTACTAACCATATTTTTTGTTCCTTGACTGGTTTCAAGAAAACCAAATGCTTAGAGGAAGGCGAGATCTGTTTCAAATGGGGTGATGGGAGCTTGGTGTCTGCGAAGGCTGTGCGATCCGTGATGCTGTCTTTTGAAGACCGCACTTTTAACTTGAATAATGTTTATTTCGTTCCTTCCTTTGGGAAGAACTTAATATATGTTGCTCATCTTCGTGAGCAAGATTATTGTTTAAATTTCATTAAGTATGGAATTCGTATTTCGTTTGCTGATAATTCTTTTTTCACTGATGCATGTATGAAGAATGCTCTTTTCTACATCTATCCCACTCAACCTTCTCTGTTAGACACCAAAATAGATAATGATCTAGGTAAGGAGCCAAAGAGGATCAAAGTTTCTGAATCCTCCGATCTAATAAAATCAACATATCTCTGGCACTTAAGACTTGGTCATATCAGTCAACAGGTTCACCCCAAGCCTCTGCAATAGGTTCACTACCTATTGGGGTGGACCGCCCCTCATTACGAGACTTGTGAGGGGCGGTCCACCCCAAGCCTCTGCAATAGGTTCACTACCTATTTGTGAATCTTGTATTGAAGGAAAAATACTAAGCGACCTTTCTCAGCAAAGGGTCGAAGAGCCACTGAGTTGCTGGAATTAGTACATTCTTATGTATGTGGTCCGCTCAGTCAACAGGCACATGGAGGATACGAATACTTCGTTACCTTCACTAATGATTACTCAAGATACGGTTTTGTCTATTTGCTCAAATGTTGTTGCACGAAAATGAACAACGATTAAATACCTCGGGCGGTTCGATCAAAGGCCGGACCAAGTGATCGCGCCCGGGCCAAAAATGGGAGCTCGTAGACCGAGCTGCACCCTCCAAACCCTGAGGTGTGTTTTGGGGGGTGTGACCGTGCCAAAGGTTGGCTGCCTACGTACCCTTTAGTCGGGATCAGGTCAGAACTTAAGGGTTTGAGCTTCTCAAGCCTCTGTATCCCATGATTGGGGGGCTTCAAGGTTTTTTTTTTTTTTTTTTTTTTTTTTTTAATAAAGTGGGTAAAAAAAGACCGCAAACTTTATTTTTTATTGATTTTTGCTAACGGGGAACATCCTTGAACAGTGGCACATAGGCCTTTATTGAATAAGGGAAATCAGAGCAATAATGAGGGGACTTGATCACTGGTGGTACTGCCTCAAGTTTTCGGCGTTCCACGGGTGCCGGATTGGAGTTCCGTCCGTGTGTTCGATGTAGTAGGTCCCGTCGTGTATGACTTGTCGGACTCTATACGGTCCTTCCCAATTTGGGCCTAGGACTCCGGCGCCTTGCACTTGGGTGTTCTGGAACACGCGTCAGAGTACAAGGCTGCCGACGGCGAAGATTCGCCTTTTGACTTTGGCGTTGTAGTATCTCTCGACCTTTCGCTTTTGTGCAGCGAGTCTGGCGAGCGCCTCGGATCTTTTCTCATCAATTAGATCCAGTTCGAGGCGCATGGCTTCATCATTTTCTTTTTCGTCGAAAGTGTCAACCCGATAGGTGGGGACTTCCATTTCCACGGGGACCACCGCCTCAACCCCAAAAGCTAGGGAGAAGGGGGTCTCTCCGGTGGCGTTTCGAACGGTCGTTCGATAGGCCCATAGGATGAAGGGCAGTTCTTCAGCCCAGGCGCCTTTTTTGGCTTCGAGCTTTTTCTTGAGGTTGCTCTTAATCGTCTTGTTGACGACTTCCACTTGGCCATTAGCCTGTAGATGTCGCGGTGATGAGAATATTTTGCTTATCCCTAGTTGGGCGCAGATCTCTCTAACCCTCGCGTTGTCGAACTGCGCGCCGTTATCGGTCACGATTGACGCGGGGATGCCGTGGCGGCATATTATGGACTTCAAGATGAAGTTCGTAGTGTTGGCCTTGGTGATCCTGGCCAGAGGCTCACCTTCGACGCACTTGGTGAAGTAGTCGATAGCGACGATGGCGTATTCATATTGCCTCGGGGCTTTGGGAAGCTTGCCGATAATGTCTACGCCCCATTTTGCGAAGGGGCGTGGAACAACGATGCTACTTAGGGGAGATGGCGCCTGTCGTGGAACGTTGGAGACACGTTGACACTTGTCGCACTTTCTCGCCCAGTCGTAGGCGTCTTTTTTCATCGTTGGCCAGAAATAGCCTTGTCGAAGCGCTTTGAGCGCGAGGGACCTTCCAGCGGCGTGGTTTCCGCAGAGGCCTTCGTGGATCTTGCGGAGGACCTTGGTCGACTCGACGCTGTTGAGACATCGGAGCAGCGGGGTTGAATACCCGCGCTTGTATAAGGCTTCGCCTCTCGATACGTATTTGGATGCGAGGGCCTTTAGCCTTTCGGCTTCTTTGCGGTCTTCGGGAAGTACCCCTCTGTTGGAATCGATCTAGGGTTTAAGAAAATAATTAACGCTTCGGGAAGCGGCGGAATCTTAAAAATTTTCTTTTATAAGTAAAAACGGTTTTTACTAACCTAGACAAGTGCAAGTACATGTAATTAAAAATTATTATAAGCTAAGAAGTTTACTAACCTTTCTTGAAGCTTGAACCTTGAAGAAGCTTTTGGAAAGTTGCAACGCTCGTCTCCCCTCGCAGCACGTCTCTCTTCCTTTCCTCGGCACCTCGAGCAACCACGAAAGTTTCTATCACTAAATCACTCGAAATAAAGGAATTAGTGAGTGGGCACTTTTAAACACTACGACTTAAGAACAAGTCTTGAAGTCGCAGAGCTAAACATTAGGTCGAGTGAGGACCTAGGTGCCAAAAAAAGAAAAATCGAAAATAAACTAGAGAGAGAGAGAGGAATTTTGGCCAAAGTTCTAGAGAGAGAGTCTCTCAAATCTCTTAACCTTGGATGAATGAAATGTGAGGAAATGAGGCTCCTATTTATAGGAGAGGTTTTACCTTCAATAAGGTAGTTTCCTCTTCTATAGAATATCACATATTCATGAGCAAATATTGCCTCTTTCCCACTTAAGTCACACGGCCAAGGCAGCCTTCTAGAAGGCTTGGATTTGTTTCCGCCTTGACTCTACTTGGCCGATTCCCTACAAGCATGTGTGGGAAATTTGTTTTCTCTTTTTCTTTTGGCAAGTATCTTGATACATTTATGCACAAAATAATCTCTCCTATTTCTCTATAGGGTAGGCGCCCATATTTGTCTAGAAAAGGCTTCTAGAATTTTCTTCACTTGTTCATGACAACATAAGAAAAGGCCCATTTAGAATTTTCAATAAAATTCTTATGAAATGAAATTAATTCACCAGGCCCAATGATCAAGTCATGGCCGAGTGACATTAAGTCATGAAATGAACTTGTCAAAAAATTTATTGACATTCATTTCACCTTTTGTCTCAAAAGACAAAAATACCCTTTTTACTATTTTCGTTCTTGTTTTGATTTAGCTTCTAGTTTAACTAATCCTATCGATGTGATTCGTGACAGTGACCTCATGGACCCAAATGAACAAAGCTTGAGCTAAACACTTGGACTCAAAAGTTCACAAACCTTTTCCAAGTTTAGCTTAATACCAACTGACTCCACTGAAGAGTTGACACTTAAAAACTCTCGGTTCAAATGAATTTATTTTCTACTCAAGAATTCGACCTAATTATGATGAGCGGATCCACTGAATATTATCTATGTTTACCCTTCATGAATGTCATCAGCTAGTCTCCCACAGCCTTCGCAGACACCAGGCTCCCATCACCCCATTTGAAACAGAACTCGCCTTCCTCTAAGCTTTTGGTTTTCTTGAAACCATTCAAGGAACAACAAATATGGTTAGTAGCAGCGGAGTCAAGAATCCATGTTGATACATTATCAGCTACTAAGCATGCTTCGGTAACTAGTACAATACTATGTTCCTTTGCTTTGAGATAGGCGGGACAGTTCTTTTTATCGGCCTTGTAAGGTCCCTTCTCAGTTCTAGAGGCAGAGGCTTTGTGCTCAGTAGCATGTGCCTCTCCTTGATTCCTCTTTCTCTTAGTGAGACCTACAGCAATGTGAAGTTCCTCCATAAGCTTGGTAACAGTGTACTCTAGCTTGTTAATGGAGTAGTTCATCTTGGAGGTATCAAGAGATGCGGGGAGAGTTTCTAAGATCACATCTATCTCAGATCCTAGGATTTCCATTTTACTAAGATGACTAATGATCAATATCATAAAGTCTCGAACAGGAGTCCTAGCCTTCATGTGACAGTCCATAAACTGTCGGACTGCTTTTTGCCTTGCTTGACGCCTTTGCCCTCCAAACATCTCATGGAGATTGGTGAGCATGTCGGCGGCGGTCTCGATGTCACGATGTTGTTGTTGCGACACATTGTTCATTGATTCTAAGATATAGCACCTCACAATCTCATCGGAGCAGAGCCAGGCCGCCAAGGCGTCTTTGTCCTCTTGAGTTGAATCATTATTCGTCAGAGGAGGACATGGGGTGGTGAGTACCCTTTTGTGCTTGGTAAGGATTATGTGGAGGTTATGATTCGAATCTACGCAGTTTCTGTTTTCGAGTTTGTTCGAGGAAAGAATGAACGAGAGAAGGTTGAGAGACATATTGCCTATATAAGTTGAAACAAGTTTATGATTAGTCTTTGGTTTAGGATTTAAGTTTTATTAAGACTTTTATAAAATCCAAAGGTGTTATAAACCAAACGATAATTTACTCCCTCAAGAGAAGGCCGCAAAAAATCTCCATTTATAAGTAAATGACACATCATTAATGCTTAGCCAAGATGTCAATACATCTATTTTGACTAGCCACCTTGTAAATTGGTTTGATCACTCACATCCTTTCGCAGGGCCTCGAGGGAGGATTACTAGGGATTGAGTCTAAGTGAGTAACCAACCACTTAGTCCAAAAGATTGACTTTGAAAAACAATCCGCCGAGGGGAGGTCTTGTCTCATTGTCTCACTTTCGGATTTAGCTCATTGAGCAATGATCAGTGCAAAGCGCCCTTGAGTACTCTCATTTAAGAGAGGGCCACGAGGGTGACTCTTAGTCTGGCGACACTTGCACTTTTCATTAGTGTTGGGGATCGTGGGTTACAAACAACAGATATAACCCTCCCACTTAGTTTTTGGAGTTGGTTCATCGACTCTTATAAGTTCGGAAACAGATTTCCTAGTTAAAGAGCGATAGAGCGGACAACTAGAAGAGAATCCTAGATCGACATGTTCAGAGCAGTATTAGTGCATAAAGGCACAAGGTACATACTCGATCTTTTCCTATTTTCTATTTCGGGAAAGTGCGTGAGGGAAGTATGAACTTCAACTCACTCGAACACTTGAAAGTTTCAAGAGCATATAGATTTTGAACATATGTGATATAGATCTCCCACTCAAATTTTCAAGAGCATATAGATTTTGAACATATGTGATAAAGATATAGTTTTGAAAACATTTTGAAAATTTATTTGATTTGGATGACAAAATATTTTCAAGTTTGAACGTGAAAACGGGTTTTCAAAATTTCAAACTAGTTTTGTAAAATTCAATTTCAATTAAACTTTCAAAAATCAAAACATTTTAATCTTACACATCATGTTTATAATCATATGAAAAACATTTTTGCTCAAGAAAATTTTCTCATTAGAGTTCTATAACTCATATGGTAGTGGGGCTGAAAATCCGGAATTCTAAAAAACTGGAGTTTCGGAACAGCCGCGCACGTCGGAGTAAAATCGCCATATCTGGCCGCTCCTATGTCCTTTTGAGCCGAAACTGGTGGTATTGGACAGAGGACAGACAGAGCTTTAATTTGATTCAAGAATCATTAAATTTAGATTTCTGAGCAGAGAGTTATGCCACTTTTAATGCGGGTTTACTCCAGATCGAAGAAAAAGAAATAATTAAAGCTTGGTCCTTTTTAGGTGCGAAAAAGAATCGAGTGTAACGGAACGTTTTATGAAGGTTGTTAAAGCTTTTATTTGTGTTTTATTAGCAAGGTAATAACAAGGCATAAAAGAAATAACAACAAGCATAAAACGATTCAAGTAAAAATAAGAAACTAGTAAGACAAAATATGCATAAAAGAAATTTCTCAAACCTTTAAAACACGTTTTTCAATATAAAAAATTAAAAACTTTTAGAACTGATTCTAATGTGTTTTAAAAACATCCCAAACTCATAGAAAATCAACATGATTTTTAATTTAAAGGCAAGAGCAATAAATTAAAAAAAATCTAAGATAACAATTCTAACTTGTCACAAAAAAGTAAACTTTCGAAAACTATTTTCAAGCTCATATTTTTAAATACATGTACATGCTAATCTTTGACCATAACTCTGATACCATTTGTTGGAATCGATCTAGGGTTTAAGAAAATAATTAACGCTTCGGGAAGCGGCGGAATCTTAAAAAATTTCTTTTATAAGTAAAAACGGTTTTTACTAACCTAGACAAGTGCAAGTACATGTAATTAAAAACTATTATAAGCTAAGAATTTTACTAACCTTTCTTGAAGCTTGAACCATGAAGAAGCTTTTGGAAAGTTGCAACGCTCGTCTCCCCTCGCAGCACGTCTCTCTTCCTTTCCTCGGCACCTCGAGCAACCACGAAAGTTTCTATCACTAAGTCACTCGAAATAATGGAATTAGTGAGTGGGCACTTTTAAACACTACGACTTAAGAACAAGTCTTGAAGTCGCAGAGCTAAACATTAGGTCGAGTGAGGACCTAGGTGCCAAAACAAGAAAAATCGAAAATAAACTAGAGAGAGAGAGAGGAGTTTCGGCCAAAGTTCTAGAGAGAGAGTCTCTCAAATATCTTAAACTTGGATGAATGAAATGTGAGGAAATGAGGCTCCTATTTATAGGAGAGGCTTTACCTTCAATAAGGTAGTTTCCTCTTCTATAGAATATCACATATTCATGAGCAAATATTGCCTCTTTCCCACTTAAGTCACACGGCCAAGGCAGCCTTCTAGAAGGCTTGGATTTGTTTCCTTTTTTGTTCCTTGCCTTGCCTTGACTCTACTTGGCCGATTCCCTACAAGCATGTGTGGGAAATTTGTTTCCTCTTTTTCTTTTGGCAAGTATCTTGATACATTTATGCACAAAATAATCTCTCCTATTTCTCTATAGGGTAGGCGCCCATATTTGTCTAGAAAAGGCTTCTAGAATTTTCTTCACTTGTGCATGACAACATAAGAAAAGGCCCATTTAGAATTTTCAATAAAAGTATTATGAAATGAAATTAATTCACCATGCCCAATGATCAAGTCATGGCCGAGTGACATTAAGTCATGAAATGAACTTGTCAAAAAATTTATTGACATTCATTTCACCTTTTGTCTCAAAAGACAAAAATACCCTTTTGACTATTTTCGTTCTTGTTTTGACTTAGCTTCCAGTTTAACTATTCCTATCGATGTGATTCGTGACAGTGACCTCATGGACCCAAATGAACAAAGCTTGAGCTAAACACTTGGACTCAAAAGTTCACAAACCTTTTCCAAGTTTAGCTTAATGCCAACTGACTCCACTAAAGAGTTGACACTAAAAAACTCTCGGTTCAAATGAATTTATTTTCTACTCAAGAATTCGACCTAATTATGATGAGCGGATCCACTGAATATTATCTATGTTTACCCTTCATGAATATCATCAGCTAGTCGGGATTTACTAAATTACCATTTTACCCTTCTAGCTGTTATTTCCTCAACTCCTTTGTCGCTTGTGAATAAGTTAGAAACAATGTATTGACGAGGAGCTAACAAGTCACATTGTTTCATCCAAAAAAGTCAGGACTCAATTTGGACACTGGCCAGTTCATTTATTCACACTCCAAGGAACAAAGCATGAGGTGACATATATTGCATTTCAGCAATCTTGTACATGAATTCCATATCTATGAGAACTTCACAAAGTTACTCATGACATTCTTACAGCTTAGTACTTCACCAATAGGCCCTGTTCGGAATAACATAGTGAGTCCGAACTCTGACTTTCTCAAATGAGAATACTAAGGTGTGAAATGACATGTCTCATTTCAGTATTAAGGTAAGCATGATGCAATTCATACATAGTGACTTCGAGACATAAGAGGTTAAATGGTTTGTTCTTATCTTGTCTCTAGAAGTGTACTGGTCAATTCAGTACCTTCAGAAGATACCTAGAAGAACTATAGAGTCTCCAACTCTCAATGCCTCATAACCAGACATCATAGATTCTTCTAACAATCGTACTGAGGTCAATAGTCCTTTGACCCTAAGATTGCGAATATATCGTTTTAAGCAAACTACGAAGAGTTTGTTCATGCAAATCTACATTTGTCTCTTCGTAAGTTGTTAAGTTTGTTTATGGACTAAAAGACTAAGGTTTTATCATAAAGCTTCAAACAAAGAAAGAATGAACGTTTCAACTTTTTATTAATGAATAAGCAATTACAAGCAAGAGTCTTCATGAGACTTTATTACATCAAATGTACGAAAATAGACACTACTACTCTTCTTGTGGGCACCATTGACAACACCCTCTTCGCAAGAAGTCCTTAAGCGGGGTCATCCAAGTTGGATGAGAGGCGCTCTCAATCGTTCCCACCTCGTCACGTGAGACGGATGGCCACGAGAGAGACTCGATTGGGATGGTTCCCAACCCGTCTTCGGTGATACCGGATCCGAGGCGAGCTAAGGCATCAGCCTCGAAGTTCTCTTCTCATGGGATCTGGATGATCTCGAACCAGCAGAAGGCATCTAGCTTGGCATTTGTCTTTGCCAAGTAGGCGATCATGTTAGGTTCTTTGGCAACGTAGTCACCTTTAACCTTATTTACGATTAACTGCGAGTCACAGTGTATTCGTAAATTCTTTACGTCGAGCTTTTGAGCGAGCTCTAGCCCTACGATGAGGGCTTCGTACTCGGCCTCATTGTTTGAGGCCTGGAATTCGTAGTGGAGGGCGTAGCGTAACTTTTCCCGGTCGGGATTTGTCAAAATCACGCCGGCGCCTGCTCCTTGGGCATTAGATGCTCCGTCTACGTGTAGTTCCCAGATGGGACCCGTAGGGTCGACCTTTCTCTTTCGAACCGACAAGTCGTCGGTCGAGCCGTCTTCTGCTCTTCCCATGTCGGGAGTGTAGGAGAATTCTGCCACGAAATCAGCTAAGGCTTGAGCCTTTATTGCCGGCCTCGGATGAAACTCAATCCCGTACTCGCTCAATTCTTGGGACCAGACCGCCATGCGAGTCGATGTTCCCTTTTGAAGAGCCTTACCGATTGGGTGTCCGGTTCGGACAACGATTGGGTGAGCCTGGAAGTAGGGGCGTATTTTTTTGGCGGCTACGAGGAGAGCGAGAGAGAGTTTCTCTATCTCTGTATAACACGTTTTGGCGTCAAGTAGGGCTTTGCTTATGTAGAAGATGGGCCATTGAGCCCTATCTTCTTCACGGATCAGCTCAACGCTCATAGCTCGTTCGGAGACGGCGAGGTAGATGTAAAGCGTCTCGCCTTCTTTTGCCTTGGAGAGGAACGGAGGTGTCCCGAAGTAGGCCTTCATTTCTTGGAAGGCCTTTTCGCACTCGTCCGTCCATTCAAAGCCGTCCGTCTTCTTAATTGCTTTGAAGAACGGTTAACACTTGTCGGTTGCTTTGGCCACAAAACGCGATAGGGTGGCAATCCGACCGGTCAGACTTTGGACTTCCGTGACACGTCACGGGGACTTCATGTCAAGGAGTGCCTTGATTTTCTCGGGGTTCGCTTTGATACCTCGACGGCTAACTATGTAGCCTAGGAACTTCCCGGACTCGACCCCGAACACACATTTGTTGGGGTTGAGCTTCATTTTATACCGGCGGAGGATTAAGAACATCTCCCTCAGGTTGTTTACGTGGTTGGTAGCCAATAGGCTTTTAACGAGCATGTCGTCCACGTACACTTCCATGGTCTTGCCGATTAGGTCGGCAAAGATCCGGTTTACCAATCGTTGGTAAGTAGCTCCTGCATTCTTAAGGCCGAAAGGCATGACTTTGTAGCAGTAGAGGCCGCGATCAGTGACAAAGGTTGTCTTGATGTGATCGGGCTCGTGCATTCGTATCTAGTTATAGCCCGAGTATGCATCCATAAAACTTAGGAGTTCATGTCCTGCCGTGGCGTCTACCAGTTGTTCGATGCGTGGGAGTGGAAAGCAATCTTTCGGGCAGGCTTTGTTAAGATCTTTGTAATCTATGCAAATGCGCCACTTCCCGTTGGGATTTTTGACCATGACCACATTGGCCACCCACTTTGGGTACTTGGCTTCTCGGATGAAACCAGCGGAGAGAAGTTTTTCGACTTCCTCGTTTATTGCTAGGTACCGTTCGGGGTTGAACGCACGTCTAGCTTGTACCTTTTCAGCGATGGTTTTATCGTCATTCAATCGGTGCACAATCACATCGGGGTCTATGCCGGGCATGTCTGCATGTGTCCATGCAAAGACATCCTTAAACTCCCGAAGGAAGGACGCGAGTTGAGTTTTGATGGCGAGAGGGAGTTGTGCACCGATCTTTACTACCTGGTCAGGTTTAGCTTCGTCGCGAATGATCGAAGTGAGATCATCGGGGGTGTCAACTTTCAACCTCTCGAAATTGTCACGGGGGCCTAATTCCCCGAGTTGCCGTGCGTCTTTTTGATAACACAGGTAGTCGTCTTCCAGTTGGTAGATCGTGTTAACCCTTTTTTCAGCGGGCTTGCCGTCCACGCCTTGGACGTAACATATCCTCGCCTGGGTTTGATCACCAGCCATGACGCCAATTCCCTCTTCGGTGGGGAATTTCACTAGTAGGTGATAAGTGGACGTGATAGCCCTTAGTCTGTTCAACATGGGTCGCCCAATGATAACATTGTCGGGCGACTCCTGGTCGACCACAAGAAAGGGGATCATGTGAACGACTTCGATGCCTCCGGTAGTTCCGAAGGTGACTGGTAAATCAATGATTCCTTCAGTCATGACCTTTTCTCCTGTGAACCCAAATAGGGGTGTTTGAGTTTGGACAGGGCGGAGCCCCCCGAGCTTCATGCGCTCGAGGGTGGTCTTAAAGATTATATCGGCCGCGCTACCGTTATCAATAAGAACTCTTTTTACCAAGTTGTTGGCCTCTTCATTGGTGAATTGTATCGTCTCGTAAGGTACGGATGGAGGTTCCTCGTAGGTGAGGTTAACCTGCCCGGCAAGGCCTTCTTGAGAGGCAGCTCTGAGGAGCTTTTTCCTTTGCCGGGCTGAGTCCCCGTCTTGCAAGCCACCTAGTATGGTGGTGACAACGTGGAGTTGCGCATCAGCCGTAGCTGTGACCGCTGTGCGGTCGGTGTTTGCATTGGTCCCTCCACCTTTCTCAGGCTGCGGCCTATTGCCGGCGGGGGCTGCCGCTCCTACCAAGCGAAGAACGAACTCTTTGAGCTCTCCCTTCTGGATTAATGTCTCAATTTGTTTCCTAAGATGGAAGCATTGAGCGGTCGTGTGACCGTAATCCAGGTAGAACTCAAAATAACGGGACCGGTCGCGAGATGTGGGGCTGCCCCTTATTGGAGCCGGAGTGACGAACTTGTCACGCGCCACAACGTAGATTTGCTCTACCGTAGCGTTCAAGGGAGTGTAACCCGAGTAGTCTCTAAAATTGCTCGCAAGACGCGGCTTCTGAGACATAGGGGGTCGGCTATCGATAGCTTTACCTCCCTTGTTTATCCTCTTGCGGGGGTTTCCATGCTCGTTGCCGGACTCATCCCGACGGCGGGAGCTTTGGCTGCTGCTCCTGCGGCCGTCGAGGTAATCTTCTACCCCCATAAAGGTTTTGGCTCGGTTCATTAACTCGGCCATCGTAGAAGGGACTCTGCCGACGACGGACGTTAAGAAGTCTCCGATGCGCAAGCCCTCGATGATGGCTGTAATTGCGTCACCGTCGTCAAAGCGGTCAACCTTATTTGATTCTGCGGTGAATTGGGTGAGATACTGTCTCAAGGACTCATTATTCTCTTGCCTGATCGACCATAAGTACATCTTGGTCTTCTTTTGAATGATTGGATGCTTCCTGGTCTTAAATTCTTAAACCACTCGAAACCGGGTCCGGTGAGGGTAAGACTAAAAGCTTGGCATAGATCCCCAGGTGAGACGCCCTGCATCGTCATCCAAGTTTCGTAATGTTGGATGTGATACGTGGGATCAGATTTCCCATTGTATGGAGGGAGATTCAGGAGTTTGAAGTTTCCCGTGCACACCTCAGCAAGGATTTGGGCGGCGAAGGGAGAGGAATGTTCTTCCACGACCCCGTATGCCTCACCGGCCAAGCCGCCTTCACGCAGGTCACGCACCTCATTACGAAGGTTGTGAATCATGGTGGCGACGTCGAGGCCAGTGTTGGGGGCCACTCCTTGTTCTGGAGGAGTCACCTGTCGCCTTTCGTTCGACCCTTGAGCCGTGCGAGGGTCCCCATTGATTGGGGCCGTAGGGTTGTGACCCTTACGAGCGCTCAGCCTTTCTCGGAGGTCTTCGCCACGGTTGTTCCGTTGGGTGGTAAGTCGATCTCTAAGATCCGGCCCGGCGGTATGGGGGCGTGAGCTTCGAGCCACACGCCTTACTCGCCGAGTCGTTGTACCTTCCCTGACATTGCCTCTTTGACCGAGTCGGTCATGGGCTGAACGTCGGGAGGTCTCTTTTTGAGAGGAGACCGATATTGCTTTTGTTTTCGTCAGACCGGCTTCGATCTCAACAGGGAGTTCCCCGTCTTTGGTGAGAGAAGTCTCAACGTCCGCCGAAATTTCCAAGCCTTCATAGTCGGGGTCATAATCATGTCCCTCGTCCATGAAGTCCTCAGATTCCCCGTGGGGGGCGCCGTGTGCAGGTGCCTTGCCCACCAGTTGGCGGTGGTACCTTGCATTGGCTATGTTCAGTTGGAGGATTTTCTCCTCCATTTCAAGGATGCGGTCGTCCCGACTGTCCTGAAGAGGAGGGGGCGAGGGAGTGTGGCTCTCGTCGTTGAGAGACTCCTCGCCGCCTTCCGCTTGGGAGTGCAGGAAGTATTTCTTCACCGCGGTTGCATTTTCGGGGTTATTCACGCCCTCAGAACGAACAGGTGGTTGACCACTCATGTCTTTCTCGAGTCGAGAAGAAAGGGGTCGAGCTATAGAAGGGATTTCGGGCTGTGTAAGTCGGGAAGTCCCCTCCTTCTAGCGCCAAAATGTTGTCGCACGAAAATGAACAACGATTAAATACCTCGGGCGCTTCGATCCAAGGCCGGACCAAGTGATCGCGCCCGGGCCAAAAATGGGAGCTCGTAGACCGAGCTGCACCCTCCAAACCATGAGGTGTGTTTTGGGGGGGTGTGACCGTGCCAAAGGTTGGCTGGCTACGTGCCCTTTAGTCGGGATCAGGTCAGAACGTAGTTCAATTTGTGTATTGGGAGGCTATCTTTGGCTCAGAGGCTTTTTTAATCCAAGGCTTTAGAGGGGGACCGGGCTCCTAGCTTCTAGTGAAGACTTTAGAGTGGTCGCTTGCCTCGTAGCTCGGAGTTCTAGCTCAAGGGCCAAGAAGCAGGAGAGCAGTATGTACTGCAGAGGCTCGGGTCGCAAAAGAGGAGCGCGCTCCCTCTCGTGGAGGGGGGTCCTTGACTTTCTGAGCCGAGGGAGGAGGATTGCGCGCTTTTGGAATGTCACAAGAGCACGAAAGAATTCTCAAGAGAAGAGAAATGTTCCAAGAAGGAATTGTGTAAAATTCGAGTTGTCGATCCCTTTTTCTCCCCAAAAAGGGGGGGTATTTATAGCGTTGGAGGGAGTCCTTGGGCCGACCCCTTGAGGCCCACCGGGTGGCCGGGAGAGGGGCGCGCGAGGCTTCATGCCCAGGAGGGTGCGGGGCGCGCGGGACATGTCGCCCGGATGGGCGTGGGGTGCGTCAGGCGTGGGACATGGTCGGGCGCGGCGTCCCTGGCAGTAGGCGTGCCCTGCCGAGGTGGCAAGGATGCCCGGCCGAGGTGGCCGTGGTGGCGAAGAGGCTGAGCCTGTTGGAATCGATCTAGGGTTTAAGAAAAAGATTAAACGCTTCGGGAAGCGGCGGAATTTTAAAAAATTTCTTTTCAAGTAGAAACAGTTTTTACTAACCTAGACAAAGAGCAAGTACATGTAATTAAAAACTATTATGAGCATAGAAGTTTACTAACCTTTCTTGAAGCTTGATCTTTGAGAAGCTCTTAGAAAGTTGCAACGCTCGTCTCCCCTCGCAGCACGTCTCTCTTTCTTTCCTCGGAACCTCGAGCAACCACGAAAGTTTCTATCACTAAATCACTCGAAATAAAGGAATTAGTGAGTGGGCACTTTTAAACACTACGACTTAAGAACAAGTCTTGAAGTCGCAGAGCTAAACACTAGGTCAAGTGAGGACCTAGGTGCCAAAACAAGAATAATCGAAAATAAACTAGAAAGAGAGAGAGAGAGGAGTTCGGCCAAGTTCTAGAGAGAGAGTCTCTCAAATCTCTTAAACTTGGATGAATGAAATGTGAGGAATGAGGCTCCTATTTATAGGAGGAGGATTACCTTCAAAAGGTAGTTTCCTCTTTTCCTATTGCCTTGCACGTCCAACATGCCTCATGAAGGCTTAGGATTTGTTTCCTCATTTGATTTCCTCTTAGTTGGCCGAAAATGCACTTTCCTTCTTAAGGAAATTTGTTTCCTCTTTTTCTTTTGGCAAGTATCTTCATACATCAATGCACAAAATAAGCTCTCTTTCCCACTATGGCATGAACTAAATTCAGCCTTATTTTCCTTGGGTTGGACGAAATTTGAGCTTCTAGAAGGAGCTTCTAGATGTTTCTTCATTTGTTCATGACAACATAAGAAAAGCCCATTAAGAATTTTCAAGTAAAATTCTATGAAATGAAATTAATCCTCAAGGCCCAATAAACTATTAATGGCTGAGTGTTTTAAATTTCATTTGTCATCAAATGACCTTGTCAAACAAATTTATTGACATTCATTTCGTCCTATGTCCCAAAAGACAAAAATACCCTTTTGACAATTTTCGTTCTTGTTTTTACTTAGCTTCCAGTTTAACTATTCCTATCGATGTGATTCGTGACAGTGACCTCATGGACCCAAATGAACAAAGCTTGAGCTAAACACTTGGACTCAAAAGTTCACAAACCTTTTCCAAGTTTAGCTTAATGCCAACTGACTCCACTAAAGAGTTGACACTGAAAGTCTCTCGGTTCAAATGAATTTATTTTCTACTCAAGAATTCGACCTAATTATGATGAGCGGATCCACTGAATATTATCTATGTTTACCCTTCATGAATCTCATCAGCTAGTCGGGATTTACTAAATTACCATTTTACCCTTCTAGCTGTTATTTCCTCAACTCCTTTGTCGCTTGTGAATAAGTTAGAAACAATGTATTGACGAGGAGCTAACAAGTCACATTGTTTCATCCAAAAGAGTCAGGACTCAATTTGGACACTGGCCAATTCATTTATTCGCACTCCAAGGAACAAAGCATGAGGTGACATACATTGCATTTCAGCAATCTTGTACATGAATTCCATATCTATGAGAACTTCACAAAGTTACTCATGACATACTCACAACTTAGTACTTCACCAATAGGCCCTGTTCGGAATCACATAGTGAGGCCGAACTCTGACTTTCTCAAATGAGAATACTAAGCTGTGAAATGGCATGTCTCATTTCAGGATTAAGGTAAGCATGATGTAATTCATACATAGTGACTTCGAGACATAAGAGGTTAAATGGTTTGTTCTTATCTTGTCTCTAGAAGTGCACTGGTCAATTCAGTACCTTCGGAAGATACCTAGAAGAACTATAGAGTCTCCAACTCTCAATGCCTCATAACCAGACATCATAGATTCTTCTAACAATCGTACTGAGGTCAATAGTCCTTTGACCCTAAGATTGCGAATATATCGTTTTAAGCAAACTACGAAGAGTTTTTTCATGCAAATCTACATTTGTGTCTTCGTAAGTTGTTTAGTTTGTTTATGGACTAAAAGACTAAGGTTTTATCATAAAGCTTCAAACAAAGAAAGAATGAATGAACGTTTCAACTTTATTAATGAATGAATAGGCAATTACAAGCAAGAGTCTTCATGAGACTTTATTACATCAAATGTACAAAATAAAGATTACAACTCTTCTTGTGGGCACCATTGACAACAAACTCCCACTTGACTCAAAGAAGATGTGTGTAGTCTTTCATGCCTAATCCCTCATGATGTTGGTCGAAGACCTTGTTCGCTAGGGCCTTGGTGAATGGATCTGCGAGGTTGTCCACCGTTGAGATCTTCTTCACTTCCACGTCTCCGCGCTGCACGATCTCTCGAATCAAATGGTATTTCCTCTCAATATGCTTAGAGCGCTTATGGCTTCTAGGTTCCTTTGAGTTAGCGACAGCCCCACTATTATCACAATAAAGGGTCATGGGCTCGTCGACGTTTGGAACAACTTCCAAATACTTAAGGAATTTTCTAAGCCATACAGCCTCTTTGGATGCTTCACAAGCAGCCACATATTCTGCTTCCATTGTGGAGTCAGCAATGCAAGATTGCTTAATACTTCTCCACACAACAGCTCCACCATTAAGGATGAACACAGATCCCGAAGTGGATTTCCTGGAATCCTTATCCGCTTGAAAATCAGAGTCGGTATATCCCGTCATAGTCAGGTCAGTACCTGAGTATGTAAGCATCAAGTTCCTAGTTCTTCGAAGATACTTAAGAACATGCTTAACAGCAATCCAGTGCTCGGGTCCAGGGTTGGATTGGAAACGGCTAACTACGCCAACGGCGAAACATATATCAGGTCTAGTGCAAAGCATGGCATACATGAGGCTTCCTACGGCAGAGGCGTAAGGAATTTTCCTCATGTCTTCAATCTCTTGTGCAGTCTTGGGAGACTGGTCCTTAGAGAGTGAAACTCCATGCCTAAAGGGTGTTTGGCCCTTCTTGGAGTCTTGCATCGAGAAGCGATCCATTATCTTATCAATATAAGATGCTTGAGAGAGCGACAGGGTCCGGTTTTTCCTATCTCGAAAGATTTGGATCCCCAGAATGTACGCGGCTTCTCCTAGATCCTTCATATCGAATTGCTTTGCCAGCCAGACCTTAACCTCAGATAACTTACCCACGTCATTACCAATGAGTAGTATATCATCGACATATAGTACCAGAAACACAACTTTGCCTTCGTGTATTAACTTGTAAACACAAGGCTCATCTATTGACTGTTCAAAGCCGAAGCTCTTCACAGTTTCATCGAATCTAATATTCCATGACCTAGATGCTTGCTTTAGTCCATAAATGGATTTAAGCAACTCACAAACCTTAGTCTCTTGACCTTTATCTACAAAACCGTCTGGTTGAGCCATGTAAATGCGCTCGTCAAGATTTCCATTCAGAAAGGCTGTCTTGACATCCATTTGCCAGATCTCATAGTCAAGAGCTGCAGCTATGGATAGGAGTATGCGGATGGATTTAAGCATCGCGACTGGCGAGAAGGTTTCTTCATAGTCAATCCCTTCTTGTTGGGTATAACCCTTTGCCACAAGTCGTGCTTTGAACGTCTCGACGTTCCCATCAGGACCCCTTTTCTTCTTGTATATCCACTTACACCCTACGGGTTTAATCCCTTCAGTAAGGTCTACAAGTTTCCAGACATTGTTGACATACATCGAGTGTATTTCAACTTTCATGGCATCAAGCCAAAGGTTTGATTCAGAACAAGCCATCGCTTGGCTATAGGAAACATGATCATCCATGTCAGATACGGCTACAAGAGAGTCTCCATAAGACATGTACCTGTCAGGCTTTTGAGTAGCCCTCCCACTACGTCTAAGTACTACTTGACGAGATTCTGATGAGTTAGGTTGTGTTTCAGTTGGGGTAAGAACAGTTCTTACAGATGAGGTAGAAGCTTCCTCACCCAACTTTTCTTCAAGCACAATTTTGCTTCTAGGTTTTGCATCTTTCACAAAGTCCTCCTCAAGGAAACGAGCATTCGTGCTAACGAAAGTCTTATCGTCCTCGGGACTATAGAAAGTAAAACCTTTTGTTTCCTTTGGATATCCCACAAACAGGCACAATTCTGACCTACTAGCCAACTTGCTAGTCTTTTGCCTCAGCACGTGTGCAGGGCAACCCCAAATTCGGATGCGGCCAAGATTCACTTTACGGCCAGTCCATCGTTCATAAGGAGTACCAGGAACCGTTTTGGATGGAACTTGGTTCAGAATATAGGCGGCTGTTTCAAGGGCATATCCCCAAAAGGAAAGAGGGAGTGATGAGTAACTCATCATTGATCTAACCATCTCCATAAGAGTTCGGTTTCTTCTCTCTGACACTCTGTTTTGTTGAGGTGTGCCAGGTGCGGTAAGCTGAGAAGCGATACCTTCTTCTTTAAGAAAGTCATCGAACTCTCCAGACATATACTCACCACCTCGATCAGATCGAAGGGTTTTGATCACTTTGCCAGTTTGCTTTTCCACTAAAGCCCTAAAGACCTTAAATACGTTAAAGGTCTCGGATTTGTGTTTGAGCAAATAGACAAAACCATATCGCGAGTAATCATCGGTGAAGGTAACGAAGTATTCGTATCCTCCACGTGCATGTTGGCTGAGCGGACCACATACATCAGAATGTATTAGTTCCAGCAACTCAGTGGCTCTTCGACCCTTATCGGAGAAAGGTCGCTTAGTCATTTTTCCTTCTATGCAGGATTCACAAGTAGGTAGTGAACCTATTGCAGAGTCTTGGAGTGGACCGTCCCTCACAAGTCTCTTAATCCTATCTAGACTGATATGACCAAGTCTCAAGTGCCATAGGTATGTTGATTTTGTTAGATCGGAGGATTCAGAAAGATTGATCCTCTTTGGCTCCCTAATTAGATCATTATCTATTTCGGTGTCCAAAAGAGAAGGTTTAGTGGGATAGATGTAGAAAAGAGCATTCTTCATACATGCATCAGTGACAAAAGAATTATCAGGAAACGAAATACGAATTCCATTCTTAATGAACTTTAAACAATAATCTTGCTCACGAAGACGAGCAACGGATATTAAGTTCTTCCCAAAGGTAGGAACAAAATAAACATTATTCAAGTTTAAAGTGCGGTCTTCAAAAGACAGCATCACGGATCCCACGGCCTTCGCAGACACCAGGCTCCCATCACCCCATTTGAAACAGAACTCGCCTTCCTCTAAGCTTTTGGTTTTCTTGAAACCATTCAAGGAACAACAAATATGGTTAGTAGCAGCAGAGTCAAGAATCCACGTTGATACATTATCAGCTACTAAGCATGCTTCGGTAACTAGTACAATACTATGTTCATTTGCTTTGAGATAGGCAGGACAGTTCTTTTTATCGGCCTTGTGAGGTCTCTTCTTAGTTCTAGAGGCGGAGGCTTTTTGCTCAGTAGCATGTGCCTCTCCTAGATTCCTCTTTCTCTTAGTGAGACCTACAGCAGTATGAAGTTCCTTCATAAGCTTGGTAACAATGTACTCTAGCTTGTTTATGGAGTAGTTCATCTTGGAAGTATCAAGAGATGCGGGGAGAGTTTCTAAGATCATATCTATGACATTCTTCCCATCAATCTCAGATCCTAGGATTTCCATTTTATTCAGAAAACTAATGATCAGTATCATGAAGTCTCCAACAGGAGTCCTAGCCTGCATATGAGAGTTCATAAACTGTCGGACTGCTTGTAGCCTTGTTTGACGCCTTTGCCCTCCAAACATCTCATGGAGATTGGTGAGCATGTCGGCGGCAGTCTCGATGTCACGATGTTGTTGTTGCAACACATTGTTCATTGATGCTAAGATATAGCACCTCACAATCTCATCGGAGCAGAGCCAGGCCGCCAAGGCGTCTTTGTCCTCTTGAGTTGAATCATTATTCGTCAGAGGGGGACACGGGGTGGTGACTACCCATTTGTGCTTGGTAAGGATTATGTCGAGGTTATGTTTCGAATCTACGTAGTTATCGTTTTCGAGTTTGTTCGAGGAAAGGATGAACGAGAGATGTTTGCGAGACATGTTGCTTATTTAAGTTGAAACAAGTTTATGATTAGTCTTTGGTTTAGGATTTAAGTTTTATTAAGACTTTTATAAAATCCAAAGGTGTTATAAACCAAACGATAATTTACTCCCTCAAGAGAAGGCCGCAAAAAATCTCCTTTTATAAGTAAATGACACATCATTAATGCTAAGCCAAGATGTCAATACATCTATTTTGACTAGCCACCTTGTAAATTGGTTTGATCACTCACATCCTTTCGCAGGGCCTCGAGGGAGGATTACTAGGGATTGAGCCTAAGTTTGCAACCAACCACTTAGTCCAAAAGATCAACTTTGAAAAACAATCCCCCAAGGGGAGGCCTTGCCATCATCGTCTCACTCTCGGACGTAGCTCATTGAGCAATGATCAGAGCAAAGCGCCATTGAGTACTCTCATTTAAGAGAGGGCCACGAGGGTGACTCTTAGTCCGGTGACACTTGCACTTTTCATTAGTGTTGGGGATCGTGGGTTACAAACAACAAGTATAACCCTCCCACTTAGTTTTTGGAGTTGGTTCATCGACTCTTATAAGTTCGGAAACAGATTTCCTAGTTAGAGAGCGACGGAGCGGACAACTAGAAGAGAATCCTAGATCGACATGTTCAGAGTAGTATTAGTGCATAAAGGCACAAGGTACATACTCGATCTTTTCCTATTTTCTATTTCGGGAAAGTGCGTGAGGGAAGTGTGAACTTCAACTCACTCGAACACTTGAAAGTTTGAGATTACACATCTTTTTTATTTTTCGGCTTGTCTACAAAGAGACCTCCCACTCAAATTTTCAAGAGCATATAGATTTTGAACATATGTGATATAGATATAGTTTTGAAAACATTTTGAAAACTTATTTGATTTGGATGACAAAATATTTTCAAGTTTGAAAGTGAAAACGGTTTTTCAAAATTCAAACTAGTTTCGTAAAAATTCAATTTCAATTAAACTTTCAAAAATCAAAACATTTTAATCTTACACATCATGTTTATAATCATATGAAAAACATTTTTGCTCAAGAAAATTTTCTCATTAGATTCTATAACTCATGGTAGTGGGGTTTGAAAATCCGGATTTCTAAAAAACTGGAGTTTCAGACAGCCGCGCACCTCGGAGTAAAATTGCCATATCTGGCGGGTCGGATGTCCTTTTGAGCCGAAACTGGTGGCATTGGACAGAGAACAGACAGAGCTTTAATTTGATTCAAGAATCATTAAATTTCGATTTCTGAGTAGAGAGTTATGCCACTTTTAATGCGGGTTTACTCCAGCCCGAAGAAAAAGAAATAATTAAAGCTTGGTCCTTTTTAGGTGCGAAAAAGAATCGAGTGTAACGGAACGTGTTATGAAGGTTGTTAAAGATTTTATTTGTGTTTTATTAGCAAGGTAATAACAAGACATAAAAGAAATAACAACATGCATAAAACGATTCAAGTAAAAATAAGAAACTAGTAAGACAAGAAAACTAGTCACAAAATTTTACTCGAAATTTCTCAAACCTTTAAAACACGTTTTTCAATATAAAAAATTAAAAACTTTTAGAACTGATTCTAATGTGTTTTAAAAACATCCCAAATTCATAGAAAATCAACATGTTTTTTAATTTAAAGACCAGAGCAATAAATTGAAAAAAAATCTAAGATTACAATTCTAACTTGTCACAAAATTAGTAAACTTTCGAAAACGATTTTCAAGCTCATATTTTTAAATACATGTACATGCATATCTTTTACCATAGCTCTGATACCATTTGTTGGAATCGATCTAGGGTTTAAGAAAAAGATTAAACGCTTCGGGAAGCGGCGGAATTTTAAAAAATTTCTTTTCAAGTAGAAACAGTTTTTACTAACCTAGACAAAGAGCAAGTACATGCAATTAAAAACTATTATGAGCATAGAAGTTTACTAACCTTTCTTGAAGCTTGATCTTTGAGAAGCTCTTAGAAAGTTGCAACGCTCGTCTCCCCTCGCAGCACGTCTCTCTTTCTTTCCTCGGAACCTCGAGCAACCACGAAAGTTTCTATCACTAAAGCACTCGAAATAAAGGAATTAGTGAGTGGGCACTTTTAAACACTACGACTTAAGAACAAGTCTTGAAGTCGCAGAGCTAAACACTAGGTCAAGTGAGGACCTAGGTGCCAAAACAAGAATAATCGAAAATAAACTAGAAAGAGAGAGAGAGAGGAGTTCGGCCAAGTTCTAGAGAGAGAGTCTCTCAAATCTCTTAAACTTGGATGAATGAAATGTGAGGAATGAGGCTCCTATTTATAGGAGGAGGATTACCTTCAAAAGGTAGTTTCCTCTTTTCCTATTGCCTTGCATGTCCAACATGCCTCATGAAGGCTTAGGATTTGTTTCCTCATTTGATTTCCTCTTAGTTGGCCGAAAATGCACTTTCCTTCTTAAGGAAATTTGTTTCCTCATTTGATTTCCTCTTAGTTGGCCGAAAATGCACTTTCCTTCTTAAGTATCTTCATACATCAATGCACAAAATAAGCTTTCTTTCCCACTATGGCATGAATGAAATTCAGCCTTATTTTCCTTGGGTTGGACGAAATTTGAGCTTCTAGATGTTTCTTCATTTGTTCATGACAACATAAGAAAAGCCCATTAAGAATTTTCAAGTAAAATTCTATGAAATGAAATTAATCCTCAAGGCCCAATAAACTATTAATGGCTGAGTGTTTTAAATTTCATTTGTCATCAAATGACCTTGTCAAACAAATTTATTGACATTCATTTCGTCCTATGTCCCAAAAGACAAAAATACCCTTTTGACAATTTTCGTTCTTGTTTTGACTTAGCTTCCAGTTTTACTATTCCTATCGATGTGATTCGTGACAGTGACCTCATGGACCCAAATGAACAAAGCTTGAGCTAAACACTTGGACTCAAAAGTTCACAAACCTTTTCCAAGTTTAGCTTAATGCCAACTGACTCCACTAAAGAGTTGACACTGAAAATCTCTCGGTTCAAATGAATTTATTTTCTACTCAAGAATTCGACCTAATTATGATGAGCGGATCCACTGAATATTATCTATGTTTACCCTTCATGAATGTCATCAGCTAGTCGAGATTTACTAAATTACCATTTTACCCTTCTAGCTGTTATTTCCTCAACTCCTTTGTCGCTTGTGAATATGTTAGAAACAATGTATTGACGAGGAGCTAACAAGTCACATTGTTTCATCCAAAAGAGTCAGGACTCAATTTGGACATTGGCCAGTTCATTTATTCGCACTCCAAGGAACAAAGCATGAGGTGACATACATTGCATTTCAGCAATCTTGTACATGAATTCCATATCTATGAGAACTTCACAAAGTTACTCATGACATACTCACAACTTAGTACTTCACCAATAGGCCCTGTTCGGAATCACATAGTGAGTCCGAACTCTGACTTTCTCAAATGAGAATACTAAGCTGTGAAATGGCATGTCTCATTTCAGGATTAAGGTAAGCATGATGTAATTCATACATAGTGACTTCGAGACATAAGAGGTTAAATGGTTTGTTCTTATCTTGTCTCTAGAAGTGCACTGGTCAATTCAGTACCTTCGGAAGATACCTAGAAGAACTATAGAGTCTCCAACTCTCAATGCGTCATAACCAGACATCATAGATTCTTCTAACAATCGTACTGAGGTCAATAGTCCTTTGACCCTAAGATTGCGAATATATCGTTTTAAGCAAACTACGAAGAGTTTGTTCATGCAAATCTACATTTGTCTCTTCGTAAGTTGTTTAGTTTGCTTATGGACTAAAAGACTAAGGTTTTATCATAAAGCTTCAAACAAAGAAATAATGAATGAACGTTTCAACTTTATGAATGAATGAATAGGCAATTACAAGCAAGAGTCTTCATGAGACTTTATTACATCAAATGTACAAAATAAAGATTACAACTCTTCTTGTGGGCACCATTGACAACAGAGCCGATACGGCCGAGGTGGCAAAGGTGTTCGGCCGAGGCGGCCGAGGTGGCCAGGATGCTCAGTCGAAGTGCGCGCGGGCCTGGATGCCGGGGCGCATGGGAGTGCGCTCGGGCTGGGAGGCCGGGGCGCGGGAATGCGCGCGTGCTAGGAGGCCGGGGTGCGGGAGCGCGCGCGGGCCAGGAGGCCGGGGTGCGAGAATGCGCGCGGGCCAGGAGGCCGGGGCGGGGGAGCGCGCGGGCCGGGAGGCCGGGGCGCGAGAGCGCGCGCAGGCTGGGGCGGCCAGGGCGCGGGGTGCACGTGAGCTAGGGTGTGCTGGAGCGCGCAAGCTAGGGCGCGCTGGGGCCCATTGGGCCGGGAGCCGCTGGGCTTCTGGCCGGCGGAGCCCGGGCGTCCTTGAATCGTTTTTTGAATTTCCGATGTCCCGAAAACGACCGCTAACATCAAACACAAATCCGAGACCTTTAACGTATTTAAGGTCTTAAGGGCTTTAGTGGAAAAGCAAACTGGCAAACAGATCAAAACCCTTCGATTCGATCGAGGTGGTGAGTGTATGTTTGGAGAGTTCGATGACTTTCTTAAAGAAGAAGGTATCGCTTCTCAGCTTACCGCACTTGGCACACCTCGACAAAATGGGGTGTCAGAGAGAAGAAATCGAACTCTTATGGAGATGGTTAGATCAATGATGAGTTACTCATTACTCCCTCTTTCCTTTTGGGGATATGCCCTCGAAACAGCCGCTTACATTCTGAACCAAGTTCCGTCCAAAACGGTTCCTGGTACTCCTTATGATTGATGGACTGGTCGTAAAGTAAATCTGGGCCACATCCGAATTTGGGGTTGCCCTGCACATGTGCTAAGGCAAAAGACTAGCAAGTTGGCTATGTTGGAATTGATCTAGTGTTTAAGAAAAAGTTTAACGCTTCGTTAAGCGGCGGAATTTTAAAATTTTCTTTTACAAGTAAAAACAGTTTTTACTAACCTAGACAAAGAGTAAGCACATGTAAATAAAACTAATATGAGCATAATAAATTTACTAACCTCTTTGGAAGCTTGAACGCTGATGAGCCTTCGGAAGGTTGAAAACGTTCGTCTCCCTCGCAGCATGTCTCTCTTTCTTTCCTCGGCAACTCGAGCAACCACGAAAGTTTCTATCACTAAATCACTCGAAATAAAAGGAATTAGTGTGTGGGCACTTTTAAACACTACGACTTAAGTACGAGTCTTGAAGTCGCAGAGCTAAACTCTAGGTCAAATGAGGACCTAGGTGCCAAAACAATAAAACGAAATTGACTAGAGAGAGAGAGAGGAGAGGGCAGCCAAGTCTAGAGAGAGAAGCTCTCAATCTCTAAAACTTTGGATGAATGAAATGTGTGGAATGAGGCTCCTATTTATAGGAGAGGTCTCACCTTCAATAAGGTAGTTTCCTCTTCTATAGAATATCACATATTCATGAGCCAATTTCCCTTTTTCCTTCATGAGGTGCACGGCCAAGACATATCAAGTAAGTCCTTGGATTTGTTTCCTCTTTTGTTTGCTTCTCCGTTGACTCATTTGGCCGCCCACCTTCTTTCCTCTTAGGCGAAATTTGTTTCTTCTTTTTCTTTTGGCAAGTATCTTGATACATTTATGCACAAAATAATCTCTCTCTCTCTCTTGGGTATTTGGGCGCATATATAGCCTTCTAGAAAGGGCTTCTAGAAGCTTTTCCATTTGTTCATGACAACATGAAAAAGGCCCATTAAGAATTTTCAATAAAATTCTTATGAAATGAAATTAATCCACAAGGCCCAATAAGACTAATATTGGCCGAGTGAAACATGTCATTAAATGACCTTGTCAAAAGATTTATTGACATTCATTTCATCCTATGTCTCAAAAGACAAAAATACCATTTTGACTATTTTCGTTCTTGTTTTGACTTAGCATCCAGTTTAACTATTTCTACTCGATGCGATTCGTGACAGTGACATCATGGATCCAAATGAACAAAGCTTGAGCTAAATACTTGAACTCAAAAGTTCACAAACCTTTTCCAAGTTTAGGTTAATGTCAACTGACTCCACTAAAGAGTTGACACTGAAAATCTCTCGGTTAAAATGAATTTATTTTCTACTCAAGAATTCAACCTAATTGTAATGACCGGATCCACATAATATTATCAGTGTTTACCCTTCATGAATATCATCAGCTAGTCGGGATTTACAAAATTACCATTTTACCGTTCTAGCTGTTATTTCCGCAACTCCTTTGTCGCTTGTGAATAAGTTAGAAACAATGTATTGACGAGGAGCTAACAAGTCACATTGTTTCATCCAAAAGAGTCAAGACTCAATTTGGACACTGGCTAGTTCATTTATTCACACTCCAAGGAACAAAGCATGAGGTGATATACATTGCATTTCAACAATCTTATACATGAATTCCATATCTATGAGAACTTCACAAAGTTACTTATGACATTCTCACAACTTAGAACTTCACCAATAGGCCTTGTTTGGAATCACATAGTGAGTCCGAACTATGACTTTCTCAAATGAGAATACGTAAGGTGTGAAATGGCATGTCTCATTTCAGGATTAAGGTAAGTACGATGCAATTCATACGTAGTGACTTCGAGACATAAGAGGTTAAATGGTTTGTTCTTATCTTGTCTCTAGAAGTGCACTGGTCAATTCAGTACCTTCGGAAGATACCTTGAAGAACTATAGAGTCTCCAACTCTCAATGCCTGATAACCAGACATCATAGATTCTTCTATCTATCATATTGAGGTCAATAGTCCTTTGACCCTTAGATTGCGAATATATCGTTTTAAGCAAACTACGAAGAGTTTGTTCATGCAAATCTACATTTGTCTCTTCGTAAGTTGTTTAGTTTGTTTATGGACTAAAGACTAATGTTTTATCATAAAGCTTCAAACAGACAAGGAGGAAAGAATGAACGTTTCAACTTTTTATTAATGAATAAGCAATTACAAGCAAGAGTGTTCATGAGACTTTATTACATCAAATGTACAATATAAAGATTACAACTCTTCTTGTGGGCACCATTGACAACAAACTCCCACTTGACTTAAAGAAGATGTGTGTAGTCCTTCATGCCTAATCCCTCTCGATGTTTGTCGAAGACCTTGTTCGCTAGGGCCTTTGTGAATGGATCTGCTAGGTTGTCCACCGTTGAGATCTTCTTCACTTCCACGTCTCCGCGCTGCACGATCTCTTTAATCAAATGGTATTTCCTCTCAATATGCTTAGAGCGCTTATGGCTTCGAGGTTCCTTTGAGTTAGCGACAGCCCCACTATTATCACAATAAAGAGTCATGGGCTCGTCGACCTTTGGAACAACTTCCAAATACTTAAGGAATTTTCTAAGCCATACAACCTCTTTGGATGCTTCACAAGCAGCCACATATTCTGCTTCCATTGTGGAGTCATCAATGCAATATTGCTTAATACTCCTCCACAGAACAGCTCTACCATTAAGGATGAACACAGATCCCGAAGTGGATTTCTTGGAATCCTTATCCGCTTGAAAATCGGAGTCGGTATATCCCGTCATAGTCAGGTCAGTACCTGAGTATGTAAGCATCAAGTTCCTAGTTCTTCAAAGATACTTAAGAACATGCTTAACAGCAATCCAGTGCTCGGGTCCAGGGTTGGATTGGAAACGGCTAACTACGCCAACTGCGAAACAGATGTCAGGTCTAGTGCAAAGCATAACATACATGAGGCTTCCTACGGCAGAGGCGTAAGGAATTTTTCTCATGTCTTCAATCTCTTGTGCAGTCTTGGGAGACTAGTCCTTAGAGAGTGAGACTCCTTGCGTAAAGGGTGTTTGGCCCTTCTTGGAGTCTTGCATCGAGAAGCGATCCATCACCTTATCAATATAAGATGCTTGAGAGAGCGACAGGGTCCGGTTTTTCCTATCTCGAAAGATTTGGATTCCCAGAATGTACGCGGCTTCTCCTAGATCCTTAATATCGAACTGCTTTGCTAACCAGACCTTAACCTCGGATAATTTACCCACGTCATTACCAATGAGTAATATATCATCGACATATAGTACCAGAAGCACAACTATGCCTTCTTGTATTAACTTGTAAACACAAGGCTCATCTATTGACTGTTCAAAGCCGAAGCTTTTCACAGTTTCATCGAATCTGATATTCCATGACCTAGATGCTTGCTTTAGTCCATAAATGGACTTAAGTAACTCACAAACCTTGGTCTCTTGACCTTCTTCCACAAAACCGTCTGGTTGAGCCATGTAAATGCACTCGTCAAGATTTCCATTCAGGAAGCCTGTCTTGACATCCATTTGCCAGATCTCATAGTCGAGAGCTGCAGCTATGGATAGGAGTATGCGGATGGATTTAAGCATTGCGACTGGAGAGAAGGTTTCTTCATAGTCAATCCCTTCTTGTTGGGTATAACCCTTAGCCACAAGTCGTGCTTTGAACGTCTCGACGTTCCCATCAGGACCCCTTTTCTTCTTGTATATCCACTTACACCCTACGGGTTTAATCCCTTCAGGAAGGTCTACAAGTTTTCAGACTTTGTTGACATACATGGAGTGCATCTCAACTTTTGTTGTCGCTGTTTTTCGGACAACTATTTAGAAGCCCCAAACGGTTCAACCCAAGGCCGGACCAAGTGATCGCGTTCGGGCTTGAGCGTGTCGGACTTGGTATCCCAAGTCATCCCTTAGCTGTCGGTAGTGTCTATCTCGTCCAAGCACCTGAAAAGCAAGCAGGGAGGTCTGAAGTACAAAGGGGAAACAGAGGGGTTGCCTTTGTTTACCTCTCCGACGCTCAACACTAGTAGGATTGAGGTGGATATAGAGGGTTTAAGTGTTTAGAGGCCGAGACTTGAGAGAAACGAGCGAGGTACGAGTTCGGCAGCGTTTCAGTACTCAAGAATGGATTACCTGGACCGGGGGTGGGAGCCCGACATTTATAGGCGACCGAGGGGTATTTTTGGCATCCCCTTGGTCGAAGGCCGGCCCTGGGTCGGCCGTGGAGCCGGAGGCCGGCTCTGGGTCGGCCATGCAGCAGGAGGCCGACCCTGGGTCGGCCATGGAGTGGGAGGCCGACCCTGGATCGTCCATGGAGCCGAAGGCCGACCCTGGGTCATCCCTAGAGCTGGAGGCCGGCTCTGGGTCGGCCATGGAGCCGAAGGCCGGCCCTGGGTTGGCCATGGAGCCGGAGGCCGACCCTGGGTTGTCCATGGAGCCGGAGGCCGGCTCTGGGTCGTCCATGGAGCTCGAGGTTGAGCTCATGAGCGGAGGTCGAGCTCATGAGGACGAGCGGAGGTCGAGCTCATGAGGCCGAGTGGATGTCGAGCTCATGAGGTCGAGCTCATGAGGCCGAGTGGCGGTCGAGCTCATGAGGCTGAGTGGAGGTCGAGGTCAAGAGGCCGAGTGGAGGTCGAGCTCATGAGGCCGAGTGGAGGGCGAGCTCATGAGGCCGAGTGGAGGTCGATCTCATGAGGCCAGAGGTCGGCCATGGAGTCGGAGGTCGGCCATGGAGCTGGAGGCCGGCCTTGGGTCGTTCATGGAGCCGAAGGCCGGCCCTGGGTCGGCCATGGAGCCGAAGGCTGGCCCTGGGCCGGCCATGGAGCCGAAGGCCGGCCCTGGGTCGGCCATGGAGCCGAAGGCCGGCCCTGGGTCGGCCATGGGGCCGGAGGCCGGCTCTGGGTCTGCCATGGCGCCGGAGGCTGGCCCTGGGTCGGCCGTGCGTCGGGGGAGTCCCGGGGTGGTCGCTATCGCGGACGTCGCCGCTCTACCGGGCCGAGATGGACCGGTAACATTAGCCCCCTGAGTTTATCATCGAGTTTAAGTCGCGTGGTAAACTCAAAGTCTACCGTCGGCCCAACGGAGAAGCCCGTCGCCCAGAGGTATGTTCCGACGCCTTTTAATATTATTATTATTTTTTGTCGATCGCTTTAGTCTCGTTATTCACGCCCATGGACCCCATCGACCACCTATCGAGGGGTGGGACCATTGAAGATGACTTGCTTCAATTGTTCGGGGACAACCACGTAGATTTAGACAATTTTTGGGCCCAAATTTTGCCTCCCCCAACGTTCTTCGAAACACGACACACGTCGAACTCGAACAACGCGACTGAGATGACCGAGGAAGATCTCTCTTTGGTGGAGGCGTGGCTGACCGGCGAGGGAGAGGACGCACGTGCCGGAGACGGCCGGTGCCGGCCGGTGGACGCCGGGGATGGCCCACGCGCCGTAGGAGGCGCCTTGGCCCGGGGCGGCGCCGGCGATGCTGGAGGTGTCGGGGAAGACCTACCCAAGCCGGGGAACGATGCTAAACCACCCATAGGCGACCTGGACGCCGCGCGCGCGCCGGAGGAAGCCGCGCTGGGAGCGGCCGGCGCTAGAGGAGATGCGCCGGAGGGGGACAACGCCGGGGAGGACGCATTCTCCGGGATCTGCTACGGCGCATGCAGATCATGGAGAGAGACAAAGAGAGCACGGCGGCCGCCCATGCTGCCGCTGTAGCGGGAGTCCGTACCGCTCGAGAGTTTCAAGCACTCGAGGAGGAACTGAAGCGAGCTCGCGAGGAGTCGGCGGCCGAGAAATCGCTCTGCGTGGCAGAGCAGGTATCCCGAGAAAAGGCGGAGCAGGCGGCCGACACCTTCTTAGGGGAGACGAAGAAACTCCAGGCGGCGCTCTCGAGCCGGGACGAGGAGCTGAGCATCGTCCACTCTCGGCTGTCGGCGAGCGAGATCTCCCGGGTCACGGCCGAGAGGGAAAGGGATACTTTGCAGGCGGAGGTGCAGACCCTCTTCGAGGAGAAGGATGACGCTATGCGGTCCAAGACGGACTTGGAGGACGTCAGGGACCTCGCGCTGGAGGTGGCTCGTTATGAGGCGGCCAAACGGGTCCGAGACGCGACCGCGAAGGAGAACGCGTCTCGCGAGACCACGTTTTCCTTCTTCGAAGCCATGTTCCCTGCTTTGGATGACGAGCCGCCGGAGGACGACCCGTATCCTCAAGTCCCCGCGGAGGCTGCCCAGTCGACGAACCGCCAGTTGGATGGAGAAGCCATTGGCGGGTTCGGCGCTTTTCGCCCCGAGGAAGATGAAGAGCAAATCGACTTCGGCTCAGAGTAGCCAACTTTTCTTTGGTTTTTTGCGCACTTGTTTAGCGCTTACATGGTGTTTTCTCTTGGATTTTCGTTATGTTTTTCTTTCGTTCGAAGTCTGCCGTACTCTCATACTTTTCTTATTGGATTGCTCGTACAACATTGTTTGCTTTAGTTAAAGCTTTTTCGTCTGTTACGCGTCTTATTTTCTCGACTTGCTATGCTTAGCGTAATCGATTCGCGCGATGTGATTGGTGCGTGTCTTACGAGTCCGGCTTACCCTTCTTAGCGCAACCGGTTTGCACTGCTTGCTGTCGCATTTGGCGGTGAAGTTTCCCGCGAACGCTGGCTAGACCAGATTCGTCCGGCGGGTGCGACTCTTGGCCATCCATTCGTGACTCGTCGCCTATAGGCGTGTGCGGGCTGGGTGGCCGTCGCGCTCATCTTCCGGCGAGTACCCTACCTATCGGCGTGCGTATCAGGTCGAGCTTGTTGTGGACGCAGTTCCCAGTGAGCGTGGTACTTGTCGGTACGAGTGTCACGTTTTGGGTTTTGACTGTCGGGATCGACGGTCCGGTGCGCGGACGCGATCCACCGACGCCCCGTTGCCTATCGGTGTGCGGGGCGTGGAATTGTGCGAGAGCGTCGCGCGAGGGTCGGAGGTCCGGTGCGCGGATCCGATTTGTTGACGTTTCGCTACCTTTCGACGCGTAAAACGTGTTATTGCGCGAGTGTCTCGCACGAAAAATAAGCTTGTTATCCTCATTTTATCCCCGTTAGCCCCCCGAGTTTCTTGGGTGCTCGTAGAGGAGACGAGAAATTGTAATACAATAAGGTAAAGGTGTCGAAGCGAAATGTAATCAAATTATAACGTTGAAATAGTTAAAAATTACATTCCCAGGCCGTTGGCCGTACTTGATATATGAAATTGTCTTTTGCTAGTATCGAAAACAAAATGAAAATAATTGTACGTCGGGGATGTGGCGCCTCTATTAGTAGTATTGCCGCAGGTGCTCCGCGTTCCACGGGTGCGTGAACACGAGTCCTTCCAGGTTCTCGAGCTTGTACGTGCCGTTGTGAATGGCTCGGCGCACACGATACGAGCCTTCCCAGGTGGGACCCAGAACTCCCGCTCCTTGCACCTTGGTGTTTTGGAACACCCTTCTGAGGACGAGGCTTCCGTCGGCGAACTTCCGCAGCTTGATCTTGGAGTTGTAGTACTTCTCGACCTTCCTTTTTTGTGCAGCAAGGCGGGTGAGCGCGTCCGCCCTCTTCTCATCTATGAGGTCTAGCTCGAGCCTGACTGCATCGTCGTTGGCGGCTTCTTCATATTCCTCTATGCGCAGGGTAGGCAGCTTGGTTTCGACAGGTACCACGGCCCCGACGCCGAACGCGAGAGCGAAATGGGTTTCGCCGGTCGCATTTCGAGCGGTGGTTCGGTATGCCCACAAGACCATGGGAAGTTCGTCGGCCCAAGCCCCCTTCCTTTCTTCCAGCTTCTTCTTCAGGTTCTCTTTGATCGTCTTGTTGACCGCCTCGACTTGACCGTTGGCCTGTGGATGGCGGGGAGAGGAGTAAGTCTTGCTAATGCCCAACTGTTCGCACATTTCTCGGAGGCGCGCGTTGTCGAATTGTTTTCCGTTGTCGGTCACAATCGACGCGGGGATCCCAAAGCGGCATACAATGTTCTTCCAGATGAAGCTCATCCTGTTCGCCTCGGTGATCTTTGCCAACGGTTCGGCCTCTACCCACTTCGTGAAGTAGTCAATCGCCACGATCGCATGCTTGTATTGCCTCGGGGCCATGGGTAGCTCACCGATGAGGTCGACCCCCCACTTCGCGAAGGGTCGCGGCACGACGATCGGGCATAACGGGGCCAGTGCTTGGCGCGGGATGCGGGCGAACCTCTGGCATTTATCGCACTTCTTGGCCCACTCGTGGGAGTCCTTTTTCAAGGTTGGCCAAACATAACCGAGTCTCAGTAGCTTTAATGCCAAAGATTGTCCGGCGGCGTGGTTTCCGCACACCCCCTCATGCACCTCACGGAGCGCTTTCTTTGCCTCGACTTCGGTCAAGCAACGGAGGAGAGGCATGGAGTAGCCTCTCTTGAACAGGACGTCTTCCCTCATCGTGTACTTCGGCGCCAAGCTTCTCAGCTTTTTGGCCTTTTCTTTGTCTTCGGGGACGACTCCTTGCCTAAGGAATTCCACGAGCGGAGTCATCCATGAGGGAGGCGGAGTCTCGTCAACTACCCCTACGTCGCCTCTCGAGACGTAGGGTCGGGTCAACACTTCAATCGGGACGCTGCCCTCGCCCTCCTCGTCTATCCCAGACGCGAGGCGAGCAAGGGCGTCAGCGTTGATGTTCGCCTCTCGAGGAACTTGGACGATCTCGAACCATGACAGGGCCTCTAGGTTCTTTTGGGTCTTGGACAAGTACGCGACCATATTTGGCTCTTTTGCGGCGTAGTCGCCCTTAACCTGGTTCACAATCAACTGCGAGTCGCAGTGGATGCGCATGTTTTGGACGCCTAGCTTGTTTGCTAGCTCCAAGCCAACGATCAGAGCCTCGTACTCTGCCTCGTTGTTGGAAGCGTTGAACTCGAACTGCAGGGCGTATCTCAGTTTTTCCCTATCGGGATTTGTGAGCACGATGCCGGCGCCAGCCCCCCGGGCGTTTGACGCGCCATCCATGTGCAAGTCCCAGACCGACCCTATCGGGTTGTTGGTCCTCTTCTTCGATGACTCACTGTGGTCGTTCTCCTTGTCTTCCGCGTTCTCGTTATCTTTGTCTCCTTCCTCAGTTGAGGGTGCACTTGTGAATTCGGCTATGAAGTCGGCGAGGGCTTGGCCCTTGATGGCGGTTCTCGGTTGGAACTCGACCCCGTACTCGCCCAACTCTTGGGACCATATGGCCATTCGAGAGGAGGTCCCTTTTTGAAGGGCCTTCTCGATGGGATGTCCCGTGCGAACCACAATGGGGTGCGCTTGAAAGTAGGGTCACAGTTTTCTCGCGCTCATGATAAGGGCGAGGGACAATCTCTTGATTTCCGGGTATCGAGTCTCGGCGTCGAGGAGCGCCTTGCTAACGTAATAGACCGGCCATTGTACCTTGTCTTCTTTGCGTATGAGAACCGCGCTCACGGCCGTGTCAGAAACCGCGAGTTAGATGTACAAGGTTTCGCCTTTCTGTGGCTTTGCGAGGAACGGGGGGGAGGTGAAATAGGCTTTCATTTCGCGAAACGCTTCCTCGCACTCCTCTGTCCATACGAACCCGTCGGTCTTCTTCAGTGCCTTGAAAAACGGTTGGCACCTATCGGTGGCATTGGAAACGAATCGCGTCAGGGCGGCGATCCTTCCCGTCAAACTTTGAACTTCTTTCACTTTCTGCGGCGACCTCATCTCTAAGATCGCCCTAATCTTCTCAGGGTTAGCCTCGATCCCGCGGCGGCTAACCATGTAGCCCAAGAATTTCCCGGACTTGACCCCAAAGGCACACTTGTTGGGGTTGAGCTTCATCTTTGAGCGTCGCAGGATCGCGAACATGTCTCTTAGGTCTCGAACGTGGTCGTGGGCCTTGAGGCTTTTGACGAGCATATCGTCCACGTAGACCTCCATGGTTTTTCCAATTTGATTGGCGAACATTCGGTTCACCAATCTTTGATACGTTGCTCCCGCATTTTTGAGGCCAAAGGTCATGACCTTGTAGCAGTAGAGTCCGCCATTCGTAACAAAGGTGGTCTTGATCTGATCCGGCTCGTGCATGCGGATCTGATTGTAGCCCGAGTAGGCATCCATGAAGCTTAACAACTCGTGGCTCGCCGTAGCGTCCACAAGTTGCTCGATCCTCGGGAGAGGGAAGCTATCTTTCGGGCAGGCCTTGTTGAGATCTTTATAGTCGATACAGATCAGCCACTTCCCGTTTGGCTTCTTGACCATCACCACATTGGACACCCACTTGGGGTGTTCCGCCTCCCTGATGAAGTCGGCGGCGAGAAGTTTGTCAACCTCTTCACCAATGGCTTGGTATCTCTCTCCGCTGAATGTCAGCCACGGTTGAACGCGTTCAGCTACTCTCTTGTCGTCGTTGAGACGGTGAACCATTATCTCGGGGTCGATCCCCGGCATGTCGGCGTGTGTCCACACGAAGACGTCTTTGTGCTCGTGGAGGAAGGTGGCGAGCCGGTTTCGGACTTCGGACGGGAGCTGGGCGCCTACCTTGACTACCTGGTCAGGTTTGGCGTCGTCCAACACGACGGGAACAAGGTCGTCCGGTGTCTCCACCTTTCGATGCTCGACATCGTCCCTTTGGTCCAGTTCTCCGAAGGTGCCTCCCTCCTCGGCCTTGCATGGGAGATTGTCCCTGAGCTGGAAGACATTGCTCACCATCTTTCCCTTTTCTTTCCCGTCCACACCTTGGATGTAGCACATCCTTGCCATCGATTGATCTCCCAACATCATCGCTATTCCCTTGTCAGTCAGGAACTTCATCATCAGGTGGTAAGTAGACGTAATGGCCTTCAACTGATTGAGGGTCGGGTGGCCAATTATGATGTTGTAGGCGGAGGGTTGGTCCACGACCAAGAACGATACGATGTGGGTGACCTCGAGTCCTCCCGGTGTCCCGAAGGTCACCGGGAGGTCGATGGTTCCCTCCGTCATGACCCTCTCCCCGGAGAAGCCGAAGAGTGGAGTCGAGATCGGGGTCGGTCTCATCCCAGATAGCTTCATCCTGTCCAGCGCCGAATTGAAGATTATATTGGCGGAGCTCCCATTGTCGATTTGGATTCTCCGGACGAGGTTGTTGGGGACCGGGGCTAAGACGACTATCGCGTCGTTGTGTGGGTGGAGGACTCGCGTCGCCTCTTGGCCAGTGAAGAACATGGACTCGAATGGGGCCGGAGGAGGAGCCTCATACGTATGATTGATGTAGTGCGCTATTTTCCCTTGGAAAACTTCACGCACGTACTTCTTCCTTTGTGTGGACGAGTCTCCAAACTCCGGGCCGCCCATGATTGAGCCCACGACGTGCAGTTGTGAGCTCTCCGGTTCTCTGTTTACCGCTCGGTCCATGACAGTTACCGTCGCCGGACCCTTTCTTTCTTGCCGCGGGCGTTCTCTGTGCGCCGCGGCCGTCCCGATCGTTCTGAGGACGTACTCTTTGAATTTTCCGTCTTTAATTAGGGCCTCAATCTGACGCTTGAGCTGATAACACTCGGACATCAGATGCCCGTGATCTTGGTGGTACTCGCAAAACTTGCTTCGATCCCTCTTTGCAGGATCCTTTGTGAGAGGAGTGGGGCTCCCTAGCTTGTCGCGGGGCAGAGCTAGGATCCGCTCCGGTGGGGTGTTCAAGGGGGTGAACGTCGAGAACTTTCGGAAGCTATCGACGTGTGACGGTCTCGGCCCGGGGAGGGAGCGGCCGTTAGGGGCCTGGCCTCCCTTGTTCCTCCTCTTTCGAGGGTCGGGACAATCTCTATCTTGGTCGTCGCGGCATCGACTACCCTGTCCCCCTGACTTCCGGCCATCTCGGCCATCGAGATAGTCCTCGATCCCCATGTACGTGCGGGCTCTCGTCATCAGCTCCGCCATGTTTCGCGGGACTTTCCCAACGATAGACTTGAGGAAGTCGCTCGTGCGAACTCCCTCGGTGATTGCCGTGATGGCAACCTTGTCGTCGAATCCTTCGACCTTGTGAGACTCCTCGGTGAAGCGAGCGAGGTATTGTCTCAACGTCTCGTCTCTCCCTTGCCGGATGGAGAGGAGGTGGGTCTTTGACTTCTTTTGTGCCACGAGTGTGGCGAAGCGGGCAAGGAAAGCCTCTCGCAAGGCCCGGAAGGACGGGATGCTCCCAGGTCTCAAACTCCGGAACCACTCAAAGCCTGACCCTGTGAGGGTCAGGCTGAAGGCCTGGCATAGGGTCGCGTTCGGCTGCCCTTGCATTGTCATCCACGTCTCGTAGTGTTGGATGTGGAAGTTTGGGTCCGTCCGTCCTTCATAGGGAGGGATTGATGGCAATTTGAAGTTCCCCACGCAAGGTTGCGCGAGGATTTGAGCGGCGAAGGGAGAGTATGACTACTCAATCCCTCCATACGGTCATTGCCTCACTGACTCCCTCATCTCGATGATTTGATTTTGGAGGCTCTGAATCATCGTGACCATGTTGAGCCCGTTAGCAGGGCTGACCGCTGGAGCCACACCGGTTGGCGCTCATTGGACGCTTGGTCCACGATGTTGGCCTGAGGCCGGCCGAGAGTTGCGGCGGGGAGCGCATCCCTCCGGGAGTTGAGCCTTTGGCGGAGATCCTCCCCTCGGGAGTTTCTCTGCGCCGTCAAGCGCTCTCTAAGGTCCACACTCGGTGCGTGGCGGGGCGAGGTTGCCCTTGGACGGACCGTCCGGCAAGCGCTTCGGCTATCGGCCCCATCATCCACCAGAGTCGCTCTCTCCTCGGTGAGGGGCCGTGTCCGGCCGCCTCTTGAAACCGAGGGGGCGAGTCCCCGGGAATGTGACCGTGCCTGTCGTCGTGCCGGGTGCGAAGGATCGGCCAATGCACCATTGGACCTCACGGGCCGTCTTTGGGCGAGTCTAGGAGTCGCCTCATCGGTCCTTGACTCCCCCACGTAGTCGGGGTCGGAGTCGTCTCGGGCGGATCGATCCTCGATGTCGTAGCCGAGGAGATTGGCGATGAGTGAGCCGTCGACGTCGAGACGGTCAAGGAGCTCCGCAAGCCGTCGGGCCGTGTCCTCTCGGAGCTCGGCCTCGGGGTCACTCACCGGGTCTTGGGGCTGGCTCTCGCTATCACGAGGTTGCCCTTCAAGATGGTGCGTGAGGCGTCGGAGACCGTACCTCGAGCTCGTCGCTCGGGTACCCGCGGAGGTAGTGGGAACGTGACTCATCGTTCGAGAGTCGTGAGAGTAGTAGGTGTGAAAGTGGTAGAGGGAATGCGTCGCCAAGGTCGAGAAACTCCCCTCCATCTAGCGCCAAAATGTTGTCGCTGTTTTTTGGACAACTATTTAGAAGCCCCAAACGGTTCGACCCAAGGCAGGACCAAGTGATCGCGTTCGGGCTTGAGCGTGTCAGACTTGGTATCCCAAGTCGTCCCTTAGTTGTCGGTAGTGTCTATCTCGTCCAAGCACCGGAAAAGCAAGCAGGGAGGTGTGAACTACAAAGGGGAAACAGAGGGGTTGCCTCTGTTTACCTCTCCGACGCTCAATATTAGTAGGATTGAGGTGGATATAGAGGGTTTAAGTGTTTAGAGGCCGAGACTTGAGAGAAACGAGCGAGGTACGAGTTCGGCAGCGTTTCAGTACTCAAGAATGGATTACCTCGACCGGGGGCGGGACCCCGGCATTTATAGGCGACCGAGGGGCATTTTGGGCATTCCCTTGGTCGAAGGCCGGCCCTGGTTCGGCCGTGGAGCCGGAGGCCGGCTCTGGGTCGGCCATGGAGCAGGAGGCCGACCCTGGGTCGTCCATGGAGCTGGAGGCCAGCTTTGGGTCGGCCATGGAGCCGAAGGCCGACACTGGGTCGGCCATGGAGCAGGAGGCCGACCCTGGGTCGTCCATGGAGCCGAAGGCTGACCCTGGGTCGTCCCTGGAGCTGGAGGCCGGCTGTGGGTCGGCCATGGAGCCGAAGGCCGGCCCTGGGTCGGCCATGGAGCCGGAGGCCGACCCTGGGTCATCCATGGAGCCGGAGGCCGGCTCTGGGTCGTCCATTGAGCTGAAGGTCGAGCTCATGAGGCCGAGTGGATGTCGAGCTCATGAGGTCGAGTGGAGGTCGAGCTCATGAGGCCGAGTGGATGTCGAGCTCATGAGGTCGAGTGGAGGTCGAGCTCATGAGGCCGAGTGGAGGTCGAGCTCATGAGGCCGAGTGGAGGTCGAGCTGATGAGGCCGAGTGGAGGTCGAGCTCATGCGGCCGAGTGGAGGTCAAGCTCATGAGGCCGAGTGGATGTCGAGCTCATGAGGCCGGAGGTCGGCCATGGAACCGGAGGTCGGCCATGGAGCTGGAGGCCGGCCCTGGGTCGGCCATGGAGCCGAAGGCCGGCCCTGGGTCGGCCGTGGGGCCGGAGGCCGGTTCTGGGTCGGCCATGGAGCCAGAGGCCGGGCCTGGGTCGGCCGTGCATCGGGGGAGTCCCGGGGTGGTCGCTATCGCGGCCGTCGCCGCTCTACCGGGCCGAGATGGATTGGTAACAACTTTCATGGCATCAAGCCAAAGGTTTGATTCAGAACAAGCCATCGCTTGGCTATAGGAAACAGGATCATCCATGTCAGAGACGGCTACGAGAGAGTCTCCATAAGACATGTACCTGTCAGGCTTTTGAGTAGCCCTCCCACTACGTCGAAGTACTACTTGACGAGATTCTGATGAGTTAGGTTGTGTTTCACCCAACTTTTCTTCAAGCACAATTTTGCTTCTAGGTTTTGCATCCTTCATAAAGTCCTCCTCAAGGAAACGAGCATTCATACTAACGAAAGTCTTATCGTCCTCGGGACTATAGAAGGTAAAACTTTTGGTTTCCTTCGGATATCCAACGAACATACACAATTCTGACCTACTAGCCAACTTGCTAGTCTTTTGCCTTAGCACGTGTGCGGGGCAACCCCAAATTTTGATGCGGCCAAGATTCACTTTACGGCTTGTCCATCGTTCATAAGGAGTACTAGGAACCGTCTTGGACGGAACTTGGTTCAGAATATAAGCGGCTGTTTCGAGGGCATATCCCCAAAAGGAAAGAGGGAGTGATGAGTAACTCATCATTTATCTAACCATCTCCATAAGAGTTCGGTTTCTTCTCTCTGACACTCTGTTTTGTTGAGGTGTGCCAGGTGCGGTAAGCTGAGAAGCGATACCTTCTTCTTTAAGAAAGTCATCGAACTCTCCAGACATATACTCACCACCTCGATTAGATCGAAGTGTTTTGATCACTTTGCCAGTTTGCTTTTCAACTAAAGCCCTAAAGACCTTAAATACGTTAAAGGTCTCGGATTTGTGTTTGAGCAAATAGACAAAACCATATCGCGAGTAATCATCGGTGAAGGTAACGAAGTATTCGTATCCCCCACGTGCCTGTTGGCTGAGCGGACCACATACATTAGAATGTATTAGTTCCAGCAACTCAGTGGCTCTTCGACCCTTATCGGAGAAAGGTCGCTTAGTCATTTTTCCTTCTATGCAGGATTTACAAGTAGGTAGTGAACCTATTGCAGAGGCTTGGAGTGGACCGTCCCTCACAAGTCCCTTAACCCTTTCTAGACTGATATGACAAAGTCTTAAGTGCCATAGGTATGTTGATTTTGTTAGATCGGAGGATTCAGAAAGTTTGATCCTCTTTGGCTCCCTAATTAGATCGTTATCTATTTCGGTGTCTAAAAGAGAAGGTTGAGTGGGATAGATGTAGAAAAGAGCATTCTTCATACATGCATCAGTGACAAAAGAATTAGAAAAAGAAATACGAATTCCATTCTTTATAAACTTTAAACAATAATCTTGCTCAAGAAGATGAGAACGGATATTAAGTTCTTCCCAAAGGTAGGAACAAAATAAAAATTATTCAAGTTTAAAATGCGGTCTTCAAAAGACAGCGTCACGGATCCCACAGCCTTCGTAGACACCAGGCTCCCATCACCCCATTTGGAACAGAACTCGCCTTCATCTAAGCTTTTGGTTTTCTTGAAACCATTCAAGGAACAAAAAATATGGTTAGTAACAGCGGAGTCAAGAATCCACGTTGATACATTATCAGCTACTAAGCATGCTTCGGTAACTAGTACAATACTATGTTCCTTTTCTTTGAGATAGGCAGGACAGTTCTTTTTATCGGCCTTATGAGGTCTCTTCTTAGTTCCAGAGGCGGAGGCTTTTTGCTCAGTAGCATGTGCCTCTCCTTGATTCCTCTTTCTCTTAGTGAGACCTACAGCAGTGTGAAGCTCCTTCATAAGCTTGGTAACAGCGTACTCTAGCTTGTTCATGGAGTAGTTCCACTTGTTGGTATCAAGAGATGCGGGGAGAGTTTCTAAGATCATATCTATGATATTCTTCCCATCAATCTCAGATCCTAGGATTTCCATTTTATTCAGATAACTAATGATCAGTATCATAATGTCTCTGACATGAGTCCCAGCCTTCATGTGACAGTTCATAAACTGTCGGACTGCTTGTTGCCTTGCTTGACGCCTTTGGCCTTCAAACATCTCATGGAGATTGTTGAGCATGTCGGCGGTAGTCTCGATGTCATGATGTTGTTGTTGCAACACATTGTTCATTGATGCTAAGATATAGCACCTCACAATCTCATCGGAGCAGAGCCAGGCCGCCAAGGCGTCTTTGTCCTCATTCGTCAGAGGAGGACACGGGGTGGTGAGTACCCATTTGTGCTTTTTAATGGTAATGATGATATCGAGGTTATGTTTCGAATCTACGTAGTTTTTGTTTTCGAGTTTGTTCGAGGAAAGGATGATTGAGAGATGGTTGAGAGACATGTTGCTTATAAAAGTTGAAACAAGTTTATGATTAGTCTATGGTTTAGGATTTTAGTTTTATTTATGACTTGATAAAATCCAAAGGTGTTATAAACCAAACGATAATTTACTCCCTCAAGAGAAGGCCGCAAAAATCTCCATTTATAAGTAAATGACACATCGTTAATGCTTAGCCAAGATGTCAATACATCAATTTTGACTAGCCATCATTTAAATTGGTTTGATCACTCACATCCTTTCGCAAAGCCTCAAGGGAGGATTACTAAAAATTGAGCCTAAGTGTGCAACCAACCACTTAGTTCAAAAGGTCAACTTTGAAATACAATCCCCCAAGGGGAGTCCTTGTCATCATCGTCTTACTCTCGGACATAGCTCATTGAGCAATGATCGAAGCAAAAACGCCTTAGAGTACTCCCATTTAAGAGAGGGTCCCAAGAGCGGCTCTTAGTCCCACGTTAATTGCTTCTTTCATTAGTGTTGGGGATCATGGGTTACAAACAACAAATATAACCCTCCCACTTAGTTTTTGGTGTTGGTTCATCGACTCTTATAAGTTCGGAAACAGATTTCCTAGTTAGAGAGCGACAGAGCGGACAACTAGAAGAGAATCCTAGATCTTCATGTTCAGAGCAGTGTTAGTGCATAAAGGCACAAGGGACATACTCGGATCTTTTCCTATTTTCTATTTCGGGAAAGTGCATGAGGGAAGTGTGAACTTCAACTCACTCGAACACTTGAAAGTTTGAGATTACACATCTTTTTATTTTTCGGCTTGTCTACAAAGAGACCTACCACTCAAAATTTCAAGAGCATATAGATTTTGAACATATGTGATATAGATATAGTTTTGAAAACATTTTGAAAACTTATATGATTTGGATGATAAAATATTTTCAAGTTTGAAAATGAAAAAGGTTTTTCAAAATTCAAACTAGTTTTGTAAATATTCAATTTCAATTAAACTTTCAAAAATCAAAACATTTTAATCTTTCACATCATGTTTATAATCTTATGAAAAACATTTTTGCTCAAGAAAATTTTCTCATTAGAGTTCTATAACTCATGGTAGTGGGGCTGAAAATCCGGAATTCTAAAAACCTGGACTTTTGTAACAGCCGCGCACCTCAGAGTAAAATCGCCATAACTGGCGGCTCCGATGTCCTTTTGACCTGAAACCGGTGGCATTGGACAGAGGACAGACAGAGCTTTAATTTGATTCTAAGCAAAGAGTTATGCCAGTTTTACTGCGGGTTTTACTCCAGCTCGAAGAAAAAGAAATAATTAAAGCTTGGTCCTTTTTAGGTGCGAAAAAGAATCGAGTGTAACGGAACGTTTTTAGGAGGTTGTTAAAGCTTTTATTTGTGTTTTATTAGCAAGGTAATAACATGGTATAAAAGAAATAACAACATGCATAAAACGATTCAAGTAAATAAAAGAAACTAGCAAGACAATATAAATAGTCACAAAATTTACTCGAAAAATCTCAAACCTTTAAAACACGTTTTTCAATATAAAAAATTAAAAACTTTTAAAACTGATTCTAATGTGTTTTAACAACATCTCAAACTCATAGAAAATCAACATGATTTTTAATTTAAAGGCAAGAGCAATAAATTAAAAAAAAAAATCTAAGAAAACAATTCTAACTTGTCACAAAATTAGTAAACTTTCGAAAACGATTTTCAAGCTCATATTTTTAAATACAAGTACATGCATATCTTTGACTATAGCTCTGATACCATTTTTTGGAATTGATCTAGGGTTTAAGAAAAATTTTAACGCTTCGTTAAGCGGTGTAATTTTAAAATTTTCTTTTACAAGTAAAAACAGTTTTTACTGTTGTCGCACGAAAATGAACAACTATTTAAAACCTCGGGCGGTTCGATCCAAGGCCGGACCAAGTGATCGCACCCGGGCCAAGAGTGTGAACTTGATAGTCTCGAGGTAGGGTTTTCTCCGATCAACCCGCCTCCCGGGAGAGGTAGGGGGTGAGGAGGAGGAGTGACCGTGCCTTGGTTGTCGGCTGCCTACGTACCCGTGCGTGGGATCAGGTCAGAACGTAGTTCAAGCGTGAAGGATGCAGTATGAGGCGCGGAGCCTTGGTAGAGAGGCGTGCTCGACGAAGGAGACGGGGCGCGAGGAGTCCTCGGCAGCGTTTAGAACTTCAGAGATCGCGTACGCTTCTAGCGTGTTAGACGCGCGAGGGGAACTCTAGTCGAGAACCCTAGGGGCGTGCATGAGCACCGGAGAATGTTCGGCCAAAGGGAGCGACGTCCGGGAAGTCCCCGTGAGTGCTTCGGAACCTTTGAGAACGGGGGAGAGGGAAGAGAGTCTGCTTCAGGCCAAATATGGCATCCAGAGAAGCAGAGAAGAGTAAGAAATCGAGCGTGTCGATAGGAGATGAAGAGAATTTATTGAATTGAATAGGATTCAATGGGATATTGTTGGATGGCTTTCCCCTCAATGGGAGGGGCTTTATATAGGTGTTTAGGGGCCTTAGAAGGTCCCTTTTTCGTCCATGTGGGACTAGGAACGCGCATGCCATCAAGTGGAGGCGCACGGCGCGCTCGGCGCACAAAGCGCGGCGCACAACGCATGGCGCACAAAGCGCGGCGCACAACGCGCGGCGCGCGGCGCGCGGCGCAGGGGGCGCGGCACGTGGGTCACCGGGCGCGGCACAGGTCGCGGGGTGCGTAGAGTGCGCGGCGCGAGCCTGTCCTGGCGCGGCGCGCGCCTGTCTGGCGCGGTGCGCTACCTGCTGCACGGCTGGCCGGCGCAGCGTGCTGTGTGTGCGGTGAACGGCTCGTCTTGCCGGGCTCTTGCGGGCCTTCGAATACCATTCTTCCCTCATGAAATACGAAGGTTTCCACTTGACGAGAGTGACTCGACTCGAGGAGCAAGGCTCAACTCGACGAGAGCGACTAGCGGTTTGACTCGAGGAGCGACTCGAGAATGACTCAAGGCTCGATTCGAGGAACAACTCAAGGCTCGACTCGAGGAGCGAAGCTCGACTCGAGGAGACTAACTCAAGGCTCGACTCGAGGAGCGAAGCTCGACTCGAGGAGTCAAGAGTTCGGGCGAGGGCTCGAAGACTTGCCGCTCTTCAGGACCTCCGGCCTGACCATCGGCCCTTTGAGCGACGTGCCTTCTTAGCGTCTCCGGTTTTCCGAAAACGACCGACAACATTAGCCCCCCAAGTTCGTCGCTCGGTAGGTGTCCCAGCGGTGAACTTCTTGTTCTTCTAGTTGGGTGATTGAGGAAAATATTTCCCGTGCGTTGTGAGCCCGAGGAAAAGTCTTTTCCTCTTCTTTTTCTTCTTTTTTTTTTGTAGGGGGCCGCGCGGCGCGCGCCTTGGACAGCGCGGCGCGCGGGTCTGGTTCGCCTTGCGCGGGAGAACTCCGACTTTTTGGAGCTTTTTCTCTGATTTTGCTCCTTGTGGGAGTAGGATTTCGACTCCTACCCCCCTAGAAGTCTATAAATTGGCCTCCCCCTTCTCTTTATTCCTCACTTTATTCTTTCCTCTTCTCTACGCTTGTTTTCTCTTTTTTTACGCTTGCATTATGGGTGTCCCTCCCCTTTTCTCAGATGAGAGTCCCGAGATTGATTTCTCTCTCTTGTTTCAGGGTTCTGAACACGCAGAGGATGATCTCTTCGCGGGATTAAGGGAAGTTCCTCTGCACGTGGAAGAAAATCCAAGCGGAGTAGAGCAGTGGCTGGAGGAAGGCGAGCTGGGTGCGACCGTGCCCGCTGCTCAGCCTCTCGAAGAGTGCGCGCCAACTGGGCGCGATACAGGTGGGGAGTTTGATCATCCCGTGTCCGGGGAGCCTGCCCCTCGCCTCGTGATCAACTTTGTTGGCGAGGGGGTTCGTGACAAAGCCCGCCTCGACGTGCCGCAGTCCGACTTGGACTTTTAAGGCGTGCCGGGAGATGTTACGGACGCGGATGCAGTGACTCCGCTAGAGTCGGTTCTTGACGAGATAGACTGCGTGGACAACTTTGGTCCCGAGTCTGAAGATCCCGGAGATGAGTCAGAGACATGTCCGGGGGCCGAAGGCCTCGCATCGGAGCATCCCGAGGTACCGTCGGCAGCTGTCGCGGTCGTGTCGGAGGGCAGGGACCCTTCCGTGGAGCCAGGGGGTTCTCAGCCCGAGACCCCTGACGCAGAGGCGTTAGTATCGGCGAGGTCGCTTGCTAGGATGGAGTGGTATCCCGAGGAGGGCCTCGCTGCTCCCGAGGACTTCGATTGTTCGGGGGTCGATGCTTCGAGCTCGCTCACCTACCGGACATTCGTCGGTCTCCGGGAGGCATTCGCCATTCCGTCGTCCGTGGCACTTCTCCATCCTTTATAGGGCGATCGTCCTTTCCGGCCTCGTCGTGGATTTGCCGCAGTTTCAGTTGCAAGTCTCAACTGCGGGTTGCGGCTGCCGTTTCAACCCATCATTCAGCAGCTTCTCGCCCGTCTGGGGGTGCACGCATGTCAGATGAGCCCGGCATTCTACCGCATAGTGGCGATGTGCCACATGGAGTGGCATTGCCAGACTAAGCGGGTAATGACCGTGAGTGATTTTCGCAAGCTCATTGCGGTCTTTCCTGCGCCCGGGCAACCTAGTTTCTTTGTGGCCCGCGATCGCCGGAATACTAAGCTGATCGTCGATTCAGAGAAGTATAATCGAGGACCATGGGTGTGGGTCTCGGCGGAGGCTTTTGGCGACGCGCCGCTCCGGTTCGGCCCCTTGGCCGAGTTTTCTGCTAACGTGGGGGCCGATGAATTCGACTTTGTGAAGGAGATCCGGGGAATGTCGGAGGCTCGGAAATCCGTCGAACGATTTCGTTCCCCTGAGCTGATGGCTTCTACCGGGTGGTTCCCGTCATTTCCACCTCGCCAGCGGATCGAGAGTGTCCCCAGTGCCGCATCATCTCTCTCGAGTGGCGATCTGCAAGGTATGTCGATGTTTCACACTTCTTGCTTCTTGTTTTTAGCTTAGGTTTTTGACTTTTGCTGCTTTTATAGTCTCTACGGCTAGGGCGAGGGCTCGAGCGCGCCTAGCGAAGGCTTCTCGAGACCCGAAGTCATTGGCGGTGGTCCGTTGTCGGATTGCCGCTCGGAACGGTAGGGAGAAACCTGATACTGATCATTGGACGGGGAGTGGCGCTTCTTTGAAGCGACCCTCCTCCTCGGCTTTACCAGACACGTCTTCGGACTCCAAGCGCGTAAACTCGATGGTCGACGTGGAGGCTGCGGAGGTTAGGGGGGAATGTTCCCTGGGCCTTGCTCAATCTTCGATGAAGATGTGGAAGATCGTCGTGGCCAGCAGCGACGTGGAGTTCTTTCGTCACGGCGTTTCCGATGCACAGAGAGTAAGTTTCCCTTGCCTCGTTTGTGATGAACCTATCTTTTGCTAAATTATCCTTCTCAGGTGCTTGCTCGAGCGACCCGGGGAGAGAGGATCCTTCACGACCTCATCAGGCGGATGAGCCGTGCCCAGGAAGAGCTTGCTTAAGCGAAGTCTCAGCTGGCCCACGCCGAGCAAGGTTCTCACTCAAAGGCGGAGTTTGCGAGTCTCCGCGAGCAGCTTCAGGAGGCTCGCGTGGAATTGGGAGTTACCCGCGGCAAGTGCGACCGTGCTCAGGCGGCGGTGGCGAAGATGGCTGAGGAGCTAACGATGGAACGTCAAGCCCTCGAAGTGGCGACTCGATCGACGGAGGTCTTCCGGAGCGAAGCGCGGGACCTTCGACGTCAGTTGGAATCGCGCACGGAAGAAGTTGCATTCTTCAGGGCCAGCTTACATCGAGTGAGGTTGCCCGCGTTCGTGCGGAGCGTAAGCGCGACTCCTTTGCGGAGGAGGTGGCTCGGGTCACCGAGGAGAAAGCCGCGGTGGAACAGCTTGCGTCCGACCTTCAAGACGACTTTGATGTCAGAGTCGAGGAGGCAAGACATGCGGCGGCGGTGGAGTGTCGGGACGCCACAGCTACCGAGAATGTTTCTCGGGGGGTCACCTTCCACTTCTTCGACTCGTTGTTCCCACCACTCGACGGGGCCGATCTTGTAGGCGACGATCCCGCCGAGTGACCTTTTTCTTTCTTTATTTTTCTCGCGCAAGTGTTTAGCGCATGCTTTTTAGGTTTTTCCCTTCAGCGTACCTGTTTTAGCGCTTGCTTACTAGGATTTTTCCCTTTAGCGCACTTGTCTTAGCGCATGCTTTCTAGGATTTGAGGCAGTTGCCCCTTTCTTTTATGAGAAGTTATTTATTTATTCTTATGAATGTTTTCGCGCATTCATCTTTCATGGCATGCTTAGATGGTCAATTGTTTGTGTCAATGGTTTTGCCCATCCTTTTACCTCAGCAGGATACCTTTTCAAACACGCCAGTCACTTGGATGGTTTGCGTTCTTAAGTATTTTCAACTGCGAGTCAGCCATGCCACGTAGGTGCCTTACGTGTGCCGGATTGTGCCAAGTGGACGTATCAGGCCGCTCCAGGTAGGCGTTTTAAGTGCGCCATGCAGGTGTCTTGGATTGCGCCATGTAGGCGTCTTAGGTTACGCCATGTAGGCGTCTTAAGTGCGCCATGTAGGCGTCTTAGGTTGCGCCATGTAGGCATCTTACGGGTTGCGCCTTTACGCGTCTTACGTGCGCCATGTAGGCGTCTTAGGTTGCGCCATGTAGGCATCTTACGGGTTGCGCCTTTACGCGTCTTACGTGCGCCATGTAGGCGTCTTAGGTTACACCATGTAGGCGTCTTACGGGTTGCGCCTTTACGCGTCTTACGTGCGCCATGTAGGCGTCTTAAGTTGCACCATGTAGGCGTCTTACGGGTTGCGCCTTTACGCGTCTTACGTGCGCCATGTAGGCGTCTTAGTTTGCGCCATGTAGGCGTCTTACGGGTTGCGCCTTTACGCGTCTTACGTGCGCCATGTAGGCGTCTTAGGTTGCACCATGTAGGCGTCTTACGGGTTGCGCCTTTACGCGTCTTACGTGCGCCATGTAGGCGTCTTAGGTTGCGCCATGTAGGCGTCTTACAGGTTGCGCCTTTACGCGTCTTACGTGCGCCATGTAGGCGTCTTAAGTTGCGCCATGTAGACGTCTTAAATGCGCCATGTAGGCGTCTTAGGTTGCGCCATGTAGGCGTCTTACGTGCGCCATGTAGGCGTCTTAGGTTGCGCGATGTAGGCGTCTTACGGGTTGCGCCTTTACGCGTCTTACGTGCGCCATGTAGGCGTCTTAAGTGCACCATGTAGGCGTCTTAGGTTGCGCCATGTAGGCGTCTTACAGGTTGCGCCTTTACGCGTCTTACATGCGCCATGTAGGCGTCTTAGGTTGCGCCACGTAAGCGTCTTACGTGCGCCATGTAGGCGTCTTAGGTTGCGCCATGTAGGCGTCTTACGTGTGCCATGTAGGCGTCTTAAGTTGCGCCATGTAGGCGTCTTACGTGCGCCATGTAGGCATCTTAGGTTGCGCCATGTAGGCGTCTTATGTGTGCCATGTAGGCGTCTTAGGTTGCGCCATGTAGGCGTCTTACGGGTTGCGCCTTTACGCGTCTTACGTGCGCCATGTAGGCGTCTTAAGTGCGCCATGTAGGCGTCTTAGGTTTTTTGGTGGAGCGTGTTCTTTTGAGAGTTTCCTTACCATAGCTAGCCCCCCAAAGTTTTTGGGTTATAAGTTAATTGTTGATAACCAGAAAACTTGCATAAAACGGAATTTGAAACGGAAAACTCGAGTTTTATTACTTTTGCGAAAAACTTGCGAGAAAATTAAAATCCTAAAACATTGGCTCGTAGGCCTTATTGAAAATGGGAAATAAAAGTGATAAAAAATGTGGGGGACGCTTGCTACTGGTAGTACTGCCTCAAGTGTTCCGCGTTCCACGGGTGGCGAATCGGAGTTCCGTCCGTGTGCTCGATGTAGTATGTCCCGTCGTGAATGACTTTACGGACTCTGTAAGGGCCTTACCAGTTCGGGCCTAGGACGCCGGCGCCTTGGACTTGTGTGTTCTGGAACACTCGTCTGAGGACGAGGCTTCCGACGGCAAAGGTCCGCCTTTTGATCTTGGAGTTGTAGTACCTTTCGACCTTGCGTTTCTGCGCGGCGAGGCGTCTAAATGCTTCCGCTCTCTTTTCATCGATCAGGTCCAACTCAAGGCGCATGGCCTCGTCGTTGTCCGCTTCGTTGAATGTATTGATTCGGAACGTGGGTATCTCGGTTTCAATTGGAACTACGACCTCGACCCCATATTCAAGGGAGAATGGCGTCTCGCCGGTGGCGTTTCGCGCGGTTGTCCTATATGCCCATAGGACGATTGGAAATTCCTCGGCCCAGGCGCCTTTCTTGTCTTCGAGCTTCTTTTTCAGGTTGCTTTTGATAGCCTTGTTGACTGCCTCGACTTGGCCATTGGCCTGAGGATAACTCGGCGAGGAGAAGGTCTTGCTGATCTTCAATTGATCGCAGATATCTCTTACTCGCGCGTTGTCAAATTGTGCTCCGTTGTCGGTCACAATTGAGGCGGGGATACCGTGCCTGCATATGATGCTTTTCCAGATGAAGTTTGTCGTGTTTGCTTCAGTTATTCTGGCGAGCGGCTCGGCCTCTACCCACTTAGTGAAGTAGTCGATGGTGATAATGGCGTACTCGTATTGCCTTGGCGCTCTAGGGAGCTTACCAATGATGTCCACGCCCCACTTAGCAAAGGGACGTGGGACAACGATGCTGCTTAATGGGGTCGGGGGCTGTCGCGGAATTTCCGCGTAGCGCTGGCATTTGTCACAACGCCTTGCCCATTCGCAAGCATCTCGCTTCATGGTAGGCCAGAAATAGCCTTGCTTAAGCGCTTTGAGCGCAAGGGAAGTTCCAGCGGCGTGGTTCCCGCAGATGCCCTCGTGGATTTCGCGGAGGACCTTGGTCGACTCAACGCTATCGAGGCACCGGAGCAGCGGCGTCGAGTAACCGCGCTTATAGAGTATGCCCTCACGGAGCGTGTATTTGGATGCTAAGGCCCTCAATTTATCGGCTTCCTTGCGGTCTTCGGGGAGTTCCCCTCTTCGCAAAAACTCGACAATTGAGTCCATCCAAGTGGGCTGAGATGCCACCTCTATGGTCCCGACTTTGTCTCGGGAGACGGATGGCCGTGGGAGAAATTCAATGGGTACGGTCCCCAATCCGTCTTCGTCGATGCCAGATCCGAGGCGAGCAAGCGCGTCAGCCTCCGAATTTTGTTCTCTCGTGATTTGGTGAATCTCGAACCAAGAGAAGGCATCGAGTTTGGAGTTTGTCTTAGCCAGGTACGCGACCATGTTAGGTTCCTTGGCGGTGTAATCTCCTTTAACCTGATTTACGATCAACTGTGAGTCGCAGTGTATTCGCAGGTTATGGGAGACGAGCTTATGTGCCAGCTCTATCCCTACAATGAGCGCTTCGTATTCAGCTTCATTGTTGGAGGCTTGGAAGCCGTAGTGAAGGGCGTATCGCAGCTTTTCCCCGTCGGGGTTAATCAGGATTATTCCGGCGCCAGCCCCCCGAGCATTAGATGCTCCGTCTACGTATAACTCCCAGATGGGACCCGTTGGGTCTACCTTCCTTTTCCGAGTTAGCTCATCGTTGCTTAGGTCGACTTCCGCTCTTCCCATATCGGGAGCATAGGAGAATTCTGCCACGAAGTCAGCTAAGGCCTGCCCCTTTATAGCCGTTCTTGGGTGGAACTCAATCCCGTACTCGCTCAATTCTTAGGACCAGATCGCCATGCGAGTCGATGTTCCCTTTTGAAGAGCTTTACCGATTGGATGCTCAGTTCGCACCGCAATTGGGTGAGCTTGGAAGTACAGCCGTAGCTTCTTTGCTGCCGTTACGAGAGCCAGAGAAAGTTTCTCAATCTCGGTGTAGCGCGTTTCTGCGTCGAGTAAGGCTTTGCTCACGTAGTAGATCGGCCATTGGACCTTGTTTTCTTCGCGGACAAGGACGGCACTTATAGCTATTTCAGAGACGACGAGATATACGTATAGCGTCTCGCCCTTTCTCGGTTTAGAGAGGAATGGTGGGGACCCAAAGTAAGCCTTCATTTCTTGGAAAGCGCTTTCGCATTCGTCCGTCCACTCAAAGCCGTCCGTCTTCTTCAGAGCTTTGAAGAACGGCTGACACTTGTCGGTGGCTTTAGACACGAAGCGTGTTAGAGCGGCAATCCGACCGGTCAGGCTTTGTACCTCTTTGACTCGCCTTGGCGACTTCATTTCAAGGAGTGCCTTGATTTTTTCAGGGTTTGCCTCTATGCCTCGTCGGCTGACGATGTAACCGAGGAACTTCCCGGATTCAACCCCGAATACGCACTTGTTGGGGTTGAGCTTCATTTTATATCGGCGGAGGATTGTGAACATCTCCCTTAGGTCGTGCACGTGATTGGTTGGCAGTAGGCTTTTAACGAGCATGTCATCCACGTACACTTCCATCGTCTTGCCGATTTGATCGGCGAAGATCCGATTTACCAAGCGTTGGTACGTTGCTCCCGCGTTCTTAAGGCCGAAAGGCATGACCTTGTAACAGTAGAGACCTCGATCGGTGACAAAGGTCGTCTTAATTTGATCGGGCTCGTGCATTAGAATTTGGTTGTAGCCTGAATAGGCGTCCATGAAGCTTAGAAGTTCATGGCCGGCCGTGGCGTCCACCAGTTGTTCGATGCGCGGGAGTGGAAAGCAGTCCTTAGGGCAGGCTTTGTTAAGATCTTTGTAGTCTATACAAATTCGCCACTTCCCGTTGGGCTTTTTTACCATTACCACATTGGCGACCCACTTGGGGTACTTAGCCTCTCGAATGAAGTTTGCGGTGAGGAGTTTCTCGACCTCTTCATTTATGGCCAGGTATCGTTCTGGGTTGAACGTTCGTCTAGCCTGCACTTTTTCGGCGACCTTTGGGTCGTCGTTCAATCGGTGCACTATTACCTTGGGATCGATTCCGGGCATGTCCGCATGAGTCCATGAAAAAACATCCTTGAACTCCCTAAGGAAGGCAGTAAGCTGGGTTTTGATGGCGAGCGGAAGTCGGGTGCCAATTTTTACAACCTGATCAGGCTTAGATTCGTCCAGGACGATTGGCACAAGATCATCAGAGGTTTCCACCTTGAGTCTTTCGATTTCATCACGGGGGTCAAGTTCTCCGAACTTCCTTGCATCCCTTGGGTTGCATGGGTAATCGTCTTCCAGTTGGAAGATTGTGTTGACCGCTTTTCCCGCGGATTTTCCATCAACTCCTTGCACGTAGCATATTCTGGCTTGGGATTGTTCTCCGGCCATGATGCCAATTCCCCCTTCGGTAGGGAACTTCACCAGTAGGTGATACGTGGAAGTGATTGCCCTTAGCCGGTTCAATGTGGGTCGCCCGATGATTAAGTTATAAGGCGACTCCTGATCGACCACTAGGAATGGGACCATGTGAACGGCCTCGATTCCTCCAGGGGTCCCAAAGGTGACCGGCAGGTCGATAATGCCCTCGGTCATAACCTTTTCCCCAGTGAACCCAAACAATGGCGTTTGGGTTGGAGTCGGGCGCAGCCCCCCGAGCTTCATGCGCTCTAGGGTGGACTTGAAAATTATGTCGGCAGCGCTGCCATTATCGATGAGAACCCTTTTCACCAAGTTATTGGTCACTTGGGCCTTGAGCACGATCGCATCATTGTGCGGATTCACAACTCGCTTGGCCTCTTCATTGGTGAAATACATCATCTCGTGAGGCACGGACGGAGGTTCTTCATATGTGAAGTTGACGTGCATAGCAGCGTCTTCTTGAGACACGGCCTTAAGGAATTTCTTCCGTTGTCGGGCTGAATCTCCATCTTGTGGACCTCCCAGTATGGTGGTTACCACGTGGAGTTGTGGGTTGGCGTTGGCAGTAGCCATGGTTCGGTCGGCAGAAGCAGCTGTTCCTCCTCCTTGACCAGACTGTTGTCTGTTCGCGCTGGGGCCCGCAGCGCCAATCATGCGCAACACGAACTCCTTCAGCTCACCCCGTTGGATCAAGGCCTCGATTTGCCTTTTGAGGTTGTAGCATTCCGAGGTCAAATGACCGTATTCCCGCTGGAACTCACAATACCTGGATCGATCGCGAGTTGCGGGATCCTTCTTCATTGGAGTCAGGGGCGTGAACTTGTCACGTGCCAGAGCCAAGATCCTTTCGGGCGCTGTGTTCAGCTGCGTGAATGACGAGTACCCTTTGAAGTTTTCCGCAAGTCGCGGTTTCTGAGGTACAGGGGGTTGGTTGCTAGGAACCTGGTTCCCCTTGTTTCGCCTTTTACGAGGTTCGTTCTGCTCAAGGCTAGGTTCTTCTCGACGGCGAGATCTTTGATTAGTGCTCTTGCGGCCGTCGAGGTAGTCTTCGACTCCCATGAAGGTCTTAGCTCGAGTCATTAACTCGGCCATTGTAGAAGGGACACGGCCGACGACAGACTTGAGGAAGTCACTCGTGTGCAAGCCTTCTATGATAGCGGCAATTGTGTCACTGTCGTCAAAGCGGTCGACCTTGTTTGACTCTTCAGTGAATCGGGCGAGGTACCGTCTAAGAGACTCGCCACTCTCTTGCCTGATTGACCACAGGTACATCTTGGTCTTCTTTTGGACCATAGACGTAGCGAACCGTGCTAGGAACATGTCCTTCAGGTCTTTGAACGAGTGGATGCTTCCTGGCCTTAAGTTTTTGAACCACTCAAAGCCGGGTCCGGTGAGGGTCAAACTAAAAGCTTGGCACATGGCGCCAGGAGAAACACCCTGCATCGTCATCTAGGTTTCATAGTGCTGGATGTGGTAGGCAGGATCTGCTTTCCCATCATAGGGAGCGAGGTTCGGGAGCTTGAAATTCCCCGTACAAACCTCAGCTAGTATCTGAGTAGTGAAAGGCCATGAATTCTCCTCAACGACCCCATAGGCACTTCCACCTATTCCGTATTCTCGGAGATCTCGTACCTCATTTCGAAGGTTGTGGATCATAGTGACCACATCGAGACCGGTCGTTGGAGTAACCCCTTGATCGGGAGGAGTCACCTGCAACCTCTGGTTAGACCCTTGTCCTGTGCGGCGGTTCCCGTTAGTTGGGGCTGCCAGCGGGATATTGGGTCTAGAGCTTAGTCGCTCTCTCAGATCATTGCCACGCCCAATGCGTTGAGCAGTGAGGTGGTCCCTAAGGTCAGGGCTGGCCGTACGGAGGCGCCAGCTCTGCTTGCGGCGGTGCGCTCTCCGCGCGCCCTGACTTTCCGCAACATTCTCCCTCGGACCTAGTCGGTCGAGAGCTGAACGTCGGGAATTCTCCTCTTGAGAAGCTACCGGCGCATCGCCTGTTCGGGGTAAGGGATTCGACGGACCGGCTTCAAACACGGCGGGGAATTCCCCGTCCTTCGTGAGAGAAGTCTCGATATCCTCCGACTCACCAGTACCCTCGTAATCAGGGTCGCGGCTTTCCTCGTTGAGGTTCTTAGGATCCCTGTTGGGGATCGTGGTGTCACGCATAGGTTGCTTCGCAGCCAGTCGGCTGTGGTACCTTGCGTTCATCGCCTTCAGTCGGCGGATACTCTCCTCTAACTCCACGATGCGGTTGTCCCTGCTATCAGGAGATGGAGATGGTGAGCGGGTCGAACTCTCTTCGTGGAGCGACTCTTCGTCACCATGCGCTCGGGAGCGCAAGAAGTATTTCTTGGTCCTAGTGACGTTTTCGGGGTTGTTCACGCCCTCCTTACGTACGGGTGGTTGGCTACTCATCGTTTCTCAAGTTCGAGAAGGTTGAGTTCGCAGAAGAAAAGAAGAAGATGAACAGAAGGGATTTCGGGCTGAATAGGTCGGGAAGTCCCCTCCTTCTAGTGCCAAAATGTTGTCGCACGAAAATGAACAACTATTTAAAACCTCGGGCGGTTCGATCCAAGGCCGGACCAAGTGATCGCACCCGGGCCAAGAGTGTGAACTCGATAGTCTCGAGCTAGGGTTTTCTCCGATCAACCCGCCTCCCGGGAGAGGTAGGGGGTGAGGAGGAGGAGTGACCGTGCCTTGGTTGTCGGCTGCCTACGTACCCGTGTGTGGGATCAGGTCAGAACGTAGTTCAAGCATGAAGGACGCAGTATGAGGCGCGGAGCCTTGGTAGAGAGGCGTGCTCGACGAAGGAGATGGGGCGCGAGGAGTCCTCGGCAGCGTCTCAGAACTTCGGAGATCGCGTACGCGTCTAGCGTGTTAGACGCGCGAGGGGAACTCTAGTCGAGAACCCTAGGGGCGTGCTTGAGCAGCGGAGAACGTTCGGCCAAAGGGAGCGACGTCTAGGAAGTCCCCGTGAGTGCTTCGGAACCTTTGAGAACGGGGGAGAGGGAAGAGAGTCTTCTTCAGGCCAAATATGGCATCCAGAGAAGCAGAGAAGAGTAAGAAATCGAGCGTGTCGATAGGAGATGAAGAGAATTTATCTAATTGAATAGGATTCAATGGGATATTGTTGGATGGCTTTCCCCTCAATGGGAGGGGGTTTATATAGGTGTTTGGGGGCCTTAGAAGGTCCCTTTTTCGTCCATGTGGGACTAGGAACGCGCATGCCATCAAGTGGAGGCGCACGGCGCGCGTGGCGCACAACGCGCGGCGCGCGGCGCAATGGGCGCGGCGCGCGGGTCACCGGGCACGGCGCAGGTCGCGCGGCGCGAGCCTGTCCTGGCGCGGCGCGTGCCTGTCTGGCGCGGCGTGCTACCTGCTGCACGGCTGGCCGGCGCAGCGTGCTGTGTGTGCGGTGAACGGCTCGTCTTGCCGGGCTCTTGCGGGCCTTCGAATACCATTCTTCCCACGTGAAATACGAAGGTTTCCACTTGACGAGAGTGACTCGACTCGAGGAGCAAGGCTCAACTCGACGAGAGCGACTAGCGGCTTGACTCGAGGAGCGACTCGAGAATGACTCGAGGCTCGATTCAAGGAACAAGTCAAGGCTCGACTCGAGGAGCGAAGCTCGACTCGAGGAGACTGACTCAAGGCTCGACTCGAGGAGCGAAGCTCGACTCGAGGAATCAAGAGTTCGGGTGAGGGCTCGAAGACTTGCCGCACTTCAGGACCTCCGGCCTGACCATCGGCCCTTTGAGCGACGTGCCTTCTTGGCGTCTCGGGTTTTCCGAAAACGACCGACAACATTTACTAACCTAGACAAAGACCAAGCACATGTAAATAAAACTAATATGAGCATAATATATTTACTAACCTCTTTGGAAGCTTGAACGTTGATGAGCCTTCGGAAGGTTTAAAACGTTCGTCTCCCTCGCAGCACGTCTCTCTTTCTTTCCTCGGCAACTCGAGCAATCACGAAAGTTTCTATCACTAAATCACTCGAAATAAAAGGAATTAGTGTGTGGGCACTTTTAAACACTACGACTTAAGAACGAGTCTGGAAGTCGCAGAGCTAAACTCTAGGTCAAATGAGGACCTAGGTGCCAAAACAATAAAACGAAATTGACTAGAGAGAGAGAGGAGAGGGGCGGCCAAGTCTAGAGAGAGAAACTCTCAATCCCTAAAACTTTGGATGAATGAAATGTGTGGAATGAGGCTCCTATTTATAGGAGAGATCTCACCTTCAATAAGGTAGTTTCCTCTTCTATAGAATATCACATATTAATTAGCCAATTCCCCTTTTTCCTTCATGAGGTGCACGGCCAAGACATATCAAGTAAGTCCTTAGATTTGTTTCCTCTTTCGTTTGCTTCTCCCTTGACTCATTTGGGCGCCCACCTTGTTTCCTCTTAGGGGAAATTTGTTTCCTCTTTTTCTTTTGGCAAGTATCTTGATACATTTATGCACAAAATAATCTCTCTCTCTCTCTTGGGTATTTGGGTGCCTATATCCTTCTAGAAGCTTTTCCATTTGTTCTTGACAACATGAAAAAGGCCCATTAAGAATTTTCAATAAAATTCTTATGAAATGAAATTAATCCACAAGGCCCAATAAGACTAATATTGGCCGAGTGAAACATGTCATTAAATGACCTTGTCAAAAGATTTATTGACATTCATTTCATCCTATGTCTCAAAAGACAAAAATACCCTTTTGACTATTTTCGTTCTTGTTTTGACTTAGCTTCCAGTTTAACTATTCCTACTCGATGTGATTCGTTATAGTGACCTCATGAATCCAAATGAACAAAGCTTGAGCTAAATAATTGGACTCAAAAGTTCACAAACCTTTTCCAAGTTTAGCTTAATGTCAACTGACTCCACTAAACAGTTGACACTGAAAATCTCTCGGTTCAAATGAATTTATTTTCTACTCAAGAATTCAACCTAATTGTAATGAGCGGATCCACAGAATATTATCAGTGTTTACCCTTCATGAATATCATCAGCTAGTCGGGATTTACAAAATTACCATTTTACCCTTCTAGCTGTTATTTCCTCAACTCCTTTGTCGCTTGTGAATAAGTTAGAAACAATGTATTGACGAGGAGCTAACAAGTCACATTGTTTCATCCAAAAGAGTCAAGACTCAATTTGGACACTGGCCAGTTCATTTATTCACACTCCAAGGAACAAAGCATGAGGTGATATACATTGCATTTCAGCAATCTTGTACATGAATTCCATATCTATGAGAACTTCACAAAGTTACTCATGACATTCTCACAACTTAGTACTTCACCAATAGGCCTTGTTCGAAATCACATAGTGAGTCCAAACTCTGACTTTCTCAAATGAGAATACGTAAGGTGTGAAATGGCATGTCTCATTTCGGGATTAAGGTAAGCACGATGCAATTCATGCGTAGTGACTTCGAGACATAAGAGGTTAAATGGTTTGTTCTTATCTTGTGTCTAGAAGTGCACTGGTCAATTCAGTACATTCGAAAGAAACCTAGAAGAACTATAGAGTCTCCAACTCTCAATGCCTCATAACCAGACATCATAGATTCTTCTAACAATTATACTAAGGTCAATAGTCCTTTGACCCTTAGATTGCGAATATATCGTTTCAAGCAAACTACGAAGAGTTTGTTCATGCAAATCTACATTTGTCTCTTCGTAAGTTGTTTAGTTTATTTATTTAGACTAATGTTTTATCATAAAGCTTCAAACAGACAAGGAGGAATGAATGAACGTTTCAACTTTTTATTAATGAATAAGCAATTACAAGCAAGAGTCTTCATGAGACTTTATTACATCAAATGTACAATATAAAGATTACAACTCTTCTTCTGGGCACCATTCACAACAGTCCGAATTGTGCCTGTTTATGGGATATCCAAAGGAAACCAAAGGTTTCATTTTCTATAGTCCCGAGGACGATAAGACTTTCGTTAGCACGAATGCTCGTTTCCTTGAGGAGGACTTTATGAAGGATGCAAAACCTAGAAGCAAAATTGTGCTCGAAGAAAAGTTGGGTGATGAAGCTTCTACCTCATCTGTAAGAATTGTTCTTACCCCAATTGAAACACAACTTAACTCGTCAGAATCTCGTCAAGTTGTACTTCGACGTAGTGGGAGGGCTACTCAAAAGCCTGAGATGTACATGTCCTATGGAGACTCTCTCGTAGCCGTCTCTGACATGGATGACCCTGTTTCCTATAGCCAAGCGATGGCTTGTTCTGAATCTAACCTTTGGCTTGACGCCATGAATGTTGAAATGCACTCGATGTATGTCAACAAATTCTGGAAACTTGTAGACCTTCCTGAAGGGATTAAACCCATAGGGGGCAAATGGATGTCAAGACGGCCTTCTTGAATGGCAATCTTGACGAGCGTATTTATATGGCTCAACCAGACTGTTTCGTGGATAAAGGTCAAGAGACCAAGGTTTGTGAGTTGCTTAAGTCCATTTATGGATTAAAGCAAGCATCTGGGTCATGGAATATTAGATTCGATGAAACTGTGACAAGCTTCGGCTTTGAACAGTCAATAGATGAGCCTTGTGTTTACAAGTTAATACACGAAGGCAAAGTTGTGCTTCTGGTACTATATGTCAATGATATATTACTCATAGGTAATGATGTGGGTAAATTATCTGAGGTTAAGGTCTAGCTAGCAAAGCAATTCGACATGAAGGATCTAGGAGAAGCCGCATACATTCTGGGGATCAAAATCTTTCGAGATAGGAAGAAGCGGACACTGTCGCTCTCTCAAGCATCTTATACTGATAAGGTGATGGATCACTTCTCAATGCAAGACTCCAAGAAAGGTCAAACACCCTTTAGGCATGGAGTCTCACTCTCTAAGGACCAGTCTCCCAAGACTGCACAAAAGATTGAAGATATGAGGAAAATTCCTTACGCCTCTGCCGTAGGAAGTCTCATGTATGCTATGCTTTGGACTAGACCTGACATCTATTTCGCCGTTGGCGTAGTTAGCCGTTTCCAATCCAACCTTGGACCCGAGCACTGGATTGCTGTTAAGCATGTTCTCAAGTATCTTCGAAGAACTACGAACTTGATGCTTATATATTCAGGTACTGACCTGACTATGACGGGATATAGTGACTCCGATTTTCAAGCGGATAAGGATTCCAGGAAATCCACTTATGGATCTGTGTTCATCCTTAATGGTGGAGCTGTTGTGTGGAGGAGTATTAAGCAATCTTGCATTGCTGACTCCACAATCGAAGCAGAATATTTGGCTGCTTGTGAAGCATCCAAAGAGGCGCTATGGCTTAGAAAATTCCTTAAGTATTTGGAAGTTGTTCCAAACGTCGACGAACCCTTGACCTTTTATTGTGATAATAGTGGGGCTGTCGGTAACTCAAAGGAACCTCGAAGCCATAAGCGCTCTAAACATATTGAGAGGAAATACCATTTGATTGGAGAGATCATGCAACGCGGAGACGTGGAGGTGAAGTAGATCTCTGGCAGATCCATTCACCAAGGCCCTAGCGAACAAGGTCTTCGAACAACATCGAGACGGATTAGGCATAAAGGACTACACACATCTTCTTTGAGTCAAGTGGGAGTTTGTTGTCAATGGTGCCCACAAGAAGAGTTGTAGTCTTTATTTTGTACATTTGATGTAATAAAGTCTCACGAAGACTCTTGCTTGTAATTGCTTATTCATTTAATAAAAAGTTGAAACGTTCATTCATTATTCTTTGTCTGTTTGAAGCTTTACGATAAAACATTAGTCTTTAGTCCATAAACAAACTTAACAACTTACAAAGAGACAAATGTAGATTTACATGAACAAACTCTTCGTAGTTTGCTTAAAACGATATATTCGCAATCTAATGGTCAAAGGACTATTGACCTCAGTACGATTGTTAGGAGAATCTATGATGTCTGGTTATGGGGCATTGAGAATTGGAGACTCTATAGTTCTTCTAGGTATATTCCGAATGTACTGAATTGACCAGTGCACTTCTAGAGACAAAATAAGAACAAACCATTTAACCTCTTATGTGTCGAAGTCACTACGTATGAATTGCATCGTTCTTACCTTAATCTTGAAAGTCAGACAAAATAAGAACAAACCATTTAACTCCTACGTATGACATGCCATTTCACACCTTACGTATTCTCATTTGAGAAATTCAGAGTTCAAACTCACTATGTGATTCCGAACAAGGCGTATTGGAGAAATACTAAGTTATGAGAATGTCATGAGTAACTTTGTGAAGTTCTCATAGATATGGAATTCATGTACAAGATTGCTGAAATGCAATGTATATCACCTCATGCTTTGTTCCTTGGAATGTGAATAAATGAACTGGCCAGTGTCCAAATTGAGTCTTGACTCTTTTGGATGAAACAATGTGAGTTGTTAGCTCCTCGTCAATTCATTGTTCCTAACTTATTCACAAGCGACAAAAGAGTTGAGGAAATAACAGCTAGAAGGGTAAAATGGTAATTTTGTAAATCCCGACTAGCTGATGATATTCATGAAGGGTATACATAGATAATATTCAGTGGATCCGCTCATCATAATTTGGTTGAATTCTTGAGTTGAAAATAAATTCATTTGAACCGAGAGATTTTCAGTGTCAACTCTTTAGTGGAGTCAGTTGACATTAAGCTAAACTTGGAAAAGGTTTGTGAACTTTTGAGTCCAAGTGTTTAGCTCAAGCTTTGTTCATTTGGATCCATGAGTAGGAATAGTTAAACTAGCAGCTAAGTCAAAACAAGAACGAGACAAGTTTTGTGAAAATTGTCTAAAGGGTATTTTTGCCTTTTTAGACATAGGACGAAATGAATGTTAATAAATTTTTTGACATTGTCATATGATGACAAAATGAAATTTAAATCACAAGGCCAATTTAAAGAATTTGGGCCTTTAGGATTAATTTCATTTCATAGAATTTTACTTGAAAATTTTTAATGGGCTTTTCTTATGTTGTCATGAACAAATGAAGAAACTTCTAGAAGCTCCTTCTAGAAGCTCAAATTTCGTCCAACCCAAGGAGAATAAGGCTGAATTTCGTTCATGCCATAGTGGGAAAGAGAATTTATTTTGTGCATTAATGTATGAAGATACTTGCCACAAGAAAAAGATGAAACAAATTTCCTCTAGAAGGAAAGTGCATTTTCGGCCAACAAAGAGAGAACAAATGAGGAAACAAATCCAAGGACTTGCATGACATGTCATGAACGCCCAACATGGGTAGAAAAGAGGAAATAAGATTTGCTCATGAATATATGATATTCTATAGAGAAGAGGAAACTACCTTTATGAAGGTAATCCCTCCCCTATAAATACAGACCTCATTCCTCTCATTCTAGTCATTTCCACATAAGTTAGAGATTGAGAGATTCTCTCTCTAGACCTTGTGGCCGATTTCTCCTCTATCTCTCTCTAGTTATTTTTCGTTTTGTTTTGGCACCTAGGTCCTCAATTAACCTAGTTGTTTTAGCTCTTCGACTTTGAGACTTGTTCTCGAGTCGTCGTGTTTAAAAGTGCCCACTCACTAATTCATTTTCTCTCGAGTGATTCCTGTGATAGAAACCATCGTGGTTGCTCGTGGTGCCGAGGAAAGAAGAGAGACGTGCTGCGAGGGAGACGAACGTTATCAACCTTCCGAAGGCTCATCAATGTTCAAGCTTCTAAAAAGGTTAGTAAATTATTTATGCTCATAATAGTTTTATTTACATGTGCTTGCTCTTAATTTGTCTAGGTTAGTAAAATCGTTTTACTTGTCAAAAGAAATTTTTTAAAATTCCGCCGCTTACCGAAGCGTTAAACTTTTTCTAAAACCCTATATCAATTCCAACACGGGACCCCTGGAGGCATTGAGGCCGTTCACATGGTCCCATTCCTAGTGGTCGATCAGGAGTCGCCCTATAACTTAATCATCGGGCGACCCACTTTGAACCGGCTAAGGGTAATCACTTCCACGTACAACTTACTGGTGAAATTCCCCACCGAAGAGGGAATTGGCATTATGGCCGGAGACCAATCCCAAGCCAGAATATGCTACGTGCAAGGAGTTGATGGTAAATCCGCGGGAAAAATGGTCAGCACAATCTTCCAACTGGAAGACGATTACCCATGCGACCCAAGGGACGCAAGGAAGTTCGGAGAACTTGACCCCCGGGATGAAGTCGAAAGACTCAAGGTGGAAACCTCTGATGATCTTGTGCCGATCTTCCTGGACGAATCTAAGCCTGATCAGGTTGTAAAGGTCGGCATCCGGCTTCCACTCGCCATCAAAACTCAGCTCACTGCCTTCCTCCGGGAATTCAAGGATGTTTTTGCATGGACTCATGCGGACATGCCTGAAATTGATCCCGAAGTAATAGTGCACCGATTGAACGACGAGCCGTAGGTCGCCGAAAAGGAGCAAGCTAGACGAACGTTCAACCCAGAACGATACCTGGCCATAAATGAAGAGGTCGAGAAACTCCTCGCTGCAAACTTCATCGAGAGGCTAAGTACCCCGAGTGGGTCGCCAACGTGGTAATGGTGAAAAAGCCTAATGGGAAGTGGAGAATTTGTATAGACTACAAAGATCTTAACAAAGCCTGCCCTAAGGACTGCTTTCCACTCCCGCGTATCGAACAACTGGTGGACGCCACGGCTGGCCAACTTCTCAGATTCATGGACGCGTATTCAGGCTACAACCAAATTCGAATGCACGAGCCCGATCAAATTAAGACAACCTTTGTCACCGATCGAGGTCTCTACTTCTATAAGGTCATGCCTTTCGGCCTTAAGAACACGGGAGCAACGTACCATCGCTTGGTAAATCGGATCTTCGTCGATCAAATCGGCAAGACAATGCAAGTGTATGTGGACGACATGCTCGTTAAAAGCCTACTGGCAACCAATCACGTACACGACCTAAGGGAGATGTTCACAATCCTCCGCCGATATAAAATAAAACTCAATCCCAACAAATGCGTGTTCGGGGTTGAATCCAGGAAATTCCTCGGATACATCGTCAGCCGACGAGGGATAGAAGCGAATCCCGAAAAAATCAAGGCACTCCTTGAAATGAAGTCTCCAAGACGAGTCAAAGAGGTGCAAAACCTGACTGGTCGGGTTGCTGCTCTGACACGCTTTGTGTCTAAAGCCATCGACAAGTGTCAACCGTTCTTCAAAGCTGTAAAGAAGACGGATGGCTTTGAGTGGACGGACGGACGTGAAAAAGCCCTCCAGGAAATGAAGGCCTACTTTGGGTCCCCACCATTCCTCTCTAAACCAAGAGAGGGCGAGATGCTGTACGTATATCTCGCCGTCTCTGAAAGAGCTGTAAGTGCTATTCTGGTCCGCGAAGAAGATAAGGTCCAACGGCCGGTCTACTACGTGAGCAAAGCCTTACTCGACGCGGAGACGCGCTACACCGAGATAGAAAAACTTTCTCTGGCTCTCGTAACGGCAGCTAAGAAGCTACGCCCGTATTTCCAAGCTCACCCAATCGCGGTGCGAACCGAGCATCCAATTGGTAAAGCTCTTCAAAAGGGAACATCGACTCGGATGGTGATCTGGTCCCAAGAATTGAGCGAGTACGGGATTGAGTTCCACCCAAGAACGGCTATAAAGGGGCAGGCCTTAGCCGACTTTGTGGCAGAATTCTCCTATACTCCCGATATGGGAAGAGCAGAAAATGACCTAAATGATGACGCATTAACTCAGAAAAGAAAGGTTTACCCGACGGGTCCCATCTGGGAGTTGTACGTAGACGGAGCATCTAATGCTCGGGGGGCTAGCGCCGAAATAGTCCTGATTAACCCCGACGGGGAAAAGTTACGTTACGCCCTCCACTACGGCTTCCAGGCCTCCAACAATGAAGCCGAATATGAGGCGCTCATTGTGGGGATAGAGCTAGCGCAAAAGCTCGGCTCGCAAAACCTGCGAATACATTGCGACTCGCAGCTGATCGTGAACCAGGTTAAAGGAGATTATACCGCCAAGGAACCTAACATGGTTGCATACCTGGCTATGAAAAACTCCAAACTCGATGCTTTCTCTTGGTTCGAGATCCACCAAATCCCGAGAGAACAAAATTCAGAGGCTGATGCACTTGCTCGCCTCGGGTCTGGCATCGACGAAGACGGGTTGGGGACCGTACCCATTAAATTTCTCCCACGGCCGTCCGTCTCCCGAGATGGAATCGGGACCATAGAGGTGGCATCTCAGCCACTTGGATGGACTCAATTTTCGAGTTTTTGCGAAGGGGGGAACTGCCCGAAAACCGCAAAGAAGCCGATAAGCTGAGAGCCTTAGCATCCAAATACACGCTCCGCGAGGGTGTACTCTATAAGCGCGTTTACTCAACACCGTTGCTCCGATGCCTCAATAGCATTGAGTCGACCAAGGTCCTCCGCGAAATACATGAGGCCATCTGTTGGAACCACGCCGCTGGAACTTCCCTCGCGCTCAAAGGGCTTAAGCAAGGCTATTTCTGGCCTACCATGAAGCAAGATGCTTGCGAATGGGCAAGGCGTTGCGACAAGAGCCAACGCTTCGCGAAAATCCCGCGACAGCCACCGACCCCATTAAGCAGCATCGTCATTCCATGTCCCTTTGCTAAATGGGGCGTGGACATCATTGGCAAGCTCCCTAGAGCACCAAGGCAATACGAGTATGCCATAATCGCCATTGACTACTTCACTAAGTGGGTAGAGGCTGAGCCGCTTGCCAGAATAACTGAAGCAAACACGACGAGCTTCATCTGGAAGAGCATCAAATGCAGGCACGGTATCCCCACCTCGATTGTGACCAACAATGGAGCACAATTCGACAACGCATGAGTAAGAGATATCTGCGATCAACTAAAGATCAGCAAGACCTTCTCCTCGCCGCGCCATCCTCAGGCCAATGGCCAGGTCGAAGCGGTCAACAAGACTATTAAGAGAAATCTTAAAAAGAAGCTCGAAGACAAAAAAGGCGCCTGGGCCGAGGAATTGTCGTTCGTCCTATGGGCTTACCGGACGACCGTGCGAAACTCCACCGGCGAAACGCCATTCTCCTTCGCGTATGGGATCGAAGCCGTGGTTCTGATCGATACCAAGATCCCCACATTCTGAGTTGATATGTTCGACGAGGCAAACAATGACAAGGCCATGAAGCTAGAGTTGGATTTGATCGATGAAAAGAGATCAGAAGCATTCAGACGCCTCGCTGCATAGAAGCGCAAGGTCGAAAGATACTACAACTCCAAGATAAAAAGTTGAACCTTTGCCGTCGGAAGCCTTGTACTCAGACGAGTTTTCAAGAATACACAAATTCAAGGCACCGACGTCCTAGGCTTGAACTGGGAAGGTCCCTATAGAGTCCGAAAAGTCATCCACGACGGGACATACTACATCGAGCACACAGACGGAACTCCGATTCGCCACCCGTGGAATGCGGACAACTTGAGGCAGTACTATCAGTAGCTAGCGTTCCCCATGTTTTATCGCTTTTATTTCCCATTTTCAATAAGGCCTACGAGCCAATGATTAAGGATTTTAAATTTCTCGCAAATTTCTCGCAAACGTAATAAAATTCAAGTTTTCCATTTCAAAATTCGTTTTGTGCAAGTTTTCCGGTTATCAAAAATTAAACTTATAACCCTAAAACTTGAGGGGGGGGGGGGGGCTAGTGATGTTAAGGGAACCCTCAAAAGAACGCGCTCCACCAAATAATATCTAAGACGCCTACATGGCGCACCTAAGACGCCTACATGGCGCAACTCATGACGCGTACATGGCGCACTTAAGACGCCTACATGGCGTACCGAAGACACCTACATAGCGCACTCAAGACGCCTACATGGTGCACCTAAGACGCGTACATGGCGCACCTAAGACGCCTACATGGTGCACGTAAGACGCCTACATGGCGCAACTCAAGACGCCTACATTGCGCACTCAAGACGCCTACATGGCGCACCTAAGACGCCTACATGGCGCACCTAAGACGCCTACATGGCACACGTAAGATGCCTACATGGCGAACTCAAGATGCCTATATGGCACACTCAAGACACCTACCCGGCACACATAAGGTGCCTACGCAGCATGGCTGACTCGCAGTTGAAAAAACTTGCAGAACGCAAAGCGCGTCTGAAGTTAGATCCTGCTGAGAAAAAAGAACTGGGAAGACCATTGACGCAAACACTTGCCTATCGAAACATGCCATGAGAAATGAATGAGCAATGACGTTCATAAAAATAAATAACGTCTGATAAAAAGAAAGGGCGATTGCCCCAAAAATCCTACAAAGCAAGCGCTAAAACAAGTGCCCTGAATGGAAAAACCTAGAAGAAAGCAAGCGCTAAAACAAGTGCGCTGACAGGAAAAACCTAAAAGAAAGCATGTACTAAACACTTGCGTGGCAAAAATAATAAAGAAAATGTATCACTCGGCGGGATCGTCGCCAACAGGATCGGCCCCGTCAAGTGGTGGGAACAGCGAGTCGAAGAAGTGGAAGGTGACCCCCCGAGAAGCATTCTGGGTAGCTGTGGCGTCCCGACACTCCACCGCCGCCGCATGTCTCGCCTCTTCGACCCCGACGTCGAATTCGTCTTGATGGTCGGACACGAGCTGTTCCGCTGCAGCTTTCTCCGCGGTGACCCGAGCCACTTCCTCCTTCAAGGAGTCACGCTCGCGCTCCGCTCGAACACGGGCAGCTTTGCTCGATGAAAGTTGGCCCTGAAGAATAACTATTTCTTCTGTGCGCGACTCCAACTGGCATCGAAGGTCTCGCACCTCGCTCTGGAAGACCTCCGTCGATCGAGTCGCCACTTCAAGAGCTTGACGTTCCGCCGTTAGCTCCTCAGCCATTTTCATCACGGCCGACTGAGCACGGTCGCATTTGCCGCGGGTAACCCCCAATTCCATGCGAGCCTCTTGAAACTGCTCGCGGAGACTCGCAAACTCTGCCTTTGAGTGAGAACCTCGCTCGGCACGGGCCAGATGAGACTTCGCTTGAGCAAGCTCCTCTTGGGCAAGGCTCATCCGTCGGATGAGGTCGTGAAGGATCTTCTCGCCCCGGGTCGTTCGAGCAAGCACCTGAGAAGGCAGAAAGACATTTCAGCAAAAGACAAGGCCTTAACTGTTGGAATTGATCTAGGGTTTAAGAAAAAGTTTAACGCTTCGTTAAGCGGCGGAATTTTAAAAATTTTCTTTTTCAAGTAAAACAGTTTTTACTAACCTAGACAAAGAGCAAGAACATGTAAATAAAAACTAATATGAGCATAAAAGATTACTAACCTTTTTAGAAGTTTGAACGTTGAGAAGCTTTTGGAAAAGGTTGCAACGTTCGTCTCCCTCGCAACACGTCTCTCTTCCTTTCCTCGTTAACTCGAGCAACCACGAAAGTTTCTATCACTAAATCACTCGAGAAAAAAAAGAATTAGTGAGTGGGCACTTTTAAACACTACGACTTAAGAACTGTTGTCGCAGTTTTTCGGACAACTATTTAGGAGCCAAAGACGGTTAGACCCAAGGCCAGACCAAGTGGTCTCGTCTCGACTCGAGCGTGTCGGACTTGATATCTCAAGTCGTCCCTTAGCTGTCAGTGGTGGTTATCTCGTCCAGGTACCTGAAAACCATGCAGGAACACGTGAACTACAAAGGGGAAATAGAGGGGGTGCCTCTATTTACCTCTCCGACGCTCAACATTAGTGGGATTGAGGTGGATGTAGAGGGTTTAGGTGTTTAGAGGTCGAGACTTGAGAGAAACGAGCGAGGTACGAGTTCGACAGCGTTTCAATACTCAAAATCGGATTACCTGGACCAAAGGGGGTGCCTTGGTATTTATAGGCGACCAAGGGGCATTTTGGGCATCTCCTTGGTCGAAGGCCGCCTCTGACCCGGCCATGGCCGGCTCTGACTCGGCCGTGGAGGCCATGGCCGGCTCTGACTCGGCCATGGCCGGCTCAGACTCGGCCGTGGAGGCCATGGCCGGCTCTGACTCGGCCATGGCCGGCTCTGACTTGGCCATGGAGGCCATGGCCGGCTCTGACTCGGCAATGGAGGCCATGGCCGGCCCTGGAGAGCCGGCCATGGAGGAGGGCCAGCCTTGGAGAGCTGGCCTTGGAGGAGGGCCGGCCTTGGAGCGCCGGCCTTGGAGAGCCGGCCTTGGAGGAGGGCCGGCCTTGGAGAGCCGGCCTTGGAGGAGGGCTGGCCTTGGAGAGCCGGCCTTGGAGGAGGGCCGGCCTTGGAGTGCCGGCCTTGGGGGAGGGCCGGCCTTGGTGTGCCGGCCTTGGAGTGCCGGCCTTGGAGAGCCGGCCTTGGAGGAGGGCCGGCGTTGGAGTGCCGGCCTTGGAGGAGGGCCGGCCTTGGAGGGCCGGCCTTGGAGAGCCGTCCTTGGACGTGGGTCGGCCGGCCATGGGCTGACTGAGCATATGGCCGGTCATTGGCCGGCTGAGCATATGGCCGGCCACTGGCCGACTGACCTTTGGGCCGGCGATAGGCCGGTCAAGCATACGGCCGGCCGCTGGCCGGCTAACCCTTGGCCCGGCCATTGGTTCGGGCCGGCCAAAGGCCGAGGCAAGGTTTCGCCGCCCGAGGCCTTGCACTGGTCGCGTGGGTCGAAGTGACGCCTTAGTCCCCGTCGGTCCGAGACGGACCGACAACAAGAACGAGTTTTGAAGTCGCAGAGCTAAACACTAGGTCAAATGAGGACCTAGGTGCCAAAAAAAAATGAAAAATAACTAGAGAGAGAGAGAGAGGATCGGCCACCACAAGGTCTAGAGAGAGAAGCTCTCAATCTCTAACTTATGTGGAATGAATAAAATGAGGGGAATGAGAGTCCTATTTATAGGAGAAAGGTTGGCCTTGGAAAGAAGTAGTTTCCTCTTATTTTCCAAGCTATCATGAGCAACCTTTATTTCCCATTTCTATCCAAGTCACACGACCAACATGTGCCTTCATGACACCTTGGATTGGTTTCCTCTTTTATTCTTGCTTCCCCTTTGACTTGTCTTGGCCGAAATACTTGTTTCCTCATAGAGGAAATTTGTTTCCTCTTTTTCTGTTGGCAAGTATCTTGATACATTTATGCACAAAATATTCTCTCTTTCTCTGGGGTATTTGGGCGCCCAACATGTCTCTAGAAGGAGCTTCTAGAAGCTTCTTCATTTGTTCATGACAACATGAGAAAGGCCCATTAAGAATTTTCAATAAAATTCTTATGAAATGAAATTAATCCACAAGGCACAATGATCAAGTCATGGCCGAGTGTCATTGCGTCATCAAATGACCTTGTCAAAAAATTTATTGACATTCATTTCATCCTATGTCTCAAAAGACAAAAATACCCTTTTGACTATTTTCGTTCTTGTTTTGACTTAGCTTCCAGTTTAACTATTCCTAATCGATGTGATTCGTGACAGTGACCTCATGGATCCAAATGAACAAAGCTTGAGCTAAATACTTGGACTCAAAAGTTCACAAACCTTTTCCAAGTTGGGCATCCCCTTGGTCGAAGGCCGGCTCTGACCCGGCCATGGCCGGCTCTGACTCGGCCGTGGAGGCCATGGCCGGCTCTGACTCGGCCATGGCCGGCTCCGACTCGGCCGTGGAGGCCATGGCCGGCTCTGACTCCGCCATGGAGGCCATGGCCGGCTCTGACTCCGCCATGGAGGCCATGGCCGGCCCTGGAGAGCCGGCCATGGAGGAGGGCCAGCCTTGGAGAGCCGGACTTGGAGGAGGGCCGGCCTTGGAGTGCCGGCCTTGGAGGAGGGCCGGCCTTGGAGCGCCGGCCTTGGAGAGCCGGCCTTGGAGGAGGGCCGGCCTTGGAGAGCCGGCCTTGGAGGAGGGCCGGCCTTGGAGAGCCGGCCTTGGAGGAGGGCCGGCCTTGGAGTGCCGGCCTTGGACTGACCTTTGGGCCGGCGATAGGCCGGTCAAGCATACGGCCGGCCGCTGGCCGGCTAACCCTTGGCCCGGCCATTGGTTCGGGCCAGCCAAAGGCCGAGGCAAGGTTTCAACGCCCGAGGCCTTGCACTGGTCGTGTGGGTCGAAGTGACGCCTTAGTCCTCGTCGGTCCGAGACGGACCAACAACATTAGCCCCCCGAGTTTTCGGTCGAGCGTAGATCGAGTGGAAACTCAAAATCTACTGTTTATACGGATGCGGGATGAACGCTCTCGGGTTCGCGTCATGAGGAATGGCCTTCGCGCGTCGCGAAGGACGGCCTATGGTTTCGGGTCGATCGTGCGTGGCTTATTTTCTCGATCTGCCAATGAGGGCGTGATTGATTAGCACGGCTTTATCGTGTCGTACGCGTCTTATTTTCTCGACTTGCCGACGAAGGCATAACCGATTTGCACGTCTTTATTGTCTTGTGCGCGTCTTGTTTTCTCGATTTGCCAACGAAGGCATAATCGATTTGCACGTCTTTGTTGTATTGTGCGCGTCTTATGTTCTCGATTTGCCACCGAAGGCATAATCGATTAGCACGTCTTTATTTTGTTGTGCGCGTCTTGTTTTCTCGATTTGCCAACGAAGGCATAACCGATTTGAGCGTCTTTGTTGTATTGACGAAGACCTTGAACCCATTTGTAATTCGTTGCCTATCGGCCGACGAGCTGGGCGGCGAGCGCGATCCCACTTTTGCGTGGCGAGGTTTCCCGTGGACGCTGGCTAGACTAGATATGCCCTGCGGACGCAGACCTTGAACCCATTTGTAACTCGCTGCCTATCGGCCCACGAGCTGGGCGGCGAGCGCGATGCCACATTTGCGTGGCGAGGTTTCCCGTGGACGCTAGCTAGACCAGATACGCCCTGCGGACGCAGACCTTGAACCCATTTGTAACTCGTTGCCTATCGGCCGACGAGCTGGGCGGCGAGCGCGATGCCACATTTGCGTGGCGAGGTTTCCCGTGGACGCTGGCTAGACCAGATACGCCCTGCGGACGCAGACCTTGAACCCAATTGTAACTCGTTGCCTATCGGCCGACGAGCTAGGCGTCGAGCGCGATGCCACATTCGTGTGGCGAGGTTTCCCGTGGACGCTAGCTAGACCAGATACGCCCTGCGGACGCAGACCTTGAACCCAATTGTAAGTCGTTGCCTATCGGCCGACGAGCTGGGCGGCGAGCGCGATGCCACATTTGCGTGGCGAGGTTTCCCGTGGACGCTGGCTAGACCAGATATGCCCTGCGGACGCAGACCTTGAACCCATTTGTAACTCGTTGCCTATCGGCCGACGAGCTGGGCGGCGAGCGCGATGCCACATTTGTGTGGCGAGGTTTCCCGTGGACGCTGGCTTGACCAGATACGCCCTGGCGGACGCAAGCCTTGAACCCATTTGTAACTCGTTGCCTATCGGCCGACGAGCTGGGCGGCGAGCGCGAACTCAAGATTCAACTCGAGGGCTCATGTAGAGCCTGCACGAGGAACAGTTAGTTGACTTGTGGACATGGGGCTCAACTCGAGGGCTCTTGTTGAGCCTGCGCGAGGAGTGGTTAGTTGGCTTGTGGACTCGGGCTCAACTCGAGGACTCTCGCAGAGCCTGCACGAGGAGTTTCGTGAAGAGTCGGCGCGAGGGGCATCGGTCGACTCGCGGACTCGGAGTCTTGACTCGAGGAATGAATCCATCTAGAGGAGACATGTGAAGAGTCGGCACGAGGAGTATTAGTCGACTCATGGACTCAAACTCGACTCGAGGAATGAACTCGTCTCGAGGAGATATGTGAAGAGTCGGCACGAGGAGTATTAGTCGACTCGTGGACTCAAACTCGACTCGAGGAATGAACTCGTCTCGAGGAGATATGTGAAGAGTCGGCATGAGGAGTATTAGTCGACTCGTGGACTCAAACTCGACTCGAGGAATGAACTCGTCTCGAGGAGATATGTGAAGAGTCGGCACGAGGAGTATTAGTCGACTCGTGGACTCAAACTCGACTCGAGGAACGAACTCGTCTCGAGGAGATATGTGAAGAGTCGGCACGAGGAGTATTAGTCGACTCGTGGACTCAAACTAGACTCGAGGAATGAACTCGTCTCGAGGAGATATGTGAAGAGTCGGCACGAGGAGTATTAGTCGATTCGTGGACTCAAACTCGACTCGAGGAATGAACTCGTTTCGAGGAGATATGTGAAGAGTCGGCACGAGGAGTATTAGTCGACTCGTGGACTCAAACTCGACTCGAGGAATGAACTCGTCTCGAGGAGATATGTGAAGAGTCGGCACGAGGAGTATTAGTCGACTCGTGGACTCAAACTCGACTCGAGGAACGAACTCGTCTCGAGGAGATATGTGAAGAGTCGGCACGAGGAGTATTAGTCGACTCGTGGACTCAAACTCGACTCGAGGAATGAACTCGTCTCGAGGAGATATGTGAAGAGTCGGCACGAGGAGTATTAGTCGACTCATGGACTCAAACTCGACTCGAGGAATGAACTCGTCTCGAGGAGATATGTGAAGAGTCGGCACGAGGAATATTAGTCGACTCGTGGACTCGAACTCGACTCGAGAACTCACGTAGAGCCTGCACGAGGAGTTTCGTGAAGAGTCGGCGCGAGGAGCATCGGTCGACTTGCGGACTCGTAGCTCGACTCGAGTAATGAATTCGTCTCAAGGAGTTACGTGACGAGTCAGCACGAGGAGTATTGGTCGACTCGTGGACTCGAACTCGACTCGAGGGCTCACGTAGAGCCTGCACGAGGAGTTGCGTGAGGAGTCGGCATGAGGAGCATTAGTCTATTCGTGGACTCGAACTCGACTCGAGGAATGAACGCATCTCGAGGAGACATGTGGAGCCTGCACGAGGAGTGTCAATCGACTCGTTGACTCGAACTCGACTCGAGGACTCACGTAGAGCCTGCACGAGGAGTTTCGTAAAGAGTCGTCGCGAGGAGTATCGATCGACTCGCGGAGTCGAAGCTCGACTCGAGGAATGAACTCATCTCGAGGAGTCATGTGAAGAGTTGGCACGAGGAGTATCAGTCGACTCGTGGACTCGAACTCGACTCGAGGACTCTCGTAGAGCCTGCACGAGGAGTTTCGTAAAGAGTCGTCGCGAGGAGTATCGATCGACTCGCGGACTCGAAGCTCGACTCGAGGAATGGACTCATCTCGAGGAGTCATGTGAAGAGTTGGCACGAGGAGTATCAGTCGACTCGTGGACTCGAACTTGACTCGAGGACTCTCGTAGAGCCTGCACGAGGAGTTTCGTAAAGAGTCGTCGCAAGGAGTATCGATCGACTCGCGGACTCGAAGCTCGACTCGAGGAATGAACTGATCTCGAGGAGTCACGTGAGAAGTCTTTCTTTGGGACCTCCGGCCTAACCATCGGCCCCTCGAGACTTTATTATTATATATATATATTTTTTTTTTGAGTTGTTGTTGATGGAGCATTGACCCCTGTCAGCCCCCCGAGTTTCTTGCGTTTGTGAGACAGGCCAAGAAACTCTCGCGTTGGAGGTATACAATAGTGTGAGTTGCACATGTAGAATAACTTTTTATTGCAATAAAGGGGGTCGCTACAGGTAGTCATGGCACTTGGCCTTCTATGAAAAAAGGAAATTACATTTTCGAAATGAAAGTGACCACGAAGCCGATCAAGTTCGGGCGTGAATTTAAATGTCGAAGTCGCGACAATCATGGCTTGCTAGCAGATGCGGCGAATTCCCTGAGATTCCCACCTCGAATTAGGGAATCAATTCGCTTCTTAAGCTGCTTGCATTGGATCGTCACGTGCCCGTGATCTTTGTGGTATTCGCAGAACCTACTTCGATCTCGCTTCGCGGGGTCCTTTGTGAATGGAGCGGGGCTTCCCAGCTCATCGCGGCGTAAACTCAGGATCCGGTCGGGCGTTGTGTTGAGCGGGACGAAGGATCGCTTCGGGGCTGGAGAAGGGTGGTCATTAGGGAGTTGACCCTTCCGGCGCCTTTTTCTTCGTGACTCGGGACCAACGGCCGGTATCACAAGCGCCGCCGCGCGCTTCTGGTTGGGTGCTCGATCAATGTTGGGTGGTTGCTGCCCCAAGACGATCGCGGTCTCGCGTCGAGCGTTGAGTTTTTCTCTCAAGTCGAACCCGTGATTCTCTCTTGGAGAACTGAGGCAGTCTCTCAAGTCTCCAGAGGCCGTCCCTGTCACCCTTGTTAAGGGCGCGTCATTCAGCCGACGCCCTTGACGGAGGCCGTGGCCATCGACGTCGTCACCTTCACAAGTGTTTTGGATGCGGACGGTGAGCTTGGAGCGTTTCTTTCGGGACCTCAAGACCGAGCGTTCTTGGGTATTGCGTGAGCTTTGGAGCCTTGACATGGTCGCCCGAGGGTGTCCCCTCGAGGGCGCGTGCGCGTGCTCATCAGAAAGTTGACATTTCGACGCGGGCGCCCGAGGGTGTCCCCTTGGAGGCGTGCGCGTGTGTCCACTTTCGTGAACAGCGTGGTCGAGGTTGATCTCGTGGTCGATGTCATCGACATTGTTGGAGTCGAGGAGGTCGGCGATGAGCGCGCCGGTGACGCCGGGGCGGTCTAGGAGCTCGGCGAGCCTTCGAGCCGTGTCCTCTCGGACTGCGGCCTCGGGGTCCTCCGCCGTGTCTCGGGGCTGGCTCTCGTTATCACGAGGTTGCCCTTCGAGACGGTGCGCAGAGCTTTGGAGGTCGCGCCTCGAGCTAGTCGCTCGGACACCCACAGAGGTGGTGGGGCTATGACTCATCTCTCGAGAATCGTGGAAGTGAGAAGAAGACTGGTAGAGGGGATGTGTTGCCAAGGTCGAGAGATCCCCTCCTTCTAGCGCCAAAATGTTGTCGCAGTTTTTCAGACAACTATTTAGGAGCCAAAGAAGGTTAGACCCAAGGCCGGACCAAGTGGTCTCGTATCGACTCGAGCGTGTCGGACTTGATATCTCAAGTCGTCCCTTAGCTGTCAGTGGTGGTTATCTCGTCCAGGTACCTGAAAAGCAAGCAGGAACACGTGAACTACAAAGGGGAAATAGAGGGGGTGCCTCTATTTACCTCTCCGACGCTCAACATTAGTGGGATTGAGGTGGATGTAGAGGGTTTAGGTGTTTAGAGGTCGAGACTTGAGAGAAACGAGCGAGGTACGAGTTCGACAGCGTTTCAATACTCAAAATCGGATTACCTGGACCAAAGGGGGTGCCTTGGTATTTATAGGCGACCAAGGGGCATTTTGGGCATCTCCTTGGTCGAAGGCCGCCTCTGACCCGGCCATGGCCGGCTCTGACTCGGCCGTGGAGGCCATGGCCGGCTCTGACTCGGCCATGGCCGGCTCAGACTCGGCCGTGGAGGCCATGGCCGGCTCTGACTCGGCCATGGCCGGCTCTGACTTGGCCATGGAGGCCATGGCCGGCTCTGACTCGGCAATGGAGGCCATGGCCGGCCCTGGAGAGCCGGCCATGGAGGAGGGCCAGCCTTGGAGAGCTGGCCTTGGAGGAGGGCCGGCCTTGGAGCGCCGGCCTTGGAGAGCCGGCCTTGGAGGAGGGCCGGCCTTGGAGAGCCGGCCTTGGAGGAGGGCTGGCCTTGGAGAGCCGGCCTTGGAGGAGGGCCGGCCTTGGAGTGCCGGCCTTGGAGGAGGGCCGGCCTTGGTGTGCCGGCCTTGGAGTGCCGGCCTTGGAGAGCCGGCCTTGGAGGAGGGCCGGCGTTGGAGTGCCGGCCTTGGAGGAGGGCCGGCCTTGGAGGGCCGGCCTTGGAGAGCCGTCCTTGGACGTGGGTCGGCCGGCCATGGGCTGACTGAGCATATGGCCGGTCATTGGCCGGCTGAGCATATGGCCGGCCACTGGCCGACTGACCTTTGGGCCGGCGATAGGCCGGTCAAGCATACGGCCGGCCGCTGGCCGGCTAACCCTTGGCCCGGCCATTGGTTCGGGCCGGCCAAAGGCCGAGGCAAGGTTTCGCCGCCCGAGGCCTTGCACTGGTCGCGTGGGTCGAAGTGACGCCTTAGTCCCCGTCGGTCCGAGACGGACCGACAACAAGAACGAGTTTTGAAGTCGCAGAGCTAAACACTAGGTCAAATGAGGACCTAGGTGCCAAAAAAAAATGAAAAATAACTAGAGAGAGAGAGAGAGGATCGGCCACCACAAGGTCTAGAGAGAGAAGCTCTCAATCTCTAACTTATGTGGAATGAATAAAATGAGGGGAATGAGAGTCCTATTTATAGGAGAAAGGTTGGCCTTGGAAAGAAGTAGTTTCCTCTTATTTTCCAAGCTATCATGAGCAACCTTTATTTCCCATTTCTATCCAAGTCACACGACCAACATGTGCCTTCATGACACCTTGGATTGGTTTCCTCTTTTATTCTTGCTTCCCCTTTGACTTGTCTTGGCCGAAATACTTGTTTCCTCATAGAGGAAATTTGTTTCCTCTTTTTCTGTTGGCAAGTATCTTGATACATTTATGCACAAAATATTCTCTCTTTCTCTGGGGTATTTGGGCGCCCAACATGTCTCTAGAAGGAGCTTCTAGAAGCTTCTTCATTTGTTCATGACAACATGAGAAAGGCCCATTAAGAATTTTCAATAAAATTCTTATGAAATGAAATTAATCCACAAGGCACAATGATCAAGTCATGGCCGAGTGTCATTGCGTCATCAAATGACCTTGTCAAAAAATTTATTGACATTCATTTCATCCTATGTCTCAAAAGACAAAAATACCCTTTTGACTATTTTCGTTCTTGTTTTGACTTAGCTTCCAGTTTAACTATTCCTAATCGATGTGATTCGTGACAGTGACCTCATGGATCCAAATGAACAAAGCTTGAGCTAAATACTTGGACTCAAAAGTTCACAAACCTTTTCCAAGTTTAGCTTAATGTCAAGTGACTCCACTAAAGAGTTGACACTGAAAATCTCTCGGTTCAAATAAATTTATTTTCTACTCAAGAATTCAACCTAATTGTAATGAGTGGATCAACAGAATATTATCAGTGTTTACCCTTCATGAATATCATCAGCTAGTCGGGATTTACAAAATTACCAGTTTACCCTTCTAGCTGTTATTTCCTAAACTCCTTTGTCGCTTGTGAATAAGTTAGAAACAATGTATTGACGAGGAGCTAACAAGTCACATTGTTTCATCCAAAAGAGTCAAGACTCAATTTGGACACTGGGCAGTTCGTTTATTCACACTCCAAGGAACAAAGCATGAGGTGATATACATTGCATTTCAGCAATCTTGTACATGAATTCCATATCTATGAGAACTTCACAAAGTTACTCATGACACTCTAACAACTTAGTACTTCACCAATAGGCCTTGTTCGGAATCACATAGTGAGTCCGAACTCTGACTTTCTCAAATGAGAATACGTAAGGTGTGAAATGGCATGTCTCATTTCAGGATTAAGGTAAGCACGATGCAATTCATACGTAGTGACTTCGAGACATAAGAGGTTAAATGGTTTGTTCTTTTCTGATCTCTAGAAGTGCACTAGTCAATTCAGTACCTTCGTAAGATACTTAGAAGAACTATAGAGTCTCCAACTCTCAATGCCTCATAACCAGACATCATAGATTCTTCTAACAATCGTACTGAGGTCAATAGTCCTTTCACCTTTAGATTGCGAATATATCATTTTAAGCAAACTACGAAGAGTTTGTTCATGCAAATCTACATTTGTCTCTTCGTAAGTTGTTTAGTTTGTTTATGGACTAAAGACTAATGTTTTATCATAAAGCTTCAAACAGACACGGAAGAATGAATGAACGTTTCAACTTTATATTAATGAATAAGCAATTACAAGCAAGAGTCTTCATGAGACTTTATTACATCAAATGTACAATATAAGGATTACAACTCTTCTTGTGGGCACCATTGACAACAAACTCCCACTTGACTCAAAGAAGATGTGTGTAGTCCTTCATGCCTAATCCCTCTCGATGTTGGTCGAAGACCTTGTTCGCTAGGGCCTTTGTGAATGGATATGCTAGGTTGTCCACCGTTGAGATCTTCTTCACTTCCACGTATCCGCGCTGCACGATCTCTCGAATCAAATGGTATTTCCTCTCAATATGTTTAGAGCGCTTATGGCTTCGAGGTTCTTTGGAGTTAGCGACAGCCCCACTATTATCACAATAAAGGGTCATGGGCTCGTCGACGTTCGGAACAACTTCCATGTTCTCGGTCCGTCTCGGACCGACGGGGACTAAGGCGTCACTTCGACCCACGCGACCGGAGCAAGGCCTCGAGCGGCGAAACCTTGTCTCGGCCTTTGGCCGGCCCAAACCAATGGCCAAGGGTCAGTCGGCCAGCGGCCGGCCATATGCTCAGCCGGCCAATGGCCGGCCATATGCTCGGCCGGCCCATGGCCGGCCCTTCTCCAAGGCCGCCTCTCCAAGGCCGCCTCTCCAAGGCCGCCTCTCCAAGGCCTCCTCTCTAAGGCCGGCTCTCCAAGGCCGCCTCTCCAAGGCCGCCTCTCCAAGGCCGGCTCTCCAAGGCCGGCGCTCCAAGGCCGGCTCTCCAAGGCCGGCTCTGCAAGGCCGGCGCTCCAAGGCCGGCTCTCCAAGGCCGGCTCTCCAAGGCCGGCTCTCCAAGGCCGGCTCTCCAAGGCCGCCTCTCCAAGGCCGCCTCTCCAAGGCCGGCTCTCCAAGGCCGCCTCTCCAAGGCCGCCTCTCCAAGGCCGCCTCTCCAAGGCCGCCTCTCCAAGGCCGCCTCTCCAAGGCCGCCTCTCCAAGGCCGCCTCTCCAAGGCCGCCTCTCCAAGGTCGGCTCTCCAAGGCCGGCTCTCCAAGGCCGGCTCTCCAAGGCCGGCTCTCCAAGGCCGGCGCTCCAAGGCCGGCTCTCCAAGGCCGGCGCTCGACCAAGGGGTTCCCCAAAATCCCCTTGGCCGCCTATAAATATGAGGGTCTCTCCCTTGACCCAGGGAACCCATTCTTGAGCACTGAAACGCTGCCGAACTCGTACCTCGCTCGTTTCTCTCAAGCTTTTGCCTCTAAACACCCCTAAAACCTCTATACTCCACCTCAATCCCACTAATGTTGAGCGTCGGAGAGGTAAACAGGGGCACCCGCCCTGTTTCCCCTTTGTAGTTCACGTGTTCTCTATTCCTTTCCAGGTACTCTGACGAACTCAAGGGACATCCACAGCTAAGGGACGACTCGGGACACCGGGTCCGACACGCTCGAGTCAAGACGAGACCACTTGGTCCGGCCTTGGGTCTAACCGTCTTTGGCTCCTAAATAGTTGTCCGAAAAACAGCGACAACATTTTGGCGCTAGAAGGAGGGGATCTCTCGACCTTGGCAACACATCCCCTCTACCAGTCTGCTTCTCACTTCTTCGACTCTCGAGAGATGAGTCGTAGCCCCGCCACCTCTGTGGGCGCCCGAGCGACTAGCTCGAGGCGCGACCTCCAAAGCTCCGCGCACCGTCTCGAAGGACAACCTCGTGATAACGAGAGCCAGCCCCGAGACCTGGCGAATGACCCCGAGGCCGCAGTCCGAGAGGACACGGCTCGAAGGCTCGCCGAGCTCCTAGACCGCCCCGGCGTCACCGGCGCGCTCATCGCCGACCTCCTCGACTCCAACAATGTCGATGACATCAACCATGAGACCAACCTCGACCACGCTATTCACGAAAGTGGACACACGCGCACGCCTCCAAGGGGACACCCTCGGGCGGCCGCGTCGAAACGTCAACTTTCTGAGGAGCACGCGCACGCGCCCTCGAGGGGACACCCTCGGGCGACCACGTCAAGGCTCCAAAGCTCACGCAATACCCGAGAACGCTCGGTCTCGAGGTCCCGAAAGGGACGCTCCAAGCTCTCCATCCGCGTCCAAAACCCTCGTGAAGGTGACAACGTCGATGGTCGCGGCCTCCATCAAGCGCGTCGCCTGAATGACGCACCCTTAACAAGGGTGATAGGGACAGCCTCCGGACACTTGAGAGACCGCCTCAGTTCTCAAAGAGAGAATCACGGGTTCGACTTGAGAGAAAAGCTCAACGCCCGACGCGAGACCACGATCATCTTGGGGCAGCAACCACCCAACATCGATCGAGCACTCGACCAAGAACGCGCAGCCATGCTTATGGCGCCGGCCGTTGGTCTCGAGCCTCGAAGGAAGAGGCGCCGGAAGGGTCAAGTCCCTAACGACCACCCTTCTCCAGCCCCGAAGCGATCCTTCGTCCCGCTCAACACAACGCCCGACCGGATCCTGAGCTTACGCCGCGATAAGCTGGGAAGCCCCGCTCCACTCACAAAGGACCCCGCAAAGCGAGATCGAAGTAGGTTCTGCGAATACCACAAAGATCACGGGCACGCGACGATCGAGTGCAAGCAGCTTAAGAAGCGAATTGATTCCCTAATTCGAGGTGGGGATTTCAAGGAATTCGTCGCGTCTGCTAGCAAGTCATGAGTGTCGTTACTTCGACCCTTAAACTCGCGACCGAGCTTGATCGACCTCGTGATTGCTTTCATTTCAAAAATGCAATTTTCTTTTTTTCATAAAAGAAGGCCAAATGCCATGACTACCTGTAACGACCCCCTTTATTGCAATAAAAAGTTATTCTACACATGACAACTCTATTGCATACCTCTAACGCGAGAGTTTCTTGGTCTTTGTCTCACAAACGCAAGAAACTCGGGGGGCTAACAGGGATCAATGCTCAACCAAAAACAACTCCACAACAACTCAAAAAAATAAATAATAATAATAAAGTCTCAAGGGGCCGATGGTTAAACGGGAGGTCCCAAAGAAAGACTCTTCACATATCTCCTCGAGACGAGTTCATTCCTCGAGTCGAGTTTGAGTCCACGAGTCGACTAATACTCCTCGTGCCGACTCTTCACGTATCTCCTCGAGGCGAGTTCATTCCTCGAGTCGAGTTTGAGTCCACGAGTCGACTAATACTCCTCGTGCCGACTCTTCACATATCTCCTCGAGACGAGTTCATTCCTCGAGTCGAGTTTGAGTCCACGAGTCGACTAATACTCCTCGTGCCGACTCTTCACATATCTCCTCGAGACGAGTTCATTCCTCGAGTCGAGTTTGAGTCCACGAGTCGACTAATACTCCTCATGCCGACTCTTCACGTATCTCCTCGAGACGAGTTCATTTCTCGAGTCGAGTTTGAGTCCACGAGTCGACTAATACTCCTCGTGCCGACTCTTCACATATCTCCTCGAGACGAGTTCATTCCTCGAGTCGAGTTTGAGTCCACGAGTCGACTAATACTCCTCGTGCCGACTCTTCACGTATCTCCTCGAGACGAGTTCATTCCTCGAGTCGAGTTTGAGTCCACGAGTCGACTAATACTCCTCGTGCCGACTCTTCACTTATCTCCTCGAGACGAGTTCATTCCTCGAGTCGAGTTTGAGTCCACGAGTTGACTAATACTCCTCGTGCCGACTCTTCACATATCTCCTCGAGACGAGTTCATTCCTCGAGTCGAGTTTGAGTCCACGAGTTGACTAATACTCCTCGTGCCGACTCTTCACATATCTCCTCGAGACGAGTTCATTCCTCGAGTCCAGTTTGAGTCCACGAGTTGACTAATACTCCTCGTGCCGACTCTTCACATATCTCCTCGAGACGAGTTCATTCCTCGAGTCAAGTTTGAGTCCACGAGTTGACTAATACTCCTCGTGCCGACTCTTCACATATCTTCTCGAGACGAGTTCATTCCTCGAGTCGAGTTTGAGTCCACGAGTCGACTAATACTCCTCGTGCCGACTCTTCACATGTCTCCTCGAGATGGATTCATTCCTCGAGTCAAGACTCCGAGTCCGCGAGTCGACCGATGCTCCTCGCGCCGACTCTTCAGGAAACTCCTCGTGCAGGCTCTGCGAGAGTCCTCGAGTTGAGCCCGAGTCCACAAGCCAACTAACCACTCCTCGTGCAGGCTCAACAAGAGCCCTCGAGTTGAGTCCCATGTCCACAAGTCAACTAACTATTCCTCGTGCAGGCTCTACATGAGCCCTCGAGTTGAGTCTTGAGTTCGCGCTCGCCACCCAGCTCGTGGGCCGATAGGCAACGAGTTACAAATGGGTTCAAGGCTTGCATCCGCCAGGGCGTATCTGGTCTAGCCAGCGTCCGCGGGAAACCTAGCCACAAGAATGTGGCATCGCGCTCGCCGCCCAGCTCGTGAGCCGATAGGCAACGAGTTACAAATGGGTTCAAGGCTTGCGTCCGCCAGGGCGTATCTGGTCTAGCCAGCGTCCACGGGAAACCTGGCCACACGAATGTGGCATCGCGCTCGCCGCCCAGCTCGTGAGCCGATAGGCAACGAGTTACAAATGGGTTCAAGGCTTGCGTCCGCCAGGGCGTATCTGGTCTAGCCAGCGACCACGGGAAACCTGGCCACACGAATGTGGCATCGCGCTCGCCGCCCAGCTCGTGAGCCGATAGGCAACGAGTTACAAATGGGTTCAAGGCTTGCGTCCGCCAGGGCGTATCTGGTCTAGCCAGCGTCCACGGGAAACCTGGCCACACGAATGTGGCATCGCGCTCGCCGCCCAGCTCGTGAGCCGATAGGAAACGAGTCACAAATGGGTTCAAGGCTTGCGTCCGCCAGGGCGTATATGGTCTAGCCGGCGTCCACGGGAAACCTGGCCACACAAAGTCGTCCCTCACTATGCATTAAAAGCCCTTCTACGATGCGACCACAAACTCGAGAGTGTTTATCCTGGGTCCACACATCAACGCAAGCACTGAGTTTCCGCTCGACCTATGCTCGACCAGAAACTCGGGGGGCTAATGTTCTCGGTCCGTCTCGGACCGACGGGGACTAAGGCGTCACTTCGACCCACGCGACCGGAGCAAGGCCTCGAGCGGCGAAACCTTGTCTCGGCCTTTGGCCGGCCCAAACCAATGGCCAAGGGTCAGTCGGCCAGCGGCCGGCCATATGCTTGACCGGCCTGTCGCCGGCCCAAAGGTCAGTCGGCCAGTGGCCGGCCATATGCTCAGCCGGCCAATGGCCGGCCATATGCTCGGCCGGCCCATGGCCGGCCCTTCTCCAAGGCCGGCTCTCCAAGGCTGCCTCTCCAAGGCCGGCTCTCCAAGGCCTCCTCTCCAAGGCCGGCTCTCCAAGGCCGCCTCTCCAAGGCCGCCCCTCCAAGGCTGGCTCTCCAAGGCCGGCGCTCCAAGGCCGGCTCTCCAAGGCCGGCTCTGCAAGGCCGGCTCTCCAAGGCCGGCTCTCCAAGGCCGGCGCTCCAAGGCCGCCTCTCTAAGGCCGGCTCTCCAAGGCCGGCTCTCCAAGGCCGGCTCTCCAAGGCCGGCTCTCCAAGGCCGGCGCTCCAAGGCCGGCTCTCCAAGGCCGGCGCTCCAAGGCCGCCTCTCCAAGGCCGCCTCTCCAAGGCCGGCTCTCCAAGGCCGCCTCTCCAAGGCCGCCTCTCCAAGGCCGCCTCTCCAAGGCCGCCTCTCCAAGGCCGGCTCTCCAAGGCCGCCTCTCCAAGGCCGGCTCTCCAAGGCCGCCTCTCCAAGGCCGGCCCTCCAAGGCCGGCTCTCCAAGGCCGGCGCTCGACCAAGGGGTTCCCCAAAATCCCCTTGGCCGCCTATAAATATGAGGGTCTCTCCCTTCACCCAGGGAACCCATTCTTGAGCACTGAAACGCTGCCGAACTCGTACCTCGCTCGTTTCTCTCAAGCTTTTGCCTCTAAACACCCCTAAAACCTCTATACTCCACCTCAATCCCACTAATGTTGAGCGTCGGAGAGGTAAACAGGGGCACCCCCCCTGTTTCCCCTTTGTAGTTCACGTGTTCTCTATTCCTTTTCAGGTACTCTGACGAACTCAAGGGACATCCACAGCTAAGGGACGACTCGGGACACCGGGTTCGACACGCTCGAGTCAAGACGAGACCACTTGGTCCGGCCTTGGGTCTAACCGTCTTTGGCTCCTAAATAGTTGTCCGAAAAACAGCGACAACATTCCAAATACTTGAGGAATTTTCTAAGCCATATAGCCTCTTTGGATGCTTCACAAGCAGCCACATATTCTGCTTCCATTGTGGAGTCAGCGATGCAAGATTGCTTAATACTCATCCACACAACAGCTCCACCATTAAGGATGAACACAGATCCCGAAGTGGATTTCCTGGAATCCTTATACGCTTGAAAATCGGAGTCGGTATATCCCGTCATAGTTAGGTCAGTACCTGAGTATGTAAGCATCAAGTTCCTAGTTCTTTGAAGATACTTAAGAATATGCTTAACAGCACGCCAGTGCTCGGGTCCAGGGTTGGATTGGAAACGGCTAACTGTTGTCGGTCGTTTTCGGAAAATCCGAGACCCCAAGGAGGCACGTCGTTCAAAGGGCCGATGGTCAGGCCGGAGGTCCTCGAAAGCGGCAAGCCTTCAAATCCTCGCCCCAAACTCTTGACTCCTCGAGTCAAGCTTCGCTCCTTGAGTTGAGCCTCGAGTCGGTCTCCTCGAGTCGAGCTTCGCTCCTTGAGTCGAGCCTCGAGTCGATCTCCTCGAATCAAACATCGATTCGAGTCTTATCCGTCAAAAGAGCATTTTGTCATAAAATACAATGTCCACAATAGCTCAAAGGGCCCGGAACCGAGACAATCGCAAAAAGCCCGCAGAAACAAAGCCCAGCGCAGGCCGCGCCAGCAGGACCGCGCGCCGCGCGCCGGGGTCGCGCGCCGCGCCCGGACAAGGCCGCGCCGCGCGTTGAGCGGCGCAGATCCTGCGCCGCGGGTTGCGCGCCGAGCGCCGCGCGCCGCGGGTCGCGCGCCGCGCCCTGAGCGCCGCGGGTTGTGCGCCCCCTCTTGAAGAGGGGTGCGTTCCTAGTCCCACATGGACGCCAAAGGACCATTCTAAGGCCCTCAAACGCCTATATAAACCCCCACCCATTAAGGGGAAAGCCATCCAATAAATTCTCTTAATCTCCTATCGACACGCTCGATTTCTTACTCTTCTCTGCTTCTCTGGTGCCATATTTGGCCTGAAGCAGTCTCTCTTCTCTCTCCCCCGTTCTCAGAGGTTCCGAAGCACTCACGGGGACTTCCCGGACGTCGCTCCCTCTGACCAAACGTTCTCCGGTGCTCAAGCACGCCCCTAGGGTTCTCGACTAGAGTTCCCCTCGCGCGTCTAACACGCTAGACGCGTAGGCGATCTCCGAGGTTCTGAGACGCTGCCGAGGACTCCTCGCGCCCCGTCTCCTTCGTCGAGCACGCTTCTCCGTCGAGGTTCTACGCCTCATACTACGTCTTTCATGCTTGACCTACGTTCTGACCTGATCCCACGCACGGGTACGTAGTCAGCCGACAACCAAGGCACGGTCACTCCTCCTCCTCACCCCCTACCTCTCCCGAGAGGCGGGTTGATCGGAGAAAACCCTAGCTCGAGACTATCGAGTTCACACTCTTGGCCCGGGTACGATCACTTGGTCCGGCCTTGGATCGAACCGCCCGAGGTTTTAAATAGTTGTTCATTTTCGTGCGACAACACTAACTACGCCAACGGTGAAACAGTTGTCGGGTCTAGTGCAAAGCATAGCATACATGAGGCTTCCTACGGCAGAGGCATAAGGAATTTACGTCATATCTTCAATCTCTTGTGCAGTCTTGGGAGACTGGTCCTTAGAGAGTGAAACTCCATGCCTAAAGGGTGTTTGGCCCTTCTTGGAGTCTTGCATCGAGAAACGATGCATCACCTTATCAATATAAGATGCTTGAGAGAGCGATAGGGTCCGGTTTTTCCTATTTCGAAAGATTTGGATCCCCATAATGTACGCGGCTTCTCCTAGATCCTTCATGTCGAATTGCATTGCTAGCAAGACCTTAACTTCAGATAACTTACCCACGTCATTAGCAATGAGTAGTATATCATCGACATTTAGTACCAGCAACACAACTTTGCCTTCGTGTATTAACTTGTAAACACAAGGCTCATCTATTGACTGTTCATAGCCGAAGCTCTTTACAGTTTCATCGAATCTAATATTCCATGACCTAGATGCTTGCTTTAATCCATAAATGGACTTAAGTAACTCAGAAACCTTGGTCTCTTGACCTTCTTCCACGAAACCGTCTGGTTGAGCCATGTAAATGCGCTCGTCAAGATTGCCATTTAGGAAGGCTGTCTTGACATCCATTTGCCAGATCTCATAGTCGAGAGCTGCAGCTATGGATAGGAGTATGCGGATGGATTTAAGCATCGCGACTAGCGAGAAGGTTTCTTCATAGTCAATCCCTTCTTGTTGGGTATAACCCTTCGCCACAAGTCGTGCTTTGAACGTCTTGACGTTCCCATCAAGACCCCTTTTCTTCTTGTATATCCACTTACACCCTACGGGTTTAATCCCTTCAGGAAGGTCTACAAGTTTCCAGACTTTGTTGACATACATCGAGTGCATGTCAACTTTCATGGCGTCAAGCCAAAGGTTTGATTCAGAACAAGCCATCGCTTGGCTATAGGAAACAGGATCATCCATGTCAGAGACGGCTACGAGAGAGTCTCCATAAGACATGTTCCTGTCAGGCTTTTGAGTAGCCCTCCATCTACGTCGAAGTACTACTTGACGAGATTCTGAAGAGTTAGGTTGTGTTTCAGTTGGGGTAAGTGTTGTCAATGGTGCCCACAAGAAGAGTAGTAGTGTCTATTTATGTACATTTGATGTCATATAGTCTTACGAAGACTCATGCTTGTAATTGCTTATTCATTAATATAAAGTTGAAACGTTCATTCATTCTTTCTTTGTTTGAAGCTTTATGATAAAACCTTAGTCTTTTAGTCCATAAACAAACTTAACAACTTACGAAGAGACAAATGTAGATTTGCATGAACAATCCCCTTGAGATATTTGGAGGGCAAAGGCGTCAAGCAAGGCAAAAAGCAGTCCGACAGTTTATGAACTGTCATATGAAGGCTAGGACTCCTGTTAGAGACTTTATGATACTGATAATTAGTTTTCTAAATAAAATGGAAATCCTAGGATCTGAGATTGATGAGAAGAGTGTCATAGATATGATCTTAGAAACTCTCCCCGCATCTCTTGATTCCTCCAAGATGAACTACTCCATAAACAAGCTAGAGTACACTGTTACCAAGCTTATGAAGGAACTTCACACTGCTGTAGGTCTCACTAAGAGAAAGAGGAATCAAGGAGAGGCACATGCCACTGAGCACAAAGCCTCCGCCTCTAGAACTGAGAAGGGATCTTACAAGGCCGATAAAAGGAACTGTCCCGCCTATCTCAAAGCAAAGGAACATAGTATTGTACTAGTTACCGAAGCATGCTTAGTAGCTGATAATGTATCAACGTGGATTCTTGACTCCGCTGCTACTAACCATATTTGTTGTTCCTTAAATGGTTTCAAGAAAACCAAAAGCTTAGAGGAAGGCGAGTTCTATTTCAAATGGGGTGATGGTGTCTGCGAAGGTTGTGGGATCCGTGACACTGTCTTTTGAAGACCGCACTTTAAACTTGATTAATGTTTATTTTGTTCCTACCTTTGGGAAGAACTTAATATCCGTTGCTCGTCTTCTTGAGCAAGATTATTGTTTAAAGTTCATTAAGAATGGAATTCGTATTTCGTTTCCTAATAATTCTTTTGTCACTGATGAATGTATGAAGAATGCTCTTTTCTACATCTATCCCACTCAACCTTCTCTTTTAGACACCGAAATAGATAATGATCTAATTAGGGAGCCAAAGAGGATCAAACTTTCTGAATCCTCCGATCTAACAAAATCAACACACCTATGGCACTTAAGACTTGGTCATATCAGTCTAGATAGGATTAAGAGACTTGTGATGGATGGTCCACTCCAAGCCTCTGCAATAGGTTCACTACCTACTTGTGAATCCTGCATAGAAGGAAAAATGACTAAGCGACCTTTCTCCGATAAGGGTCGAAGAGCCACTGAGTTGTTGGAACTAATACATTCTGATGTATGTGGTCCGCTGAGCCAACAGGCACGTGGGGGATACGAATACTTCGTTACCTTCACCGATGATTACTCGCGATATGGTTTTGTCTATTTTCTCAAACAAAAATCCGAGACCTTCAACGTATTTAAGGTCTATAGGGCTTTAGTGGAAAAGCAAACTGGCAAAGTGATCAAAACACTTCGATCTGATCGAGGTGGTGAGTATATGTCTGGAGAGTTCGATGAATTTCTTAAAGAAAAAGGAATCGCTTCTTAGCTTACCGCACCTGGCACACCTCAACAAAACGGAGTGTCAGAGAGAAGTAACCGAACTCTTATGGAGATGGTTAGATCAATGATGAGTTACTCATCACTCCCTCTTTCCTTTTGGGGATATGCCCTCGAAACAGCCGCTTACATTCTGAACCAAGTTCCGTCCAAGACGGTTCCTCGTACTCCCTATCAACGATGGACTGGCCGTAAAGTAAGTTTGGGCCACATCCGAATTTGGGGTTGCCCTGCACACGTGCTAACGCAAAAGACTAGCAAGTTGGCTAGTAGGTCAGAATTGTGCTTGTTTGTGGGATATCCAAAGGAAACCAAGGGTTTCATCTTCTATAGTCCCGAGGACGATAAGACTTTCGTTAGCACGAATGCTCGTTTCCTTGAGGAGGACTTTATGAAGGATAAAAAACCTAGAAGCAAAATTGTGCTTGAAGAAAAGTTGGGTGAGGAAGCTTCTACCTCATTTGTAAGAACTGTTCTTACCCCAACTGAAACACAACCTAACTCATCAGAATCTCGTCAAGTAGTACTTCGACGTAGTGGGAGGGCTACTCAAAAGCCTGACACGTACATGTCTTATGGAGACTCTCTCGTAGCCGTCTCTGACATGGATGATCCTGTTTCCTATAGCCAAGCGATGGCTTGTTCTGAATCAAACCTTTGGCTTGACGCCATGAAATTTGAAATGCACTCGATGTATGTCAACAAAGTCTGGAAACTTGTAGACCTTCCTGAAGGGATTAAACCCGTAGGGTGTAAGTGGATATACAAGAAGAAAATGGGTCCTGATGGGAACGTCGAGACGTTCAAAGCATGACTTGTGGCGAAGGGTTATACCCAACAAGAAGGGATTGACTATGAAGAAACCTTCTCGCTAGTCGCGATGCTTAAATCAGTCCACATACTCCTATCCATAGCTGCAGCTCTCGACTATGAGATCTGGAAAATGGATGTCAAGACAGCCTTTCTGAATGGCAATCTTGACGAGCGCATTTACATGGCTCAACCAGACGGTTTCGTGGAAGAAGATCAAGAGACCAAGGTTTGTGAGTTGCTTAAGTCCATTTATGGATTAAAGCAAGCATCTAGGTCATGGAATATTATATTCGATGAAACTGTAAAGAGCTTTGGCTTTGAACAGTCAATAGATGAGCCTTGTGTTTACAAGTTAATACACGAAGGCAAAGTTGTGTTTTTGGTGCTATATGTCGATGATATACTACTCATTGGTAATGACGTGGGTAAGTTATCTGAGGTTAAGGTCTGGCTGGCAAAGCAATTCGATATGAAGGATCTAGGAGAAGCCGCGTACATTCTGGGGATCCAAATCTTTCGAGATAGGAAAAACCGGACCTTGTCGCTCTCTCAAGCATCTTATATTGATAAGGTAATGGATCGCTTCTCGATGCGAGACTCCAAGAAAGGCCAAACACCCTTTACGCATGGAGTTTCACTCTCAAAGGACCAGTCTCCCAAGACTGCACAAGAGATTGAAGACATGAGGAAAATTCCTTACGCCTCTGCCGTAGGAAGCCTCATGTATGCTATGCTTTGCACAAGACCCGACATCTGTTTCGCTGTTGGCGTAGTTAGCCGTTTCCAGTCCAACCCTGGACCCGAGCACTGGATTGCTGTTAAGCATGTTCTTAAGTATCTTCGAAGAACTAGGAACTTGATGCTTACATACTCAGGTACTGACCTGACTATGACGGGATATACCGACTCCGATTTTCAAGCGGATAAGGATTCCAGGAAATCCACTTCGGGATCTGTGTTCATCCTTAATGGTGGAGCTGTTATGTGGAGGAGTATTAAGCAATCTTGCATTGCTGACTCCACAATGAAAGAAGAATATGTGGCTGCTTGTGAAGCATCCAAAGAGGCTGTATGGCTTAGAAAATTCCTTATGTATTTGGAAGTTGTTCCAAACGTCGACGAGCCCATGACTCTTTATTGTGATAATAGTGGGGTTGTCGCTTACTCAAAGGAACCTCAAAGCCATAAGCGCTCTAAGCATATTGAGAGGAAATACCATTTGATTCGAAAGATCGCGCAACGCGGAGACGTGGAGGTGAAGTAGATCTCTGGCAGATCTATTCACCAAGGCCCTAGCGAACATTGTCTTCTACCAACTTCGAGAGGGATTAGGCATGTAGAACTACTCACATCTTCTTTGAGTCAAGTGGGAGTTTGTTGTCAATGGTGCCTAAAAGAAGAGTAGTAGTGTCTATTTATGTACATTTGATGTCATATAATCTTACGAAGACTCTTGCTTGTAATTGCTTATTCATTAATATAAAGTTGAAACGTTCATTCATTCTTTATTTGTTTGAAGCTTTATGATAAAACCTTAGTCTTTCAGTCCATAAACAAACTTAACAACTTACGAAGAGACAAATGTAGATTTGCATGAACAAACTCTTCGTAGTTTGCTTAAAACGATATATTCGCAATCTTAGGGTCAAAGGACTATTGACCTCAGTACGATTGTTAGAAGAATCTATGATGTCTGGTTATGAGGCATTGAGAGTTGGAGACTCTATAGTTCTTCTAGGTATCTTCCGAAGGTACTGAATTGACCAGTGCACTTCTAGAGACAAGATAAGAACAAATAATTTAACCTCTTATGTCTCGAAGTCACTATGTATGAATTGCATCATGCTTACCTTAATCCTGAAATGAGACATGTCATTTCACACCTTAGTATTCTCATTTGAGAAAGTCAGAGTTCGGACTCACTATGTGATTCCGAACAGGGCCTATTGGTGAAGTACTAAGTTGTGAGAATGTCATGAGTAACTTTGTGAAGTTCTCATAGATATGGAATTCATGTACAAGATTGCTGAAATGCAATGTATGTCACCTCATGCTTTGTTCCTTGGAGTGTGAATAAATGAACTGGCCAGTGTCCAAATTGAGTCCTGACTCTTTTGGATGAAACAATGTGACTTGTTAGCTCCTCGTCAATACATTGTTTCTAACTTATTCACAAGCGACAAAGGAGTTGAGGAAATAACAGCTAGAAGGGTAAAATGGTAATTTAGTAAATCCCGACTAGCTGATGACATTCATGAAGGGTAAACATAGATAATATTCAGTGGATCCGCTCATCATAATTAGGTTGAATTCTTGAGTAGAAAATAAATTCATTTGAACCGAGAGATTTTCAGTGTCAACTCTTTAGTGGAGTCAGTTGGCATTAAGCTAAACTTGGAAAAGGTTTGTGAACTTTTGAGTCCAAGTGTTTAGCTCAAGCTATGTTCATTTGGGTCCATGAGGTCACTGTCACGAATCACATCGAGTGGGAATAGTTAAACTGGAAGCTAAGTCAAAACAAGAACGAAAATTGTCAAATGGGTATTTTTGTCTTTTGAGACAAAGGATGAAATGAATGTCAATAAATTTTTTGACAAGGTCATTTGATGACAAGTATCACTCGGCCAAAATTAGATTTATTGGGCCTTGTGGATTAATTTCATTTCATAAGAATTTTATTGAAAATTCTTAATGGGCCTTTTTCATGTTGTCATGAACAAATAGAAAAGCTTCTAGAAGGCCTTTCTAGACACCATTTGAGAGATTATTTTGTGCATAAATGTGTCAGGATACTTGCCAAAAGAAAAAGAGGAAACAAATTTGCATAATGATGCTTAAGGGAATTCGGCGAAAGAAGAGAAAACAAATTAGGAAACAAATCCCTTAAAGGAATTGGGAGACTGGGGCGCATATAGGAGAAATTGGGCAATAAGGGATTGCTCATGAATTCTAGGAAAAAAGAGGAAACTTCTTTTTCTAAGGCCAACCCTTCTCCTATAAATAGGGCTCTCATTCTCATTGTTTTCTCATTCCACACAAGTTAGAGATTGAGAGACTCTCTCTCTAGACATTGCGGCCGAACTCCTCTCTCTCTCTCTAGTTTATTTTCAATTTTTTGTTTTGGCACCTAGGTCCTCATTCGACCTAGTGTTTAGCTCTGCGACTTCAAGATTCGTTCTTAAGTCGTAGTGTTTAAAAGTGCCCACTCACTAATTCCTTTTCTCTCGAGTGATTTAGTGATAGAAACTTTCGTGGTTGCTCGAGGTGCCGAGGAAAGAAAGAGAGACGTGCTGTGAGGGGAGATGAGCGTTGCTGTTGTCGCAGTTTTTCGAACAACGATTTAGGAGTCGCAGACGGTTAGACCCAAGGCCGGACCAAGTGGTCTCGTCTTGACTCGAGCGTGTCGGGCTTGGTATCCCAAGCCGTCCCTCAGCTGTAGGTGATCTCTATCTCGTCCAAGCACCTGAAACGTGAACAGAAAGGTGTGAACTACAAAGGGGAAATAGAGGGGTTGCCTCTGTTTACCTCTCCGACGCTCAACATTAGTAGGATTGAGGTGGTTTGTAGAGGGTTTAGTGTTTAGAGGTCGAGACTTGAGAGAAACGAGCGAGGTACGAGTTCGACAGCGTTTCAGTACTCAAATTCGGATTACCTGGACCAAGGGAGGTACCTCGGTATTTATAGGCGACCAAGGAGCGTCGTGGACAGCCCCTTGGCCGAGAGACGCCTCTGACCCGGCCATGGACGGCTCTGACCCGGCCATGGCCGGCTCTGACTCGGCCGTGGAGGCCATGGCCGGCTCTGACCCGGCCATGGCCGGCTCTGACTCGGCCGTGGAGGCCATGGCCGGCTCTGACTCGGCCATGGCCGGCCTTGAGGTGGCCGTGCGCCGGGAAAGGCTCGGGGAAGCCGTCAAATGATGTCGTTGCCATACCGGGCCGGGACGGACCGGTAACATTAGCCCCCCGAGTTTATTATCGAGTGTAACTCGTGTGATAAACTCGAAGCCTCCGTCGTCGTTGGCCCACCGGAATAGCCCATCGCCAAGAGGTATGTCCCGGCACCCTTTAATATTATTATTTTATTTTATGTCGGTCATTCTCGTCTCGTTATTCACGCCATGGACCCCATCGACCGCCTATCGGGGTGTGGGACCATTGAAGACGATTTGTTTCATTTGTTCGGGGATCAACACGTGGACTTGGAAACTTTTTGGACTCAATTTTCATCTCTCCCGAGCGTTGCTAACGCGCCTCACTCATCAAGCACGAACAGCGTCGTCACGATGGCCGGGGAAGACCTTGCCTTGGTCGAAGCGTGGTTGACCGGTGATGGAGGGGGCGCTCGGGCCGGAGATGGCCAGCGCCGGCAGGTGGACGCCGGAGACAATGCGTGCGCCGGAGGAGGCGGCCGGGCTCAAGGCGGCACCGGCGGCCTAGGAGACATCGAGGAAGACCCGCTCGGGTCGAGGGGCAGCGCCTTGGCGCTCACTGGCGGTCTGGGTGGCGCGCGCGCGCCGGAGGTAGCCGCGCCTGGAGCGGCCGACGCTGGAAAGGGCGCGCCGGAGGAGGTCGGCCGCGGGAATGGCGCCTCGGCCATGGGAGGCACGGCCTGGGTCGACCCCGACCTCGAGGGAGCCCTCACCCGGCCGGGTGAGGCCGTCGGGACGCCCGCCTGTCGCGTTGGCGAGGGGCGCCGCTCGGGCGCAGCGACCGGCCCCGGGGAAGCCGCGCACGGCGAAACCAGCGCCGGGAGGGGGGGGGGCGCGTCGGCCGGCGTCGGCGCCTTCTGTGCCGGTCCCAACGTGGGGGAGGTCGCCGGGTGCCCTGGAGACCGCGCCCAGGAGGAGAGCCCCCCGAGCCCAGCTGCGCCGGCGAGGGAGGGCGCTGCCGGGGAATCGCCGGCGCCGGGGGACGCCGCCCGTGGAGGCGCCAGCGCTGGGCAGGAGGCGGCCCGGCCTGGCAACGCCGGGCAGGAGGTGGCGGCTCGCCTGGCCCCTGGGGAAACCCTAGGCCCGAATGGGCCGGGCTTGTGTGGTGAAGACCCAGCCGGCCGGGAATCGGGCCAGGCCGACGGGCCAGGTGCATGCGTCGGGAGCGTCGGGCCGCTCGCGCCGGGCCCGCGCATGGAGGAGCCACCCAGCCAAGAGACGGGTTGGGTCCTCGGGCTGCACGCGTACGCCGGGGGGAACACGGCCGGCCGGGAGTCGAGCCGGCCCGACGACGGTGGACCGACCGGGCGGCGATCGGGTGCGCCCTCGAGCGAGCACGCCGGGGCCGAGGGGAGCCAGCCGGCTTGTGAGGGCGGCCATGACGAGGCCCCACCTTGTCCAAGCGCGGGCCGCGACGCCGATCGTTCGAGTGACTCGCCCAACCACCACGACGCACCTGCCGCGTCGCTTTCCTTGACCGTGCGGGAAGAAACGCGAGCCTCGGCCTTCCCGGTTGGAGAGTCGGCCATACGGGGCGAGCTCGATTGCTCGGGCATCGACGTCCCGAGTTCGCTCTCGATCATCAACTTCACGAGTCTAAGAAGGCGTTACAGTATCCCAGAGTGCGTGTCGATCCTGAGGCCATTACCCAATGACCTTCCTACTCGCCCGCGCAAGGGGTACGCAGCGGTCCACGAGGCGAGTCTCCACGGAGGACTAAGACTTCCCTTTCAGCCGGTCATCCAAGAATTGTTGGTTCGCTTAAGGGTGCACGCCTCGCAGATGTCCCCGTCCTTCTATCGGGTGGTTGCGGCATGCCACATGATGTTTTTTCGAGCGAAGAAGAGGGCCATCACTGCCGACGATATTCAGAACCTCATGATGGTGCGAGGGGTGCCCGGGAAGCCTGGCTTCTACCTGGCGTCGCACCGCAAGCGCCTCGCCATTCTCACCAAGGTGAACTCGAAGCATAGATACCCTTGGGTATGGGTGTCCGAATCGTCTTTCGGGGTCGCGCCCCTCGTCTTCGGTCCTGTGGCCGACTTTCCACCCATGGGTGACATCGAAGGATCCGAGCTCGACGCGGTGATCAGAGTGGTTCCAGAATCGAGGCGGCAAGGAACGCTCTTCGAGTCCCCAGACCTAATGGCGAGGACGGGGTGGTTCGTGCCTAGTGACGATGCTCCTTTGTGCCCCGACCTCGACGCGAGGGTCCCGGAGGATCCCGAGTCCGAGGCGGGGGGGTCGTCAGCTCCCTCCCCCGACGCGGGGGGTACTGGCCATGCATATACTTTCGTGTTATTGTTGTTTCCCATTATTTGTGCTTGTCGTCATGTTTTAACTGACAAACGCTCTTCTCTCCTCTGTAGGTACCATGGCTCGACGTCATCGACCGCGCGCGCAAATGCCGAGAGCGATGCCCGCTGACGACGCTACGATTGCGGCTCGCCCCCCAGCCGAGGCCCGTCGCGGGGGGTCACCATCGCGAGCGAGGAACGAGGCGATCTCTTCCAACAAGCGGCCATCATCGTCGGCTTCTCTCGGGTCACCGTCCGGTCACAAACGCGCTCACACGTCGACGGTGTCAGACAGTTTGGACTCCATGCTCTTAGCGGAGGCGGCAGAGTTGAGAGACCAGTGCTCCCGGGGGATCCTTGAGACCTCCTTGCGGGATTTCAAGGGCCTGCTGACAACGAGCGATCTTGAGCACTTCCAGAACGGGATCGGCGACGCCCGAAAGGTATGACTCGTTTTCATGTGTGATGTATCGTTGTCACGCTTATTGTGACTATACGCATTTCCTTCGTTTCCACAGATGCTCGCACGCCAAGAGCGGAGCGATCGCATTCTCCGAGACATGCTACGACGCATGCAGATCATGGAAAAGGAGAAGGCGAGCATGACGGCTGCGCACGCTGCCGCCCTAGCGGAGGTTCGCACCGCCCAAGAGTTTGCGACGCTAGAGAAGGAGCTGGAACGAGCTCGCGGAGAATCGGCCGCCGAGAAAGTGCTTCGTGAGAAGGCGGAGCAAGCAGCTGACACCTTTCTGGGGGAAACGAAGAAACTCCAGGCGGCACTCTCGAGCTGGGATGCGGAGCTGAGCATCGTCCATGCTCGGCTATCGGCGAGCGAGATTGCTCGAGTCAAGGTGGAGAGGGAGAGGGACACCTTGCGGGCGGAGATGCAAACGCTCGTCGAGGAGAAGGAAGATGCCGTGCGATCCAAGACGGACTTGGAGGACGACTGGGACTTGACGTTGGAGGCGGCCCGATACGAAGCGGCGAGGCGAGTCCGAGACGCGACCGCGAAGGAGAATGCGTCCCGCGGGACTACATTTTCCTTCTTTAACGCCATGTTCCCTCCTTACGATGACGAGCCGCCGGAGGACGACTTGCATCCACAGATCCCCGCCGAGGCTGCTCAGTCGACGACCCACCAGCCTGGCGGAGAAGCCGTTGGCGGGTTTGGCGCCCCTGACCCCGAAGGAGATGAAGAGCAAGTCGACTTTGGCTCGGACTAGTTGAGTTTTCCTTGGTTTTTCGCGCACTTGTTTAGCGCTCGCTTTATGCTTTCTTTCGGATTATTGTTATGTTTGCGTCGTACTTTCGCACTTTTCTTATTGGGTTGCTTACGCAACATCGTTTTGCTTTTGATTAAAGCTTTATTTTCATCGTGCGTCTTATTTTCTCGACTTGCTACGCCTAGTGTAATCGATTTGCGCAATTTGAATAGTGCGTGTCTTACGAGCCCGGCTTACTATGCTTAACGTAACCGGTTGGCACGGCTTACTGCCGCATTTGGCGGCGAAGTTCCCCGCGGACGCTGGCTAGACCAGTTTCATCCGGCGGGTGCGATTTCCGGCCATCCATTTGTGACTCGCTGCCTATCGGCGTGCGCGAGCTGGGTGGCCGTCGCGCTCATCCTCCGGCGAGTACGCTACCTATCGGCGTGCGTATCGGGACGGGTTTGCAGCTCCCAGTGAGCGTGGTACTCGTTGGTACGCGTGTCACGTTTTGGGTTTTGACTGCCGAGATCGACAATCCGGTGCGCGGACGTGATCCATCGATGCCTTGCCGCCTATCGGTGCGCAAGGTGCACCGGTGCACGAGAGGGTCGCAGCGAAAGACGTGCGAGGCCGGAGGTCCGGTGCGCGGATCCAACTCATCGATGTTTCGCTATCTCTCGGCATACGGCCTCGACCCGTGCGAGAGCGTCGCACGAGGAGGGTACGAAGTCGGAGGTCCGGTGCGCGGATCCGATTTATGGGTGTTTTGTTACCGCTTGGCGCGTGGAAAGTGGAGTAAGCGAGCTCGTTACTCTCGCCCTATCCCTCTTAGCCCCCCGAGTTTCTTGGGTGCTCGTAGAGGAAGCTAGAAATTAAGATACAGTGTTTTGAAGTGAAATGTAATTCATTAAATTATCGAAATGGTTCAAAAATTACATCCCAGGCCTTTGGCCAAACTTGAAATTTAAAATTGACTTTGCTAAAATCGAAAGTTACATGAGAACAACAAAGCGTAAAAAAGGACGAGTGAACATCTATTGATAATATTGCCTGAGGTGCTCCGCATTCCACGGGTGTGTGAACACGAGTCCTTCCATGTTCTCGAGCTCGTATGTGCCATTGTGGATGGCTCGGCGCACACGGTACGGGCCTTCCCATGTGGGGCCTAGAACTCCCGCACCTTGCACTTTGGTGTTTTGGAACACCCTTCGAAGAACGAGGCTCCCGTCGGCGAACTTCCGCAGCTTGATCTTTGAGTTGTAGTACTTCTCGACCTTCCTCTTTTGCGCAGCAAGCCGGGTGAGTGCGTCCGCCCTCCTTTCGTCTATGAGGTCTAGCTCGAGCCTGATCGCGTCGTCGTTGGCGGCTTCGTCGTACTCCTCGATGCGCAAGGTTGGCAGCTTGGTCTCGACGGGTACCACAGCCTCGACGCCGAACGCGAGAGCGAAAGGGGTTTCACCGGTCGCGTTTCGAGCGGTGGTGCGATATGCCCATAAGACCATGGGGAGCTCGTCGGCCCAAGCCCCCTTTCTTGCCTCCAGCTTCTTCTTCAGGTTCTCCTTGATCGTCTTGTTCACCGCCTCGACCTGACCGTTGGCTTGAGGATGGCGGGGAGAGGAGAAAGTCTTGCTAATGCCAAGTTGTTCGCACATTTCTCGGAGGCGCGCATTTCAAAATTGTTTTCCGTTGTCGGTTACAATTGACGCAGGGATGCCGAAGCGGCAGATGATGCTTTTCCAAATGAAGCTTGTCGTGTTCGCCTCGGTGATCTTTGCTAATGGCTCAGCCTCTACCCACTTCGTGAAGTAATCGATAGCCACGATCGCGTGCTTGTATTGTCTCGGGGCCGTAGGTAGCTCACCGATGAGGTCGATTCCCCACTTCGCGAAGGGTCGCGGCACGATAATCGGACACAAAGGGGCCGGTGCTTGGCGCGGAATGTGGGCGAACCTTTGGCACTTGTCACACTTCTTGGCCCACTCGTGGGAGTCCTTTTTCAAGGTCGGCCAGAAATATCCAAGTCTTAGCAACTTCAATGCCAAAGATTGCCCGGCGGCGTGGTTACCGCACACCCCCTCGTGCACCTCGTGGAGTGCTTTCCTCGCCTCCACCTCGGTCAGGCAACGGAGAAGGGGCATGGAGTAGCCTCTCTTGAACAAACTATCCTCCCTCATCGTGTACTTTGGGGCTAGGCTTCTCAGCTTTCTAGCTTCTTCTTTATCCTCGGGGACGACTCCTCGTTTAAGGAATTCCATGAGCGGGGTCATCCATGAGGGAGGCGGAGTCTCGTCAATGACCCCTACGTCGCCTCTCGAGACGTAGGGTCGGGTCAACACTTCGATTGGGACGCTGCCCTCGCCCTCCTCGTCTATCCCAGACGCGAGGCGAGCTAGGGCGTCGGCGTCAACGTTCTGCTCTCGAGGAACCTGGACGATCTCGAACCACGACAGGGCCTCCAAGTTCTTTTGGGTCTTGGACAAGTAGGCGATCATGTGTGGCTCCTTTGCGGCGTAGTCGCCCTTAACCTGATTCACGATCAATTACGAGTCGCAATGGATGCGCAGGTTTTGGGCGCCCAACTTGTTCGCTAGCTCCAAGCCAACAATCAGAGCCTCGTACTCTGCCTCGTTGTTGGAAGCCTTGAACTCGATTTGCAGGGCGTACCTCAGCTTTTCCCTTTCGGGATTTGTGAGCACAACACCGGCGCCAGCCCCCCGGGCGTTTGACGCGCCATCCACGTGCAAGTCCCAGACCGGCCCTATCGGGTCGTTGGTTCTCTTCCTTGACGACTCGCTATGGTCGTCCTCCTTGTCTTCCGTGGTCTTACTTCTTTCGTCGCCCTTGTTGGTTGGGGGCGCGCTTGTGAACTCGGCGATGAAGTCGGCGAGGGCCTGACCCTTAATGGCGGTTCTCGGTTGGAACTCGACCCCGTATTCGCCCAGCTCTTGGGACCATATCGCCATTCGAGAGGAGGTCCCTTTTTGAAGGGCCTTCTCGATGGGATGCCCCGAGCGGACCACGATGGGGTGCGCCTGGAAGTAGGGCCGGAGCTTTCTCGCGCTCATGACGAGGGCGAGGGACAGTCTCTCGATCTCGGGGTATCGGGTTTCGGCGTCGAGGAGCACCTTGCTGACGTAGTAGACTGGCCATTGTACTTTGTCCTCTTCGCGTATGAGGACCGCGCTCACGGCCCTATCGGAAACCGCGAGGTAGAGGTACAGGGTTTCGCCGTTCTTTGGCTTCGCGAGGAACGGGGGGGAGGTGAAATAGGCTTTCATATCTCGGAATGCTTCCTCGCACTCCTCCGTCCATACGAACCCGTCAGTCTTTTTCAGTGCCTTGAAGAACGGTTGGCACCTATCAGTGGCTTTGGAAACGAATCGCGTCAGGGCGGCGATCCTTCCCGTCAAGCTTTTAACTTCTTTGACCTTTTGTGGCGACCTCATCTCTAAGATCGCCTTAATCTTCTCAGGATTGGCCTCGATCCCGCGGCGGCTCACCATGTAGCCCAGAAACTTTCCAGACTCGACCCCGAAAGCGCACTTGTTGGGGTTAAGCTTCATCTTGTAGCGCCGCAGAATCGTGAACATTTCCCTAAGGTCTCGAACGTGATCGTGGGCTTTGAGGCTTTTGACAAGCATGTCATCCACGTAGACCTCCATAGTCTTGCCAATTTGATTGGCGAACATGCGGTTCACCAACCTTTGATACGTTGCTCCCGCGTTTTTGAGGCCAAAGGGCATGACCTTGTAACAGTAGAGTCCGCGGTTCGTAACAAAGGTGGTCTTGATCTGATCCGGCTCGTGCATGCGGATCTGGTTGTAGCCTGAATAGGCGTCCATGAAGCTCAGCAACTCGTGGCCCGCCGTGGCGTCCACGAGCTGCTCGATCCTCGGGAGAGGGAAGCTGTCTTTCGGGCAGGCTTTGTTGAGATCTTTGTAATCGATACAGATCCGCCACTTCCCGTTTGGCTTCTTGACCATCACCACGTTGGACACCCACTTGGGGTGCTCCGCCTCCCTGATGAAGTCGGCGGCGAGAAGTTTGTCAACTTCTTCACCAATGGCTTGGTACCTCTCCCCACTGAACGCCCATCGCGGTTGAACGCGCTGGGCCACCCTCTTGTCGTCGTTGAGACGATGAACCATGATCTCGGGGTCGATCCCCGGCATGTCGGCGTGTGTCCACGCAAAGACATCTTTGTGCTCTCGGAGGAAAGCGGCGAGCTCGATTCGGGTCTCAGACGGGAGTTGGGCGCCTACCTTGACTACTTGGTCAGGTTTGGCGTCGTCCAACACGACGGGAACGAGGTCGTCCGGTGTCTCCACCTTTCGACGCTCGACTTCGTCCCTTTGGTCTAGCTCTCCGAAGGTTCCTCCTTCCTCTAACTTGCACGGGAATTTGTCTCCGAGTTGGAAGACGGTGCTCACCACCTTCCCTTTCCCTTTTTCGTCCACGCCCTGGATGTAGCACATCCTCGCCATGGATTGGTCTCCCAACATCACGGCGATCCCTTTCTCGGTCGGGAACTTCATCATCAGGTGGTACGTGGACGTTATGGCCTTCAACCGATTGAGAGTCGGGCGGCCGACGATGATGTTGTAAGCCGAGGGCTGATCCACCACTAGGAACGACACGATGTGGGTAACCTCGAGCCCCCCCGGCGTACCGAAGGTAACCGGGAGGTCGATAGTTCCCTCCGTCATAACCCTCTCCCCAGAGAAGCCGAAGAGCGGGGTTGAGATCGGGGTCGGTCTTACCCCGGATAGCTTCATCCTGTCCAACGCCGATTTGAAGATTATGTCGGCGGAGCTCCCATTGTCGATCAGGATTCTCCGGACGAGGTTGTTGGCGACCGGGGCAGAGACGACTATCGCGTCGTTGTGTGGATGGAGAACTCGCGTTGCTTCTTGTCCGGTGAAGAACATGGACTCGAAGGGGGCCGGAGGAGGGACCTCGTACGTATGGTTGATGTAGTGCGCTATTTTTCCTTGGGAAACTTCGCGCACGTACTTCTTCCTTTGCGTAGCCGAGTCTCCGAACTCCGGGCCACCCAAGATTGCACCCACGACGTGAAGTTGTGAGCTCTCCGGCTCTTCGTTTGTCGCGCGGTCCGTGACAGTCACCGTTGCCGGACCTTTCTTCCCTTGCCGCGGGCGACCTCCGTGCGCCGCAGCCGTCCCGATAGTTCTAAGGACGTACTCTTTTAGCTTCCCATCTTGAATCAGGGCCTCAATCTGACGCTTTAGTTGATAGCATTCGGATGTCAGGTGCCCGTGATCTTGATGGTAGTCACAGTACTTGCTTTGATCCCTCTTGGCGGGATCCTTCGTGAGCGGGGTTGGGCTCCCCAACTTGTCACGGTGCAGAGCCAGGATTTGCTCCGGCGGAGTGTTCAGAGGAGTGAATGGCGAGAATTTTCGGAAGCTGTCGACATGCGACGGCCTCGGCCCGGGGAGGGAACGGCCGTTGGGGGCCTGGCTTCCCTTATTCCTCCTCTTTCGGGGGTCGGGACGATCTTCCTCTCGATCGTCGCGGCGGCGACTCCCCTGTCCTCCTGACTTTCGACCATCTCGGCCATCGAGATAGTCCTCGACTCCCATGTATGTGCGGGCTCTTGTCATCAGCTCCGCCATGTCACGCGGGACTTGGCCAACAATAGACTTGAGGAAGTCGCTCGTGCGCACTCCCTCGGTGATCGCCGTGATGGCGTCCCTGTCGTCGAACCCTTCGACCTTGTGAGACTCCTCGGTGAAGCGAGCGAGGTATTGTCTCAACGTCTCGTCTCTTCCTTGTCGGATAGAGAGGACGTGGGTCTTCGGCTTCTTTTGTGCCACGAGGGTGGCGAATCGGGCGAGGAAAGCCTCTCGCAAGGCCCGGAAAGTCGGGATGCTTCCCGGCCTCAAGCTTCGGAACCATTCAAACCCCGAGCCTGTGAGGGTCAGGCTGAAGGCTTGGCAGAGGGTGGCGTCCGCCTGCCCTTGCATAGTCATCCACGTCTCATAGTGTTGGACGTGGAAGTGGGGGTCCGTACGTCCATCGTAGGGGGGAATGGACGGTAACTTGAAGTTCCCCACGCATGGTTGCGCGAGGATTTGCGCGGCGAAGGGAGAGTATGATTCCTCGATCCCTCCGTACGCCCTTTGCCTCCCCGACTCCCTCATTTCGATGATTTGATTCTGGAGGCTTTGAATCATCGTGACCATGTCGAGCCCGTTAGCGGGGCCGACCGTCGTGGCCACGGGAGTCACCGGTTGGCGTTCGTTGGACGCTTGGTCCACGACATTGGCCTGCGGCCGGCCGAGAGTTGCGGCGGGGAGCGCGTCCCTTCGAGAGTTTAGCCTTTGGCGGAGATCCTCACCTCGGGAGTTTCTCTGCGCCGTCAAGCGCTCTCTGAGGTCCGCACTCGGTGCGGGGCGAGGTGAGGTCGCCCTTGGTCGGACCGTCCGGCGGGCGCTTCGGCTGTCGGCCCCATCGTCTACCAGAGTCGCTCTCTCCTCGGCGAGGGGCCGTGTCCGGCCGCCTCTCGAAACCGAGGGGGCGAGTCCCCGGGAATGTGACCGTGCCCGCTGCCGCGCTAGGTGCGACGGCCCGGCCAAAGCGTCGTTGGGCCTCTCGGGCCGCGGAGGGGCGAGGCTAGGCGTTGCCTCGTTGGTCCTCGACTCCCCCACATATTCGGAGTCGGAGTAGTCTTTGGCGGACCTATCTTCGACGTCATAGCCGAGGAGGTCGGCTATGAGCGAACCGTCGACGCTGGGGCGGTCAAGGAGCTCCGCAAGCCGCCGGGCCGTGTCCTCTCGGAGCACGCCCTCGGGGTCACTCATCGGGTCTTGGGGCTGGCTCTCGCTATCGCGAGGTTGCCCTTCAAGACGATGTGCGAGGCGTCGAAGACCGTACCTCGAGCTCGTCGCTCGGGTACCCGCGGAGGTAGTGGGAATGTGACTCATCTCTCGAGAGTCGTGAGAACAAAGGGAGAAAACTGGTAGAGGGAATGCGTCGTCAAGGTCGAGAGAGCCCCTCCTTCTAGCGCCAAAATGTTGTCGCAGTTTTTCGGACAACGATTTAGGAGTCGCAGACGGTTAGACCCAAGGCCGGACCAAGTGGTCTCGTCTTGACTCGAGCGTGTCGGGCTTGGTATCCCAAGCCGTCCCTTAGCTGTAGGTGATCTCTATCTCGTCCAAGCACCTGAAACGTGAACAGAATGGTGTGAACTACAAAGGGGAAACAGAGGGGTTGCCTCTGTTTACCTCTCCGACGCTCAACATTAGTAGGATTGAGGTGGTTTGTAGAGGGTTTAGTGTTTAGAGGTCGAGACTTGAGAGAAACGAGCGAGGTACGAGTTCGACAGCGTTTCAATACTCAAATTCGGATTACCTGGACCAAGGGAGGTACCTCGGTATTTATAGGCGACGAAGGAGCGTCGTGGACAGCCCCTTGGCCGAGAGACGCCTCTGACCCGGCCATGGCCGGCTCTGACTCGGCCGTGGAGGCCATGGCCGGCTCTGACCCGGCCATGGCCGGCTCTGACTCGGCCGTGGAGGCCATGGCCGGCTCTGACCCGGCCATGGCCGGCTCTGACTCGGCCGTGGAGGCCATGGCCGGCTCTGACCCGGCCATGGCCGGCTCTGACTCGGCCGTGGAGGCCATGGCCGGCTCTGACCCGGCCATGGCCGGCTCTGACTCGGCCGTGGAGGCCATGGCCGGCTCTGACTCAGCCATGGCCGGCCTTGAGGTGGCCGTGCACCGGGAAAGGCTCGGGGAAGCCGTCAAATGATGTCGTTGCCGTACCGGGCCGGGACGGACCGGTAACAGTTGCAACTTTCTAAGAGCTTCTCAAGGATCAAGCTTCAGGAAAGGTTAGTAAACTTCTTAGCTCATAATAGTTTTTAATTACGTGTACTTGCTCTTTTGTCTAGGTTAGTAAAAAACCGTTTTTACTTGTAAAAGAAATTTTTTAAAATTCCGCCGCTTACCGAAGCGTTAATTATTTTCTTAAACCCTAGACCGATTCCAACAGTAAGAACAGCTCTTACAGATGAGGTAGAAGCTTCCTCACACAACTTTTCTTCAAGCATAATTTTGCTTCTAGGTTTTGCATCCTTCATAAAGTCCTCCTCAAGGAAACAAGCATTCGTACTAATGAAAGTCTTATCGTCCTCGGGACTATAGAAGATGAAACCCTTGGTTTCCTTTGGATATCCCACAAACAAGCACAATTCTGACCTACTAGCCAACTTGCTAGTCTTTTGCCTTAGCATGTGTGCAGGGCAACCCCAAATTCGGATGTGACCCAGATTTATTTTACGGCCAGTCCATCGTTCATAAGGAGTACCAGGAACCGTTTTGGACAGAACTTGGTTCAGAATATAAGCGGCTGTTTCGAGGGCATATCCCCAAAAGGAAAGAGGGAGTGATGAGTAACTCATCATAGATCTAACCATATCCATAAGAGTCTGGTTTTTTCTCTCTGACACTCCATTTTGTTGAGGTGTGCCAGGTGCGGTAAGATGAGAAGCGATTCCTTCTTCTTTAAGAAAGTCATCGAACTCTCCAGACATATACTCACCACCTCGATCAGATCGAAGTGTTTTGATCACTTTGCCAGTTTGCTTTTCCACTAAAGCCCTAAAGACATTAAATAGGTTAAAGGTCTCGGATTTGTGTTTGAGCAAATAGAAAAAACCATATCGCGAGTAATCATCGGTGAAGGTAACGAAGTATTCGTATCCCCCACGTGCCTGTTGACTGAGCGGACCACATTCATCAGAATGTATTAGTTCTAGCAACTCAGTGGCTCTTCGACCCTTATCGGAGAAAGGTCGCTTAGTCATTTTTCCTTCTGTGCAAGATTCACAAGTAGGTAGTGAACCTATTGCAGAGGCTTGGAGTGGACTGTCCCTCACAAGTCTCTTAATCCTATCAAGACTGATGTGACCAAGTCTTAAGTGCCATAAGTATGTTGATTTTGTTAGATCAGAGGATTCATAAAGTTTGATCCTCTTTGGCTCCCTAATTAGATCATTATCTATTTCGGTGTCTAAAATGGAAGGTTGAGTGGGATAAATGTAAAAAAGAGCATTCTTCATACATGCAGTAGTGACAAAAGAATTATCAGGAAACGAAATACGAATTCCATTCTTAATGAACTTTAAACAATAATCTTGCTCAAGAAGACGAGCAACGGATATTAAGTTCTTCCCAAAGGTGGGAACAAACTAAACATTATTCAAGTTTAAAGTGCGGTTTTCAAAGGACAGCTTCACGGATCCCACAGCCTTCGCAGACACCAGGCTCCCATCACCCCATTTGAAACAGAACTCGCCTTCCTCTAAGCTTTTGGTTTTCTTGAAACCATTCAAGGAACAACAAATATGGTTAGTAGCAGCGGAGTCAAGAATACACGCTGATACATTATCAGCTACTAAGCATGCTTCGGTAACTAGTACAATACTATGTTCCTTTTCTTTGAGACAGTTCTTTTTATTGGCCTTGTAAGGTCTCTTCTCAGTTCTCCTTGATTCTTCTTTCTCTTAGTGAGACCTACAGCAGTATGAAGTTCCATCATAAGCTTGGTAACAGTGTACTCTAGCTTGTCTATGGAGTAGTTCATCTTGGAGGTATCAAGAGATGCGGGGAGAGTTTCTAAGATCATATCTATGACATTCTTCCCATCAATCTCAGATCCTAGGATTTCCATTTTATTCAGATAACTAATGATCAGTATCATAAAGTCTCCAACAGGAGTCCTAGCCTTCATGTGACAGTTCATAAGCTGTCGTACTGCTAGTTGCCTTGCTTGACGCCTTTGCCCTCCAAACATCTCGTGGAGATTGGTGAGCATGTCAGCGGTAGTCTCGATGTCACGATGTTGTTGTTGCAACACATTGTTCATTGATGCTAATATATAGGACCTCACAATCTCATCGGAGCAGAGCCAGGCCGCCAAGGCGTCTTTGTCCTCTTGAGTCGAATCATCGTTCGTCAGAGGAGGACACGGGGTGGTGAGTACCCATTTGTGCTTGTTAATGGTAAGGATGATATCGAGGTTATGTTTCGAATCTACGTAGTTTTTGTTTTCGAGTTTGTTCGAGGAATGGATGATCGAGCGAAGGTTGAGAGACATGTTTACTTAAAAAGGTTGAAACAAGTTTATGATTAGTCTTTGGTTTAGGATTTAAGTTTGTTTAAGACTTGATAAAATCCAAAGGTGTTATAAACTAAATGATAATTTACTCCTTCGAGGGAAGGCCGCAAAAAATCTCCATTTATAAGTAATTGACACATCATTAATGCTTAGCCAAGATGTCAATACACCAATTTTGACCAGCCACCTTTTAAATTGGTTTGATCACTCACATCCTTTCGCAGGGCCTCGAGGGAGGATTATTAGGGATTGAGTCTAAGTGTGTAACCAACCACTTAGTCCAAAAGATTGACTTTGAAAAACAATCCGCCGAGAGGAGGTCTTGTCTCATTGTCTCACTTTCGGATTTAGCTCATTGAGCAATGATCAGTGCAAAGCGCCCTTGAGTACTGTCATTTAAGAGAGGGCCACGGGGGTGACTCTTAGTCTAGCGAAAATTGCACTTTTCATTAGTGTTGGGGATCGTGGGTTACAAACAACAATTATAACCCTCCCACTTAGTTTTTGGAGTTGGTTCATCGACTCTTATAAGTTTGGAAACGGTTTTCCTAGTTATAGAGCGATAGAGCGGACAACTAGAAAAGAATCCTAGATTTTCATGTTCAGAGCAGTGTTAGTGCATAAAGGCACAAGGGACATACTCGGATCTTTTCCTATTTTCTATTTCGGGAAAGTGCGTGAGGGAAGTGTGAACTTCAACTCACTCGAACACTTGAAAGTTTGAGATTACACATCCTTTTATTTTTCGGCTTGTCTACAAAGAGACCTCCCACTAAAATTTTCAAGAGCATATAGATTTTGAACATATGTGATATAGATATAGTTTTGAAAATATTTTGAAAACTTATTTGATTTGGATGACAAAATATTTTCAAGTTTGAAAACGAATACGGTTTTTCAAAATTCAAACTAGTTTTGTAAAAAGTCAATTTCAATTAAACTTTCAAAAATCAAAACATTTTAATCTTACACATCATGTTTATAATCTTATGTAAAATATTTTTGCTCAAGAAAATTTTCTCATTAGTGTTGTCGCAGTTTTTCGGACAACTATTTAGGAGCCAAAGACGGTTAGACCCAAGGCCGGACCAAGTGGTCTCGTCTTGACTCGAGCGTGTCGGACCCGGTATCCCGAGTCGTCCCTTAGCTGTGAATGTCCCTTGAGTTCGTCAGAGTACCTGAAAAGGAGTAGAGAACATGTGAACTACAAAGGGGAAACAGGGGGGGTGCCCCTGTTTACCTCTCCGACGCTCAACATTAGTGGGATTGAGGTGGAGTATAGAGGTTTTAGGGGTGTTTAGAGGCCAAAGCTTGAGAGAAACGAGCGAGGTACGAGTTCGGCAGCGTTTCAGTGCTCAAGGATGGATTACCTGGGTCAAGGGAAGGACCCTTGTATTTATAGGCAGCCAAGGGGTGGTTTGAAGACCCCTTGGCCGAGTGAGAATGTTTGAGTCGGCTTTGGAGGAGGCTGGGTCGGCCAATGGCCGAGTGAACATGGTGGTGAGGTTCACTCGGCCATTGGCCGAGTGAAGGTCTTGGGCCGGCTGAGGTTCACTCGGCCATTGGCCGAGTGAACTGCTGGAAGGTTCACTCGGCCAATGGCCGAGTGAACTGCAGGGGCAGCTGGAAGGTTCACTCGGCCATTGGCCGAGTGAACTGCCTTGGCGGCTGGAAGGTTCACTCGGCCATTGGCCGAGTGAACTGCTGGAAGGTTCACTCGGCCAATGGCCGAGTGAACTGCCTTGGCGGCTGGAAGGTTCACTCGGCCATTGGCCGAGCGAACTGCTGGGAGGTTCACTCGGCCAATGGCCGAGTGAACTGCCTTGGTGGCTGAGGGGTTCACTCGGCCATTGGCCGAGTGAACTGTCCAATGGCCGAGTGAGCCAATTTACCCAGCCAATGGCCGGGTGAGCCATTGACTCGGCCCATGGCTGGGTTTTGACTTGGCCATTGGTTTGGGCCGGCTCCTGGTTGAGTCAGGGTTTCGCCGCCCAAGATCTCGTACCAGCCATGTGGGTCGAAGAGATGCCCTTGTTCCCGTTGGCCCTAGACGGGCCAACAACATTAGCCCCCCGAGTTTCTGGTCGAGCGTAGGTCGAGTGGAAACTCAAAATCTACGCTTTTATGCGGACGCGGGATGAATGCTCTCGGGTTTGCATCATGAGGAATGGCCTTCATGCGTCGCGAGGGACGACTTTTTGTTTCGGGTTGATCGTGCGTGGCTCATTTTCTCGATCTACCAATGAGGGCGTGATCGATTAGCACGGCTTTATTGTGTTGTGCGCGTCTTATTTTCTCGACTTGCCAACGAAGGCATAATAGATTTGCACGTCTTTGTTGTCTTGTGCGCGTCTTGTTTTCTCGATTTGCCCACGAAGGCATAATCGATTTGCGCGTCTTTGTTGTTTTGTGCACGTCTTGTTTTCTCGATTTGCCAACGAAGGCATAATCGATTTGCACGTCTTTTTTGTATTGTGCGCGTCTTATGTTCTAGATTTGCCAACGAAGGCATAATCGATTTGCACGTCTTTTTTGTATTGTGCGCGTCTTATGTTCTCGATTTGCCAACGAAGGCATAATCGATTTGCACGTCTTTTTTGTATTGTGCGCGTCTTATGTTCTCGATTTGCCAACGAAGGCATAATCGATCACGTCTTTTTTGTATTGTCCGCGTCTTATGTTCTCGATTTGCCAACGAAGGCATAATCGATTTGCACATCTTTTTTGTTTTGTGCGAGTCTTGTTTTCTCGACCTGCCAACGAAGGCATAATCGATTAGCACGACTTTATTGTACCTTTTTTTTTTTTTTTAGCATTGTTTCCCATTAGCCCCCCGAGTTTCTCGTGTACTCGTAGAGGAGACTAGAAATTATAATGCAGCAAGATAAAGACTTCGAGGTGAAATGTGATGCAATTATCATGCACAAATAGTCAAAAATTACATCCCTGGGTCATTGGCCTTATTGAAATTCGAGATTGTCTTAAAACCGGAAATAAAATGACATAATGAGAAAAAGGGACGGGCTTAGCCCACGACATGCAGCTGTGAGCTCTCCGGTTCTTCAATCGCTGCCTGGTCCATGACAGTCACCGTCGCCGGACCCTTCCTTCCCTGCCGTGGACGGCCTTCGTGCACCGTGGCCGCCCCGACCGTTCTCAGGACATACTCTTTTAATTTCCCGTCTTGAATCAGGGCCTCGATCTGACGCCTAAGATGGTAGCACTCGGACGTCAGATGCCCGTGATCCTGGTGGTACTCACAGAACTTATTTCGATCCCTCTTCGCGGGGTCCTTCGCAAGGGGAGCCGGACTTCCTAGCTTGTCGCGGTGTAGCGCTAGGATCCGCTCTTGCGGAGTGTTCAGTGGGGTGTACGTTGATAACGCTCGGAAGCTATCAACGTGCGACGATCTTGGACCGGAGAGGGGGCGACCGTTAGGGGCCCGTCCTCCCTTGCTCCTCTTGCTTTGAGGGCCGGGCGATCTTCGTTCTGTTCTTCGCGGTGGCGAATACCTTGTCCTCCTGACTTTCGGCCATCGCGGCCATCGAGATAGTCCTCGATTCCCATATGTGTGCGGGCTCTCGTCATCAGCTCCGCCATGTCTCGCGGGACTTGCCCGACAATGGACTTGAGGAAGTCGCTCGTGCGAACTCCCTCGGTGATCGCCGTGATGGCGTCCTTGTCGTCGAAGCCCTCGACTTTGTGAGACTCCTCGGTGAAGCGAGCGAGGTATTGTCTCAATGTCTCATCTCTCCCCTGTCGAATGGAGAGGAGGTGGGTCTTCGATTTCTTTTGTGCCACAAGCGTGGCAAAGCGAGCGAGGAAAGCCTCTCGCAAGGCCCGGAAGGACGGGATGCTTCCAGGCCTCAAACTTTGTAACCACTCAAAGCCCGACCCTGTGAGGGTTAGGCTGAAGGCTTGGCAGAGGGTGGCATCCATCTGCCCTTGCATCGTCATCCACGTCTCATAGTGTTGGACGTGGAAGTGGGGATCCGTACGTCCATCATAGGGGGGAATGGACGGTAACTTAAAGTTTCCCACGCATGGCTGCGCGAGGACCTGTGCGGCGAAGGGAGAGTATGATTCCTCGATCCCTCCGTACGGCCTTTGCTTCCCAGACTCCCTCATCTCGATGATTTGATTCTGGAGGCTCTGAATCATCGTGACCACGTCAAGCCCGTTAGCAGGGCCGACCGTCGGGGCCACGGGAGTCACCGGTTGGCGTTCGTTGGATGCTTGGTCCATGACATTGGCCTGAGGTCGGCCAAGAGTTGCGGCGGGGAGCGCGTCCCTTCGGGAATTTAGCCTTTGGCGGAGATCCTCCCTGTTGTCGGTCCGTCTCGGACCGACGGGGACTAAGGCGTCACTTCGACCCACGCGACCGGTGCAAGGCCTCGAGGGGCGAACCCTTGCCTCGGCCTTTGGCCGGCCCAAACCAATGGCCGGGCCAAGGGACGGCCGGCCGGTGGCCGGCCATATGCTCTGCCGGCCAATGGCCGGCCTTATGCTTGACCGGCCTGTCGCCGGCCCAAAGAGCCTCGGCCATTGGCCGGCCCAAGGGCCAGTCTCGGCCAATGGCAGACTCAAGCTACTCCCGGCCATTGGCCGGCCCTAGGGCCAGCCTCGGCCAATGGCCGGCCCAAATAGCCTCGGCCATTGGCCGGCCCAAGGGCCAGTCTCGGCCAATGGCCGAGCCAAGACATTCTCAGCCAAGGGGTTGCCCATAACACCCCTTTGGTCGCCTATAAATACCAAGGCACCCCCTTTGGTCCAGGTAATCCATTCTTGAGCACTGAAACGCTGCCGAACTCGTACCTCGCTCGTTTCTCTCAAGCTTTGGCCTCTAAACACCCCTAAAACCTCTATACTCCACCTCAATCCCACTAATGTTGAGCGTCGGAGAGGTAAACAGGGGCACCCCCCTGTTTCCCCTTTGTAGTTCACGTGTTCTCTGCTCCTTTTCAGGTACTCTGACGAACTCAAGGGACATCCACAGCTAAGGGACGACTTGGGATACCGGGTCCGACACGCTCGAGTCAAGACGAGACCACTTGGTCCGGCCTTGGGTCTAACCGTCTTTGGCTCCTAAATCGTTGTCCGAAAAACTGCGACAACATTTTGGCGCTAGAAGGAGGGGACCACTGACCTTAGCACGCTCTCCCTTCCATTCCACACTTTCACTACAACTACGACTCTCGAGAGATGAGTCATCTACCCGCTACCTCCGCGGGTACCCGAGCGACGAGCTCGAGGTACGGTCTCCGACTCCTCGCACACCGTCTTGAAGGGCAACCTCGCGATAGCGAGAGCCAGCCCCAAGACCCGGTGAACGAACCCGAGGCCGAGCTCCGAAAGGACACGGCCCGGCGGCTCGCGGAGCTCCTTGACCGTCCCGGCGTTGACAGCTCCCTCAACACCGATCTCCTCGGCTACGACGTCGAGGATCGATTTGCTCAAGATTACTCCGACCCCGAATACGTGGAGGAGTCAAGGACCGACGAGGCCACCCCAAGCCTCGCTCAAGCGCGACCCGAGAGGGCCAACGGTGCGCTGGCCGATCCTTTGTACCCGGCGCGACAACAGGCACGGTCACAGTCCCGGGGACTCGCCCCTTCGGTTTCAAGAGGTGGCCGGACACGGCCCCTCGCCGAGGAGAGAGCGACTCTGGTCGACGATGGAGCCGATAGCCGAAGCGCTCGCCGGACGACCCGACCAAGGGCGACCTCGCCTCGTCATGCGCCGAGCGTGGACCTTAGAGAGCGCTTGAAGGCGCAGAGAAACTCCCGAGGGGAGGATCTCCGCCAAAGGCTAAATTCTCGAAGGGACGCGCTCCCCGCCGCAACTCTTGGCCGACCTCAGGCCAATGTCATGGACCAAGCATCCAACGAACGCCAACCGGTGACTCCCGTGGCCCCGACGGTCGGCCCTGCTAACGGGCTTGACGTGGTCACGATGATTCAGAGCCTCCAGAATCAAATCATCGAGATGAGGGAGTCTGGGAGGCAAAGGCCGTACGGAGGGATCGAGGAATCATACTCTCCCTTCGCCGCACAGGTCCTCGCGCAGCCATGCGTGGGAAACTTTAAGTTACCGTCCATTCCCCCCTATGATGGACGTACGGACCCCCACTTCCACGTCCAACACTATGAGACGTGGATGGCGATGCAAGGGCAGGCGGACGCCACCCTCTGCCAAGCCTTCAGCCTGACCCTCACAGGGTCGGGCTTTGAGTGGTTCCAAAGTTTGAGGCCTGGAAGCATCCCGTCCTTCAGGGCCTTGCGAGAGGCTTTCCTCGCTCGCTTTGCCACGCTTGTGGCACAAAAGAAATCGAAGACCCACCTCCTTTCCATTCGACAGGGGAGAGATGAGACATTGAGACAATACCTCGCTCGCTTCACCGAGGAGTCTCACAAAGTCGAGGGCTTCGACGACAAGGACGCCATCACGGCGATCACCGAGGGAGTTCGCACGAGCGACTTCCTTAAGTCCATTGTCGGGCAAGTCCCGCGAGACATGGCGGAGCTGATGACGAGAGCCCGCACACATATGGGAATCGAGGACTATCTCGATGGCCGCGATGGCCGAAAGTCAGGAGGACAAGGTAGTCGCCACCGCGAAGAACAGGACGGAGATCGCCCCGACCCTCAAAGCAAGAGGAGCAAGGGAGGCCGGGCCCCTAACGGTCGCCCCCTCTCCGGTCCAAGATCGTCGCACATTGATAGCTTCCGAGCGTCATCAACATACACCCCTCTGAACACTCCGCAAGAGCGGATCCTAGCTCTGCACCGCGACAAGCTAGGAAGTCCGGCTCCTCTAGCGAAGGATCCCGCGAAGAGGGATCGGAACAAGTTCTGTGAGTACCACCAGGATCACGGGCATCTAAAGTCCGAGTGCTATCATCTTAGGCGTCAGATCGAGGCCCTGATTCAGGACGGAAAATTAAAAGAGTATGTCCTGAGAACGGTCGGGGCGGCCACGATGCACGAAGGCCATCCGCGGCAGGGAAGGAAGGGTCCGGCGACGGTGACTGTCATGGACCAGGCAGCGATTGAAGAACCGGAGAGCTCACAGCTGCATGTCGTGGGCTAGGCCCGTCCCCTTTTCTCATTATGTCATTTTATTTCCGGTTTTGAGACAATCTCGAATTTCAATAAGGCCAATGGCCCAGGGATGTAATTTTTGACTATTTCTACATGGTAATCAGATTACATTTCACCTTGTTGCATTATAATTTCTAGTCTCCTCTACGAGTACACACGAAACTCGGGGGGCTAATGGGAAACAATGCTCAACGAAATTAGAGCTCACTCGCTCACCAAAAAAAAAAAAAAAAAAAAGACGCGCAAATCGATTATGCCTTCGTTGGCAAATCGAGAAAACAAGACGCGCACCAAACAAAAAAGATGCGCAAATCGATTATGCCTTCGTTGGCAAATCGAGAAAACAAGACGCGCACCAAACAAAAAAGACGCGCAAATCGATTATGCCTTCCTTGGCAAATCGAGAAAACAAGACGCGCACCAAACAAAAAAGACGCGCAAATCGATTATGCCTTCGTTGGCAAATCGAGAACATAAGACGCGCACAAAACAAAAAAGACGCGCAAATCGATTATGCCTTCGTTGGCAAATCGAGAAAACAAGACGCGCACCAAACAAAAAAGACGCGCAAATCGATTATGCCTTCGTTGGCAAATCGAGAAAACAAGACGCGCACCAAACAAAAAAGACGCGCAAATCGATTATGCCTTCGTTGGCAAATCGAGAACATAAGACGCGCACAAAACAAAAAAGACGCGCAAATCGATTATGCCTTCGTTGGCAAATCGAGAAAACAAGACGCGCACCAAACAAAAAAGACGCGCAAATCGATTATGCCTTCGTTGGCAAATCGAGAAAACAAGACGCGCACCAAACAAAAAAGACGCGCAAATCGATTATGCCTTCGTTGGCAAATCGAGAACATAAGACGCGCACAAAACAAAAAAGACGCGCAAATCGATTATGCCTTCGTTGGCAAATCGAGAAAACATGACGCGCACCAAACAAAAAAGACGCGCAAATCGATTATGCCTTCGTTGGCAAATCGAGAAAACAAGACGCGCACCAAACGAAAAAGACGCGTAAATCGATTATGCCTTCGTTGGCAAATCGAGAAAACAAGACGCGCACAATACAAAAAAGACGTGCAAATCGATCATGCCTTCGGTGGCAAATCGAGAACATAAGACGCGCACAGTACGAAAAAGACGTGCAAATCGATTATGCCTTCGGTGGCAAATCGAGAAAATAAGACGCGCACAATAAAGTCGTGCCGATCGATCACGCCTTCGTTGGCAAGTCGAGAAAATAAGACACGCACAATAAAGTCGTGCCAATCGATCACGCCTTCGTTGGCAAGTCGAGAAAATAAGACACGAACAATAAAGTCGTGCCAATCGATCACGCCTTCATTGGCAAGTCGAGAAAATAGGACACGCACGAGCAACCCGAAACAGTAAGTCGTCCCTCGCAACGCCCAAAGGCCGTTCCTCATGACGCAAACCCAATCCGTATGAAAGCGTGGATTTTGAGTTTCCACTCGATCTACGCTCGACCAGAAACTCGGGGGGCTAATGTTGTCGGTCCGTCTCGGACCGACGGGGACTAAGGCGTCACTTCGACCCACGCGACCGGTGCAAGGCCTCGAGGGGCGAACCCTTGCCTCGGCCTTTGGCCGGCCCAAACCAATGGCCGGGCCAAGGGACGGCCGGCCGGCGGCCGGCCATATGCTCTGCCGGCCAATGGCCGGCCTTATGCTTGACCGGCCTGTCGCCGGCCCAAAGAGCCTCAGCCATTGGCCGGCCCAAGGGCCAGTCTCGGCCAATGGCCGACTCAAGCTACTCCCGGCCATTGGCCGGCCCTAGGGCCAGCCTCGGCCAATGGCCGGCCCAAAGAGCCTCGGCCATTGGCCGGCCCAAGGGCCAGTCTCGGCCAATGGCCGACTCAAGCTACTCCCGGCCATTGGCCAACCCTAGGGCCAGCCTCGGCCAATGGCCGGCCCAAATAGCCTCGGCCATTGGCCGGCCCAAGGGCCAGTCTCGGCCAATGGCCGACTCGAGCTACTCCCGGCCATTGGCCGGCCCTAGGGCCAGCCTCGGCCAATGGCCGGCCCAAAGAGCCTCGGCCATTGGCCGGCCCAAGGGCCAGTCTCGGCCAATTGCCGACTCAAGCTACTCCCGGCCATTGGCCGGCCCTAGGGCCAGCCTCGGCCAATGGCCGGCCCAAATAGCCTCGGCCATTGGCCGGCCCAAGGGCCAGTCTCGGCCAATGGCCGACTCAAGCTACTCCCGGCCAGCCTCGGCCAATGGCCGGCCCAAATAGCCTCGGCCATTGGCCGGCCCAAGGGCCAGTCTCGGCCAATGGCCGAGCCAAGACATTCTCGGCCAAGGGGTTGCCCATAACACCCCTTTGGTCGCCTATAAATACCAAGGAACCCCCTTTGGTCCAGGTAATCCATTCTTGAGCACTGAAACGCTGCCGAACTCGTACCTCGCTCGTTTCTCTCAAGCTTTGGCCTCTAAACACCCCTAAAACCTCTATACTCCACCTCAATCCCACTAATGTTGAGCGTCGGAGAGGTAAACAGGGGCACCCCCCCTGTTTCCCCTTTGTAGTTCACGTGTTCTCTGCTCCTTTTTAGGTACTCTGACGAACTCAAGGGACATCCACAGCTAACGGACGACTCGGGATACCGGGTCCGACACGCTCGAGTCAAGACGAGACCACTTGGTCCGTCCTTGGGTCTAACCATCTTTGGCTCCTAAATCGTTGTCCGAAAAACTGCGACAACACTCCCCTCGGGAGTTTCTCTGTGCCGTCAAGCGCTCTCTAAGGTCCACGCTTGGTGCGTGACGAGGCGAGGTCGCCCTTGGTCGGGTCGTCCGGCGAGCGCTTCGGCTATCGGCTCCATCGTCGACCAGAGTCGCTCTCTCCTCGGCGAGGGGCCGTATCCGGCCACCTCTTGAAACCGAGGGGGCGAGTCCCAGGGACTGTGACCGTGCCTGTTGTCGCGCCGGGTACAAAGGATCGGCCAACGCACCGTTGGCCCTCTCGGGTCGCGCTTGAGCGAGGCTAGGGGTGGCCTCGTCGGTCCTCGACTCCTCCACGTATTCGGGGTCGGAGTAATCCTGAGCAGATCGATCCTCAACGTCGTAGCCGAGGAGACCGGCGATGAGGGAGCCGTCAACGCCGGGACGGTCAAGGAGCTCCGCGAGCCGCCGGGCCGTGTCCTCTCGGAGCTCGGCCTCGGGGTCGTTCACCGGGTCTTGGGGCTGGCTCTCGCTATCGCGAGGTTGCCCTTCAAGACGGTGTGCGAGGAGTCGGAGACCGTACCTCGAGCTCGTCGCTCCGGTACCCGCGGAGGTAGTGGGTAGGTGACTCATCTCTCGAGAGTCGTAGGAGTGGTGAAAGTGTGGAATGGAAGGGAGAGCGTGCTAAGGTCGGTGGTCCCCTCCTTCTAGCGCCAAAATGTTGTCGCAGTTTTTCGGACAACTATTTAGGAGCCAAAGACGGTTAGACCCAAGGCCGGACCAAGTGGTCTCGTCTTTACTCGAGCGTGTCGGACCCGGTATCCCGAGTCGTCCCTTAGCTGTGAATGTCCCTTGAGTTCGTCAGAGTACCTGAAAAGGAGTAGAGAACATGTGAACTACAAAGGGGAAACAGGGGGGGTGCCCCTGTTTACCTCTCCGACGCTCAACATTAGTGGGATTGAGGTGGAGTATAGAGGTTTTAGGGGTGTTTAGGGGCCAAAGCTTGAGAGAAACGAGCGAGGTACGAGTTCGGCAGCGTTTCAGTGCTCAAGGATGGATTACCTGGGTCAAGGGAAGGACCCTTGTATTTATAGGCAGCCAAGGGGTGGTTTGAAGACCCCTTGGCCGAGTGAGAATGTTTGGGTCGGCCTTGGAGGAGGCTGGGTCGGCCAATGGCCGAGTGAAGGTCTTGGGCCGGCTGAGGTTCACTCGGCCATTGGCCGAGTGAATTGCTGGAAGGTTCACTCGGCCAATGGCCGAGTGAACTGCAGGGGCAGCTGGAAGGTTCACTCGGCCATTGGCCGAGTGAACTGCTGGAAGGTTCACTCGGCCAATGGCCGAGTGAACTGCCTTGGCGGCTGGAAGGTTCACTCGGCCATTGGCCGAGTGAACTGCTGGAAGGTTCACTCGGCCAATGGCCGAGTGAACTGCCTTGGCGGCTGGAAGGTTCACTCGGCCATTGGCCGAGCGCACTGCTGGGAGGTTCACTCGGCCAATGGCCGAGTGAACTGCCTTGGTGGCTGAGGGGTTCACTCGGCCATTGGCCGAGTGAACTGTCCAATGGCCGAGTGAGCCAATTGACCCAGCCAATGGCCGGGTGAGCCATTGACTCGGCCCATGGCTGGGTTTTGACTTGGCCATTGGTTTGGGCCGGCTCCTGGTTGAGTCAGGGTTTCGCCGCCCAAGATCTCGTACCAGCCATGTGGGTCGAAGAGATGCCCTTGTTCCCGTTGGCCCTAGACGGGCCAACAACAATTAGAATTCTATAACTCATGGTAGTGGGGCTGAAAATCCGGAATTCTAAAAAAACTGGACTTTCGGAACAGCCGCGCACCTCGGAGTAAAATCGCCATATCTGGCGGCTCCGATGCGTTTTTGACCTGAAACCGGTGGCATTGGATAGAGGACAGACAGAGGTTCAATTTGATTCAAGAATCATTAAATTTCGATTTCTGAGCGGAGAGTTATGCTACCTTTACTGTGGGTTTTACTCCAGCTCGAAGAAAAAGAAATAATTAAAGCTTGGTCCTTTTTAGGTGCGAAAAAGAATCGAGTGTAACGGAACGTTTTAGGATGTTGTTAAAGCTTTGATTTGTGTTTTATTAGCAAGGTAATAACATGGTATAAAAGAAATAGTAACATGCATAAAACGATTCAAGTAAATAAAGAAACTAGTAAGACAAGAAAACTAGTCACAAAATTACTCGAAATTTTCTCAAACCTTTAAAACACGTTTTTCAATATAAAAAAATTAAAAACTTTTAGAACCAATTCTAATGTATTTTAATAACATCTCAAACTCATAGAAAATCAACATGATTTTTAATTTAATGGCAAGAGCATAAATTAAAAAAAACTAAGATAACAATTCTGATACCATTAAAAAAAACTAAGATAACAATTCTGATACTAAACTTTCGAAAACGATTTTCAAGCTCATATTTTTAAATACATGTACATGCATATCTTTGACCATAGCTCTGATACCATTTGTTAGAATTGATCCAGGGTTTAAGAAAAAGTTTTACGCTTCTGTTGTCGCCGTTTTTCGAAAAACTATTTAGAAGCACCAAACGGTTCGACCCAAGGCCGGACCAAGTGGTCGCGTACGGGCTTGAGCGTGTTGGACTCGATATCCCGAGTCTTCCCTTAGCTGTGATTGGTGTTTGCTTCGTCGTTCGTCGTTCGTCCAGCAAGAGAAGGTAACGATGAACTACAAAGGGAAAACAGAGGGGTTACCTCTGTTTACCTCTCCGACGCTCAACATTAGTAGGCTTGAGGTAGATTGTAGAGAGTTAGGTGTTTAGAGGCCGAGACTTGAGAGAAACGAGCGAGGTACGATTTCGACAGCGTTTCAGTACTCAAGAATGGATTACCTGGACCAGGGGAAGGAGCCGGTATTTATAGGCGACCAAGGGGCTTTATGGGCGTCCCCTTGGCCGAAGGCCGGCCCTGGGTCGGCCGTGGAGGCGAAGGCCGGCCCTGGGTCGGCCGTGGTGGCGAAGGCCGGCCCTAGGTCGGCCGTAGTGGCGAAGGCCGGCCCTGGGTCGGCCGCGGTGGCGAAGGCCGGCCCTGGGTCGGCCGTGGTGGCGAAGGCCGGCCCTGGGTCTGCCGCGGTGGTGAAGGCCGGCCCTGGATCAGCCTTGGTGGCAAAGGCCGGCCCTGGGTCGGCCGTGGAGACGAAGGCCGGCCCTGGGTCGGCCGTGGAGGCGAAGGCCAGCCTTGGGTCAGCCGTGGTGGCGAAGGACGGCCCTGGGTCGGCTGTGGTGGCGAAGGACGGCCCTGGGTCGGCCGTGGAGATGAAGGCCGGTCCTTGGTCGGCCATGGTGGCGAAGGCCGGCCCTGGGTCGGCCATGGCCGGGCGAAGGCCGGCCCTAGGTCGGCCGTGGAGGCGAAGGCCGGCCCTGGGTCGGCTGTGGCCGGGCGAAGGCCGGCTCTGGGTCGGCCGTGTGCCGGGGGATCCTAGGACGGCCACTAACGCGGCCGTCGCCGCTTTACCGGGTCGATACGGGCCGGTAACATTAGCCCCCCGAGTTTATCGTCGACTGCAAGTCGCGTGGTAAACTCAAAGTTTGTCGTCGGCCCACCGGAGTAGCCCGTTGCCGAGAGGTATGTCCCTACGTCTTTTAATATTATTATTTTATTTTTTGTCGTTCACTTTAGCCTCGTTATTCGCGCCCATGGACCCCATTGACCGCCTATCGGGGTGTGGGACCATTGAAGACGACTTGCTTCACTTGTTCGGGGATAACCACGTGGATTTAGATAATTTTAGGGCTTAATTTTAGCCCCCTTCAACGATCTCCGACGTCCGGCATTCGTCGAATTTATCCATAGCAATCGAGATGACCGGGGAGGATCTTTCTTTGATGGAGGCGTGGTTGACCGGTGATAGCGAGGACGCGCGCGCCGGTGACGGCCAGCGCCGACCGGTGGTCGCTGGGGATGGCCCGCACGCTGGAGGAGGCGCCTTGGCCTGGGGCGGCGCCGACGGTGCTGGAGATGCCGGGGAAGACCCGCCCAGCCCGGGGAGCGACGCCCCCTCACCCATAGGCGGCTTGGGCGGCGCGCGCGTGCTAGAGGAGGTCGCGACGGGAGTGGCCGGTGCCGGAGGAGACGCGCCGGGAGGAGCCGACGCCGGGGAGGACGTCCCGTCCAGGGGCGGCGCGATCTGGGTCGAGCCCACCGCCGAGGAAGTCCGCATCCGACTGGGCGGGGCTGTCTGGGTGACCACTAGGCGTGCCAGCGAGGGGGGACGCCCGAGCGGAGCGAGTGAGGGGCGCGCGTCGGCCGGTGTCGATGCCCTCTGGGCCGGTCACGATGTGGGGGGGCCCTTGCTCGGTCGGGTGATGTCGTCGGGTGTCCTGCAGATCGCGCCCAGGAGGAGTGCCGCCCAGGCCTGGCCGCGCAGACGATGACGCGTGCTACCGGAGAGCCACCGGCATCGGGTGACCCTGCCCATGGGGGGCCGGCGTCGGGCAGGAGGTGGCCCGGCTAGGCGGCGCTGGCCAGGGGGAGGCGGCCTGCCCTACCCCTGGGCAAACCCTAGGCCCAACCGGGCCGGGCCTGCATGGTGAGGGCCCAGCCGGCCAGGAACCGGGCTGGGCTGCCGGTTTGGGCGCGCACGAGGAAGACAGGCTGCAAGGGGTTGGATGGGGCCGCAGGACTGGGTGCACACGAGGAGGACCCAGTCGGCTAGGGGCCGGACGGGACCGCTGGGCCGGGCGCGCACGAGGACGGCCCAGCCGGCTGGGAGCCGGGCCAGGCCGTCGGGCCGGACGCGCTAGGGGTGAGCGCCGAGACGCCCGGGCAGGGCTCACGGGCCGGAGATCCCACGGGCCGAGAGCTGGGCCGGGCCGACAGGCTGCACGCGCGTGCCGAAGGACGGGGGCCGTCTGGGCCGGGCCTGCGAGTGGAGGAGCCACCCAGCCAGGAGATGGGCTGGGTCCTCGGGCTGGACGCGTGTCCAGGAGGGAGCACGACCGGCCATGGGCTGGGCTGGCCTGACGGCGGCGGCCCGGCCGGCCAGCAGCCGGCCGCGCTCTCGGGCGACCATGCCGAGGCCGAGATGAGCTACCCGGCTCGAGTGGGCGGCTATGAAGGGGTCACCCCTTGCCTGAACGACGCTCGTAACGCCGAGCACTCGAGCAATTCGTCGAGCCGTCACGTCACACCTGGGGCGGCACTTTTCTCAACCGCACGGGAAGAAATGCGGGCCTTGACCTTCCCGATTGGAGAGTCGGCCATTCGGGGCGAGCTTGACTGCTCGGGCGTTGACGTCCCGAGTTCGCTCTCGATTATCAGCTTTAAGAGCCTGACGAAGCGCTACAGCATCCCGTAGTCTGTGTCGATCCTACGGCCATTACCTGACGACCTTCCGACTCCCCCGCGAAGGGGGCATGCCGCAGTCCATGAGGTGAGTCTTCGCGGAGGACTGAGGTTGCCTTTCCAACCGGTCATCCAGGAGTTGCAGACTCGATTAGGGGTACACGCTTCGCAGATGTCCCCGTTCTTTTATCGAGTGGTCGCGGCGTGCCATATGATGCTCTATCGAGCAAAGAACAGGGCCGTCACCGCGGATGACATTCAGGACCTCATAACGGTGCGAGGGGTCCCCGGGAGGCCGGGCTCCTACCTAATATCACATCGGAAGCGCCTAGCCATCGTCACCATGGTCACTTCAAAGCACAGGTACCCCTGGGTGTGGGTGTCCGAGTCAGCTTTCGGGGCGGCGCCCCATACCTTTAGTCCCGCTGCCGATTTTCCACCGGTAAGCGACGTCGAGGACTCCGAGCTCAACTCGGTGATCAGGGCGGTCCCGGAGTCGAGACGGCAAGGATCACTCTTCGAGTCCCCTGACCTTATGGCAAGGACTGGGTGGTTTGTGCCTGGCGACGAGGCTCCTCCACGCTCTGGTCTCGGCGCAGAGGTTGTGGAGGATCCTGAATTCGAGGCGGGGGGTTCATCCGCCCCTTCCCCCGACGCGGAGGGTACTAGCCACGCATACGCCTTCGTTATCGTATTTTTTGTTGTGTTATGCTCATTGTCGCGTTCTAACCAATTGACGATCTTTCTCTTTTGCAGATACCATGACCCGACATCGATCGCGCGCACGAGTGCCGAGAGTGGCACCCTCCGCCGAAGTTGCGACTGTGCCTCGTCCCCGAGCAGAGGCTCACCGTGAGGGGTCGCCATCGCGGGCGAGGAACGAGGCAATCTCTTCCTCCAAACGACCATTGTCGTCGACCTCCTTCGGGTCTCCCTCCGGCCACAAGCGCGCCCATACTTCGGCGGTGCCGGATAGCATGGATTCGATGCTCCTAGCAGAGGCGGCAGAGCTGAGGGATCAGTGCTCCCGAGGGATCCTTGAAAACTCTCTGCGGGACTTCAAGGGTTTGCTGACGACAAGCGATCTTTAGCATTTCCAAAATGGGATTGGCGAGGCCCGAAAGGTACGACTCGTTTGCTCGTCTTACGCGTAATCATTATGCTTATTCCTATTATGCGTGTATCACTTGTTCCCACAGATGCTCGCGCGCCAAGAGCGAAGCGACCGCATTCTCCGGGACCTGCTGCGGCGTATGCAAATCATGGAAAAGGACAGGGAGAGCACGGCGGCCGCCCATGCTGCCGCTCTAGCGGGGGTTCGCACCGCCTGAGAGTTTCAAGCACTCGAGGAGGAGCTGAAGCGGGCTCACGAGGAGTCGGCGGCTGAGAAATCGCTCCGCATGGCAGAGCAGGCGTCTCGAGAGAAGGCGGAGCAGGCGGCCAACACCTTCTTGTGGGAGACGAAGAAGCTCCAGGCGGCACTGTTACCGGTCCGTCTCGGTCCGGTAGATCGACGACGGCCACGCTGGCGGCCGTCCTGAGCCCGGCACTCGTCCGGGGCCGGCACTCGCCGTGGCCGGCGCTCCAAGGCCGGCCCTCCTCAGTCGGCGCTCCAAGGCCGGCCCTCCTCGGCCGGCGCTCCAAGGCCGGCCCCCCTCGGCCGGCGCTCCAAGGCCGGCCCTCCTCGGCCGGCGCTCCAAGGCCGGCCCTCCTCGGCCGGCGCTCCAAGGCCGGCCCTCCTCGGCCGGCGCTCCAGGACCGGCCCTCCTCGGCCGGCGCTCCAAGGCCGGCCCTCCTCAGCCGGCGCTCCAAGGCCGGCCCTCCTCGGCCGGCGCTCCAGGACCGGCCCTCCCCGGCCGGCGTTCCAAGGCCGGCCTTCCAAGGCCGGCCCTCGGCCAAGGGGTTCCTCAAACACCTCTCGGCCGCCTATAAATATGAGGGTCTCTTCCTCGACCCAGGGAATCCGAATTTGAGTACTGAAACGCTGTCGAACTCGTACCTCGCTCGTTTCTCTCAAGTCTCGACCCCTAAACACTAAACCCTCTACAAACCACCTCAATCCTACTAATGTTGAGCGTCGGAGAGGTAAACAGAGGCAACCCCTCTGTTTCCCCTTTGTAGTTCACACCTTTCTGTTCACGTTTCAGGTGCTTGGACGAGATAGAGATCATCTACAGCTAAGGGACGGCTTGGAATACCAAGCCCGACACGCTCGAGTCGAGGCGAGGCCACTTGGTCCGGCCTTGGGTCTAACCGTCTACGACTCCTAAATCGTTGTCCGAAAAACTGCGACAATATTTTGGCGCTAGAAGGAGGGGATCTCTCGACCTTGACGACGCATTCCCTCTACCAGTTTTCTCCCTTTGTTCTCACGACTCTCGAGAGATGAGTCACATTCCCACTACCTCCGCGGGTACCCGAGCGACAAGCTCGAGGTATGGTCTTCGACGCCTCGCACATCGTCTTGAAGGGCAACCTCGCGATAGCGAGAGCCAGCCCCAAGACCCGATGATTGACCCCGAGGCCGTGCTCCGAGAGGACACGGCCCGGCGGCTTGCGGAGCTCCTTGACCGCCCCGGCGTCGATGGTTCGCTCATAGCCGACCTCCTCGGCTATGACGTTGAAGATAGGTCCGCCAGAGACTACTCCGACTCCGAATATGTGGGGGAGTCGAGGACCAACGAGGCGACGCCTAGCCTCGCCCCTTCGCGGCCCGAGAGGCCCAACGACGCTTTGGCCGGACCGTCGCACCTAGCGCGGCAGCAGGCACGGTCACATTCCCGGGGACTCGCCCCCTCGGTTTCAAGAGGTGGCCGGACACGGCCCCTCGCCGAGGAGAGAGCGACTCTGGTAGATGATGGGGCCGACAGCCGAAGCGCCCGCCGGACGGCCCGACCAAGGGCGACCTCACCTCGCCCTGCACCGAGTGCGGACCTTAGAGAGCGCTTGACGGCGCAGAGAAACTCCCGAGGGGAGGATCTCCGCCAAAGGCTAAACTCTCGAAGGGACGCGCTCCCCGCCGCAACTCTCGGCCGGCCGCAGGCCAATGTCGTGGACCAAGCCTCAACGAACGCCAACCGGTGACTCCCGTGGCCCCGACGGTCGGCCCCGCTAACGGGCTCGACATGGTCATGATGATTCAGAGCCTCCAGAATCAAATCATCGAAATGAGGGAGTCGGGGAGGCAAAGGCCGTACGGAGGGATCGAGGAATCATACTCTCCCTTCGCCGCGCAAATCCTCGCGCAACCATGCGTGGGGAACTTCAAGTTACCGTCCATTCCCCCCTACGATGGACGTACGGACCCCCACTTCCACGTCCAACACTATGAGACGTGGATGACTATGCAGGGGCAGGCGGACGCCACCCTCTGCCAAGCCTTCAGCCTGACCCTCACAGGCTCGGGGTTTGAATGGTTCCGAAGCTTGAGGCCGGGAAGCATCCCGTTTTTCCGGGCCTTGCGAGAGGCTTTCCACGCCCGATTCGCCACCCTCGTGGCGCAAAAGAAGCCGAAGACCCACCTCCTCTCTATCCGACGAGGAAGAGACGAGACGTTGAGACAATACCTCGCTCGCTTCACCGAGGAGTCTCACAAGGTCGAAGGGTTCGACGACAGGGACGCCATCACGGCGATCACCGAGGGAGTGCGCACGAGCGACTTCCTCAAGTCTATTGTTGGCCAAGTCCCGCGTGACATGGCGGAGCTGATGACAAGAGCCCGCACGTACATGGGAGTCGAGGACTATCTCGATGGCCGAGATGGCCGAAAGGCAGGAGGACAGGGGAGTCGCCGCCGCGACGATCGAGACGAAGATCGTCCCGACCCTCGAAAGAGGAGGAATAAGGGAAGCCAGGCCCCTAACGGCCGTCCCCTCCCCGGGCCGAAGCCGTCGCATGTCGACAGCTTCCGGAGGTTCTCGCCATTCACTCCTCTGAACACTCCGCCGGAGCAAATCCTAGCTCTGCACCGTGACAAGTTGGGGAGTCCGACCCCGCTCACGAAGGATCCCGCCAAGAGGGATCAAAGCAAGTACTGTGACTACCATCAAGATCACGGGCACCTGACATCCGAATGCTATCAACTCAAGCGTCAGATTGAGGCCCTAATTCAAGATGGGAAGCTGAAAGAATACGTCCTGAGAACTATCGGGACGGCCGCGGCGCACGGAGGTCGCCCGCGGCAAGGGAAGAAAGGTCCGGCGACGGTGACTGTCACGGACCGCGCGACAAACGAAGAGCCGGAGAGCTCGCAACTTCACGTCGTGGGTGCAATCTTGGGTGGCCCGGAGTTGGGAGACTCGGCTACGCAAAGGAAGAAGTACGTGCGCGAAGTTTCCCAAGGGAAAATAGCGCACTACATCAACCACACGTACGAGGTCCCTCCTCCGGCCCCCTTCGAATCCATGTTCTTCACCGGACAAGAAGCAACGCGAGTTCTCCATCCACACAATGATGCGATAGTCGTCTCTGCCCCGGTCGCCAACAACCTCGTCCGGAGAATCCTGATCGACAATGGGAGCTCCGCCGACATAATCTTCAAATCTGCGTTGGACAGGATGAAGCTATCCGGAGTAAGACCGACCCCAATCTCAACCCCGCTCTTCGGCTTCTCTGGGGAGAGGGTTATGACGGAGGGAACTATCGACCTCCCGGTTACCTTCGGTACGCCGGGGGGGCTCGAGGTTACCCACATCTGTTGGAATCGATCTAGGGTTTAAGAAAAAGTTTAACGCTTCGTTAAGCGGCGGAATTTTAAAAATTTTCCTTTTAAGTAAAACTAGTTTTTACTAACCTAGACAAGAGCATATGCATGTAAATAAAAACTAATATGAGCTACTAAAGATACTAACCTTTCTTGAAGCTTGAACCTTGTAGAAGCTTTTGGAAAGTCGCAACGCTCGTCTCCCCTCGCAGCACGTCTCTCTTTCTTTCCTCGGCAACTCGAGCAACCACGAAAGTTTCTATCACTAAATCACTCGAAAAGAAGGAATTAGTGAGTGGGCACTTTTAAACACTACGACTTAAGAACGAGTCTCAAAGTCGCAGAGCTAAAGACTAGGTCGAGTGAGGACCTAGGTGCCAAGACAAGAGAAAACCGAAAATAAACTAGAGAGAGAGAGAAGAGGACTTCGGCCAAGTTCTAGAGAGAGAGTCTCTCAAATCTCTTAAACTTGGATGAATGAATTGTGAGGAAATGGGGCTCCTATTTATAGGAGAGGTCTCACCTTCAATAAGGTAGTTTCCTCTTCTATAGAATATCACATATTCATGAGCAAAAATCCTTTATTTCCCATTCCTTGTTGGGCGCCCAAGGCTGCCTCCTAGAGGCAAGGATTTGTTTCCTTTTTTGTTCCTTGGCTTTCCCTTTTCTCACTTGGCCGAATTTCCTACAAGCATGTGTGGGAAATTTGTTTCCTCTTTTTCTTTTGGCAAGTATCTAAATACATTTATGCACAAAATAAACTCTCTTGGTTGGGTATGTTGGGCGCCCAAGGCCTTCTAGAAAAGGCTTCTAGAAGCTTTTCCATTTGTTCATGACAACATGAAAAAGGCCCAATAAGAATTTTCAATAAAATTCTTATGAAATGAAATTAATTCACAAGGCCCAATGATCAAGTCATGGCCGAGTGAAACATGTCATAAAATGACCTTGTCAAGAAATTTATTGACATTCATTTCATCCTTTGTCTCAAAAGACAAAAATACCCTTTTAACTATTTTCGTTCTTGTTTTGGCTTAGCTTCCAGTTTAACTATTCCTATCGATGTGATTCGTGACAGTGACCTCATGGACCCAAATGAACAAAGCTTTAGCTAAACACTTGGACTCAAAAGTTCACAAACCTTTTCCAAGTTTAGCTTAATGCCAACTGACTCCACTAAAGAGCTGACACTGAAAATCTCTCGGTTCAAATGAATTTATTTTCTACTCAAGAATTCGACCTAATTATGATGAGCGGATCCACTGAATATTATCTATGTTTACCCTTCATGAATGTCATCAGCTAGTCGGGATTTACTAAATTACCATTTTACCCTTCTAGCTGTTATTTCCTCAACTCCTTTGTCGCTTGTGAATAAGTTAGAAACAATGTATTGACGAGGAGCTAACAAGTCACATTGTTTCATCCAAAAGAGTCAAGACTCAATTTGGACACTGGCCAGTTCATTTATTCACACTCCAAGGAACAAAGCATGAGGTGACATACATTGCATTTCAGCAATCTTGTACATGAATTCCATATCTATGAGAACTTCACAAAGTTACTCATGACAGACTCACAACTTAGTACTTCACCAATAGGCCTTGTTCGGAATCACATAGTGAGTCCGAACTTTGACTTTCTCAAATGAGAATACTAAGGTGTGAAATGGCATGTCTCATTTCAGGATTAAGGTAAGCATGATGCAATTCATACATAGTGACTTCGAGACATAAGAGGTTAAATGGTTTGTTCTTATCTTGTCTCTAGAAGTGCACTGGTCAATTCAGTACCTTCGGAAGATACCTAGAAGAACTATAGAGTTCCTAACTCTCAATGCCTCATAACCAGACATCATAGATTCTTCTAACAATCATACTGAGGTCAATAGTCCTTTGACCCTAAGATTGCGAATATATCGTTTTAAGCAAACTACGAAGAGTTTGTTCATGCAAATCTACATTTGTCTCTTCGTAAGTTGTTAAGTTTGTTTATGGACTAAAAGACTATGGTTTTATCATAAAGCTTCAGACAAGGAAGATTGAATGAACGTTTCAACTTTATTAATGAATGAATAGGCAATTACAAGCAAGAGTCTTCATGAGACTTTATTACATCAAATGTTCAAAATAAAGACTACAACTCTTCTTGTGGGCACTATTGACAACAAACTCCCACTTGACTCAAAGAAGGTGTGTGTAGTCCTTCATGCCTAATCCCTCACGATGTTGGTCGAAGACCTTGTTCGCTAGGGCCTTGGTGAATGGATCTGCGAGGTTGTCCACCGTTGAGATCTTCTTCACTTCCACGTCTCCGCGCTGCACGATCTCTCGAATCAAATGGTATTTCCTCTCAATATGCTTAGAGCGCTTATGGCTTCTAGGTTCCTTTGAGTTAGCGACAGCCCCACTATTATCACAATAAAGGGTCATGGGCTCGTCGACGTTTGGAACAACTTCCAAATACTTAAGGAACTTTCTAAGCCATACAGCCTCTTTGGATGCTTCACAAGCAGCCACATATTCTGCTTCCATTGTGGAGTCAGCAATGCAAGATTGCTTAATACTTCTCCACACAACAGCTCCACCATTAAGGATGAACACAGATCCCGAAGTGGATTTCCTGGAATCCTTATCCGCTTGAAAATCGGAGTCGGTATATCCCGTCATAGTCAGGTCAGTACCTGAGTATGTAAGCATCAAGTTCCTAGTTCTTCGAAGATACTTAAGAACATGCTTAACAGCAATCCAGTGCTCGGGTCCAGGGTTGGATTGGAAACGACTAACTACGCCAACGGCGAAACATATATCAGGTCGGGTGCAAAGCATAGCATACATGAGGCTTCCTACGGCAGAGGCGTAAGGAATTTTCCTCATGTCTTCAATCTCTTGTGCAGTCTTGGGAGACTGGTCCTTAGAGAGTGAAACTCCATGCCTAAAGGGTGTTTGACCCCTCTTGCAGTCTTGCATCGAGAAGCGATCCATCACCTTATCAATATAAGATGCTTGAGAGAGCGACAGGGTCCGGTTTTTCCTATCTCGAAAGATTTGGATTCCCAGAATGTATGCGGCTTCTCCTAGATCCTTCATATCGAATTGCTTTGCTAGCCAGACCTTAACCTCAGATAACTTACCCACGTCATTACCAATGAGTAGTATATCATCGACATATAGTACCAGAAACACAACTTTGCCTTCGTGTATTAACTTGTAAACACAAGGCTCATCTATTGACTGTTCAAAGCCGAAGCTCTTTACAGTTTCATCGAATCTAATGTTCCATGACCTAGATGCTTGCTTTAGTCCATAAATGGATTTAAGCAACTCACAAACCTTGGTCTCTTGACCTTTATCCACGAAACCGTCTGGTTGAGCCATGTAAATGCGCTCGTCAAGATTGCCATTCAGAAAGGCTGTCTTGACATCCATTTGCCAGATCTCATAGTCGAGAGCTGCAGCTATGGATAGGAGTATGCGGATGGATTTAAGCATCGCGACTGGCGAGAAGGTTTCTTCATAGTCAATCCCTTCTTGTTGGGTATAACCCTTCGCCACAAGTCGTGCTTTGAACGTCTCGACGTTCCCATCAGGACCCCTTTTCTTCTTGTATATCCACTTACACCCTACGGGTTTAATCCCTTCAGGAAGGTCTACAAGTTTCCAGACTTTGTTGACATACATCGAGTGCATCTCAACTTTCATGGCGTCAAGCCAAAGGTTTGATTCAGAACAAGCCATCGCTTGGCTATAGGAAACAGGATCATCCATGTCAGAGACGGCTACAAGAGAGTCTCCATAAGACATGTACCTGTCAGGCTTTTGAGTAGCCCTCCCACTACGTCGAAGTACTACTTGACGAGATTCTGATGAGTTAGGTTGTGTTTCAGTTGGGGTAAGAACAGTTCTTACAGATGAGGTAGAAGCTTCCTCACCCAACTTTTCTTCAAGCACAATTTTGCTTCTAGGTTTCGCATCCTTCATAAAGTCCTCCTCGAGGAAACGAGCATTCGTGCTAACGAAAGTCTTATCGTCCTCGGGACTATAGAAAGTAAAACCTTTGGTTTCCTTCGGATATCCTACAAACAGGCACAATTCTGACCTACTAGCCAACTTGCTAGTCTTTTGCCTTAGCACGTGTGCAGGGCAACCCCAAATTCGGATGCGGCCAAGATTCACTTTACGGCCAGTCCATCGTTCATAAGGAGTACCAGGAACCGTTTTAGACGGAACTTGGTTCAGAATATAAGTGGCTGTTTCGAGGGCATATCCCCAAAAGGAAAGCGGGAGTGATGAGTAACTCATCATTGATCTAACCATCTCCATAAGAGTTCGGTTTCTTCTCTCTGACACTCCGTTTTGTTGAGGTGTGCCAGGCGCGGTAAGCTGAGAAGCGATACCTTCTTCTTTAAGAAAGTCATCGAACTCTCCAGACATATACTCACCACCTCGATCAGATCGAAGGGTTTTGATCACTTTGCCAGTTTGCTTTTCCACTAAAGCCCTAAAGACCTTAAATACGTTAAAGGTCTCGGATTTGTGTTTAAGCAAATAGACAAACCCATATCTTGAGTAATCATCAGTGAAGGTAACGAAGTATTCGTATCCTCCACGTGCCTGTTGGTTGAGTGGACCACATACATCAGAATGTATTAGTTCCAGCAACTCAGTGGCTCTTCGACCCTTATCGGAGAAAGGTCGCTTAGTCATTTTTCCTTCTATGCAGGATTCACAAGTAGGTAGTGAACCTATTGCAGAGGCTTGGAGTGGACCATCCCTCACAAGTCTCTTAATCCTATCTAGACTGATATGACCAAGTCTTAAGTGCCAGAGGTATGTTGATTTTGTTAGATCGGAGGATTCAGAAAGTTTAATCCTCTTTGGCTCCCTAATTAGATCGTTATCTATTTCGGTGTCTAAGAGAGAAGGTTGAGTGGGATAGATGTAAAAAAGACCATTCTTCATACATGCATCAGTGACGAAAGAATTAGAAAAAGAAATACGAATTCCATTCTTTATAAACTTTAAATAATAATCTTGCTCGAAAAGTTGAGCAACAGATACTAGGTTTTTCCCAAAGGAAGGAACATAATAAACATTATTCAAATTTAAAGTTCGATCTTCAAAAGATAGCGTCACGGATCCCACAGCCTTCGCAGACACCACGCTCTCATCACCCCACTTGAAGCAGAAGTCGCCATCCTCTAAGCTTTTGCTTTTCCTAAAACCAGTCAAGGAGCAGCAAATATGGTTAGTAGCAGCGGAGTCAATAATCCACGATGATACATTATCAGCTACTAAACAGGCTTCAGTAACAAGTACAATACCTTTAGCTTTGGTTTTGAGGTAGGCGGGACAGTTCCTACGCCAGTGACCAGGCTCGTTGCAGTGGTGGCACTTGTCTTTAGACTTGTCCACCTTCGGAGCCTTTGGCGCCTTCTTCTTCGTTTGAACCTTAGGTTGGTTCTTTTTCTCGGCGTTGCGAGGTCTCTTCTTAGATCCAGAGGTGGAGGCAGTAGCATGTACTTCTCCTTGAGCCCTCTTTTTCTTAGTGAGTGCCTCAGCGGTTTGAAGTTCCTTCATGAGCTCGGTAACAGTGTACTCCAGCTTGTTCATGGAATAGTTCAATTTGAAGGTATCAAAGGTTTCGGGGAGAGTTTCCAAGATCATATCTATTTTGGTCTCCCCATCAATCTCAGATCCAAGAATCTCCATCTCGTTGAGATAGCTAATGATCAGCATCATATGATCTCTAACGGGAGTTCCAGCCTTCATACGACAGTTCATGAATTGTCGGACCGCTTGTTGCCTAGCTTGACGTCCTTGCCCTCCAAACATCTCATGGAGATTGTAGAGCATATCGGTGGCAGTTTCGAAATCACGATGTTGTTGTTGCAACACATTGTTCATCGATGCCAAAATATAGCATCTCGCAATCTCATCGGATCGAAGCCAGGCCGCCAGGACGTCTTTCTCCTCTTGCGTCGAATCATCATTCGTTTGAGGACAGGGGGTGGTGAGAACCCATTTGTGCTTGTCGACAGTAAGGACTATGTCGAGGTTACGTTTCCAGTCGACGTAATTGTCGCCTTCGAGTTTATTCGAGGAAAGAATTGTTGAGAGAGGGTTGAGAGACATATTGCCTATAACAGTTGAAACAAGTTTATGATTAGTCTTTGGTTTAGGATTTAAGTTTTATTAAGACTTTTGTAAAACCCAAAGGTGTTATAAACCAAACGATAATTTACTCCCTCAAGAGAAGGCCGCAAAAAATCTCCTTTTATAAGTAAATGACACATCATTAATGCTAAGCCAAGATGTCAGTACATCATTTCGACTAGCCACCTTGTAAATTGGTTTGATCACTCATATCCTTTCGCAGAGCCTTAAGGAAGGATACTAGGGATTGAGCCTAAGTGTGCAACCAACCACTTAGTCCAAAAGATCAGCTTTGAAAAACAATCCCCCAAGGGGAGGCCTTGCCATCATTGCATCACTCTCGGACGTAGCTCATTGAGCAATGATCGAAGCAATAACGCCTTGGAGTACTCACATTTAAGTGAGGGTCACAAGAGCGGCTCTTAGTCCCACGTTATTGCATCTTTCACTAGTGTTGGGGATCGCGGGTTACAAACAACGAATATAACCCTCCCACTTAGTTTTTGGAGTTGGTTCATCGACTCTTATAAGTTCGGAAACAAATTTCCTAGTTAGAGAGCGACAGAGCGGACAACTAGAAGAGAATCCTAGATCGACATGTTCAGAGCAGTATTAGTGCATAAAGGCACAAGGTACATACTCGATCTTTTCCTATTTTCTATTTCGGGAAAGTGCGTGAGGGAAGTGTGAACTTCAACTCACTCGAACACTTGAAAGTTTGAGATTACACATCCTTTTATTTTTCGGTTTTGTCTACAAAGAGACCTCCCACTCAAAATTTCAAGAGCATATAGATTTTGAACATATGTGATATAGATATAGTTTTGAAAACATTTTGAAAATTTATTTGATTTGGATAACAAAATATTTTCAAGTTTGAAAGTGAAAACGGTTTTTCAAAATTCAAACTAGTTTTGTAAAAATTCAATTTCAATTAAACTTTCAAAAATCAAAACATTTTAATCTTACACATCATGTTTATAATCATATGAAAAACATTTTTGCTCAAGAAAGTTTTCTCATTAGAGTTCTATAACTCATGGTAGTGGGGTTTGAAAATCCGGATTTCTAAAAAAAACTGGAGTTTCAGACAGCCGCGCACCTTGGAGTAAAATCGCCATAACTGGCGGCTCCGATGTCCTTTTGAGCCGAAACCGGTGGCATTGGACAGAGGACAGACAGAGCTTTAATTTGATTCAAGAATCATTAAATTTCTATTTCTGAGCAGAGAGTTATGCCGCTTTTAATGCGGGTTTACATTCCAGCTCGAAGAAAAAGAAATAAATTAAAGCTTTGTCCTTTTAGGTGCGAAAAAGAATCGAGTGTAACGGAACGTTTTATGAGGTTGTTTAAAGCTTTTATTTGTGTTTTATTAGCAGGGTAACAACATAGAATAAAAGAAATAACAACATGCATAAAACGATTCAAGTAAATAAACGGAACTAGTAAGAAAATAAAACTAGTCACAAAATTTACTCGAAAATTCTCAAACCTTTAAAACACGTTTTTCAATATAAAAAATTAAAAACTTTTAGAACTGATTCTAATGTGTTTTAACATCATCCCAAACTCATAGAAAATCAACATGCTTTTTAATTTAAAGACAAGAGCAATAAATTAAAAAAAAATCTAAGATTACAATTCTAACTTGTCACAAAATTAGTAAACTTTCGAAAACGATTTTCAAGCTCATAATTTAAAAACATGCACATGCATTCCTTTGACCATAGCTCTGATACCATTTGTTGGAATCGATCTAGGGTTTAAGAAAAAGTTTAACGCTTCGTTAAGCGGCGGAATTTTAAAAATTTTCCTTTTAAGTAAAACTAGTTTTTACTAACCTAGACAAGAGCATATGCATGTAAATAAAAACTAATATGAGCTACTAAAGATACTAACCTTTCTTGAAGCTTGAACCTTGTAGAAGCTTTTGGAAAGTCGCAACGCTCGTCTCCCCTCGCAGCACGTCTCTCTTTCTTTCCTCGGCAACTCGAGCAACCACGAAAGTTTCTATCACTAAATCACTCGAAAAGAAGGAATTAGTGAGTGGGCACTTTTAAACACTACGACTTAAGAACGAGTCTCAAAGTCGCAGAGCTAAAGACTAGGTCGAGTGAGGACCTAGGTGCCAAGACAAGAGAAAACCGAAAATAAACTAGAGAGAGAGAGAAGAGGACTTCGGCCAAGTTCTAGAGAGAGAGTCTCTCAAATCTCTTAAACTTGGATGAATGAATTGTGAGGAAATGGGGCTCCTATTTATAGGAGAGGTCTCACCTTCAATAAGGTAGTTTCCTCTTCTATAGAATATCACATATTCATGAGCAAAAATCCTTTATTTCCCATTCCTTGTTGGGCGCCCAAGGCTGCCTCCTAGAGGCAAGGATTTGTTTCCTTTTTTGTTCCTTGGCTTTCCCTTTTCTCACTTGGCCGAATTTCCTACAAGCATGTGTGGGAAATTTGTTTCCTCTTTTTCTTTTGGCAAGTATCTAAATACATTTATGCACAAAATAAACTCTCTTGGTTGGGTATGTTGGGCGCCCAAGGCCTTCTAGAAAAGGCTTCTAGAAGCTTTTCCATTTGTTCATGACAACATGAAAAAGGCCCAATAAGAATTTTCAATAAAATTCTTATGAAATGAAATTAATTCACAAGGCCCAATGATCAAGTCATGGCCGAGTGAAACATGTCATAAAATGACCTTGTCAAGAAATTTATTGACATTCATTTCATCCTTTGTCTCAAAAGACAAAAATACCCTTTTAACTATTTTCGTTCTTGTTTTGGCTTAGCTTCCAGTTTAACTATTCCTATCGATGTGATTCGTGACAGTGACCTCATGGACCCAAATGAACAAAGCTTTAGCTAAACACTTGGACTCAAAAGTTCACAAACCTTTTCCAAGTTTAGCTTAATGCCAACTGACTCCACTAAAGAGCTGACACTGAAAATCTCTCGGTTCAAATGAATTTATTTTCTACTCAAGAATTCGACCTAATTATGATGAGCGGATCCACTGAATATTATCTATGTTTACCCTTCATGAATGTCATCAGCTAGTCGGGATTTACTAAATTACCATTTTACCCTTCTAGCTGTTATTTCCTCAACTCCTTTGTCGCTTGTGAATAAGTTAGAAACAATGTATTGACGAGGAGCTAACAAGTCACATTGTTTCATCCAAAAGAGTCAAGACTCAATTTGGACACTGGCCAGTTCATTTATTCACACTCCAAGGAACAAAGCATGAGGTGACATACATTGCATTTCAGCAATCTTGTACATGAATTCCATATCTATGAGAACTTCACAAAGTTACTCATGACAGACTCACAACTTAGTACTTCACCAATAGGCCTTGTTCGGAATCACATAGTGAGTCCGAACTTTGACTTTCTCAAATGAGAATACTAAGGTGTGAAATGGCATGTCTCATTTCAGGATTAAGGTAAGCATGATGCAATTCATACATAGTGACTTCGAGACATAAGAGGTTAAATGGTTTGTTCTTATCTTGTCTCTAGAAGTGCACTGGTCAATTCAGTACCTTCGGAAGATACCTAGAAGAACTATAGAGTTCCTAACTCTCAATGCCTCATAACCAGACATCATAGATTCTTCTAACAATCATACTGAGGTCAATAGTCCTTTGACCCTAAGATTGCGAATATATCGTTTTAAGCAAACTACGAAGAGTTTGTTCATGCAAATCTACATTTGTCTCTTCGTAAGTTGTTAAGTTTGTTTATGGACTAAAAGACTATGGTTTTATCATAAAGCTTCAGACAAGGAAGATTGAATGAACGTTTCAACTTTATTAATGAATGAATAGGCAATTACAAGCAAGAGTCTTCATGAGACTTTATTACATCAAATGTTCAAAATAAAGACTACAACTCTTCTTGTGGGCACTATTGACAACAACATCGTGTCGTTCCTGGTGGTGGATCAGCCCTCGGCTTACAACATCATCGTCGGCCGCCCGACTCTCAATCGGTTGAAGGCCATAACGTCCACGTACCACCTGATGATGAAGTTCCCGACCGATAAAGGGATCGCCGTGATGTTGGGAGACCAATCCATGGCGAGGATGTGCTACATCCAGGGCGTGGACGGAAAAGGGAAAGCGAAGGTGGTGAGCACCGTCTTCCAACTCGGAGACAAATTCCCGTGCAAGCTAGAGGAAGGAGGCACCTTCGGAGAGCTAGACCAAAGGGACGAAGTCGAGCGTCGAAAGGTGGAGACACCGGACGACCTCGTTCCCGTCGTGTTGGACGACGCCAAACCTGACCAAGTAGTCAAGGTAGGCGCCCAACTCCCGTCTGAGACCCGAGTCGAGCTCGCCGCCTTCCTCCGAGAGCACAAAGATGTCTTTGCGTGGACACACGCTGACATGCCGGGGATCGACCCCGAGATCATGGTTCATCGTCTCAACGACGATAAGAGAGTGGCCGAGCGCGTTCAACCGCGACGGGCATTCAGTGGGGAGAGGTACCAAGCCATTGGTGAAGAAGTTGACAAACTTCTCGCCGCCGACTTCATCAGGGAGGCGGAGCACCCCAAGTGGGTGTCCAATGTGGTAATGGTCAAGAAGCCAAACGGGAAGTGGCGGATCTGTATCGATTACAAAGATCTCAACAAAGCCTGCCCAAAAGACAGCTTCCCTCTTCCGAGGATCGAGCAGCTCGTGGATGCCACGGCGGGCCACGAGTTGCTGAGCTTCATGGATGCCTATTCAGGCTACAACCAGATCCGCATGCACGAGCCGGATCAAATCAAGACCACCTTTGTTACGAACCGCGGACTCTACTGTTACAAGGTCATGCCCTTTGGCCTCAAAAACGCGGGAGCAACGTATCAAAGGTTGGTGAACCGCATGTTCGCCAATCAAATTGGCAAGACTATGGAGGTCTACGTGGATGACATGCTTGTCAAAAGCCTCAAAGCCCGCGACCACGTCCGAGACCTTAGGGAAATGTTCACGATTCTGCGGCGCTACAAGATGAAGCTTAACCCCAACAAGTGCGCTTTCGGGGTCGAGTCTGGAAAGTTTCTGGGCTACATGGTGAGCCGCCGCGGGATCGAGGCCAATCCTGAGAAGATTAAGGCGATCTTAGAGATGAGGTCGCCACAAAAGGTCAAAGAAGTTCAAAGCTTGACGGGAAGGATCGCCGCCCTGACGCGATTTGTTTCCAAAGCCACTGACAGGTGCCAACCGTTCTTCAAGGCACTGAAGAAGACCGACGGGTTCGTGTGGACGGAGGAGTGCGAGGAAGCATTCCGCGATATGAAAGCCTATTTCACCTCCCCCCCGTTCCTCGCGGAGCCAAAGAACGGCGAAACCCTGTACCTCTACCTCGCGGTTTCCGATAGGGCCGTGAGCGCGGTCCTCATACGCGAAGAAGACAAGGTGCAATGGCCAGTCTACTACGTTAGCAAGGCGCTCCTCGACGCCGAAACCCGATACCCCGAGATCGAGAGACTGTCCCTCGCCCTCGTCATGAGCGCGAGAAAGCTCCGGCCCTACTTCCAGGCGCACCCCATCGTGGTCCGCTCGGGGCATCCCATCGAGAAGGCCCTTCAAAAAGGGACCTCCTCTCGAATGGCGATATGGTCCCAAGAGCTGGGCGAATACGGGGTCGAGTTCCAACCGAGAACCGCCATTAAGGGTCAGGCCCTCGCCGACTTCATCGCCGAGTTCACAAGCGCGCCCCCAACCAATGAGGGCGACGAAGGAAGTAAGACCACGGAAGACAAGGAGGACGACCATAGCGAGTCGTCAAGGAAGAGAACCAACGACCCGATAGGGCCGGTTTGGGACTTACACGTGGATGGCGCGTCAAACGCCCGGGGGGCTGGCGCCGGCGTTGTGCTCACAAATCCCGATAGGGAAAAGCTGAGGTACGCCCTGCGGTTCGAGTTCAAGGCTTCCAACAACGAGGCAGAGTACGAGGCTCTGATTGTTGGCTTGGAGCTAGCGAACAAGTTGGGCGCCCAAAACCTGCGCATCCATTGCGACTCGCAATTGATCGTGAATCAGGTTAAGGGCGACTACGCCGCAAAGGAGCCACACATGATCGTCTACTTGTCCAAGGCCCAAAAGAACTTGGAGGCCCTGTCGTGGTTCGAGATCGTCCAGGTCCCTCGAGAGGCGAACGTTGACGCCGACGCCCTAGCTCGCCTCGCGTCTGGGATAGACGAGGAAGGCGAGGGCAGCGTCCCAATCGAAGTGTTGACCCGACCCTACGTCTCGAGAGGCGACGTAGGGGTCATTGACGAGACTCCGCCTCCCTCATGGATGACCCCGCTCGTGGAATTCCTTAAACGAGGAGTCGTCCCCGAAGACAAAGAAGAAGCTAGAAAGCTGAGAAGCCTAGCCCCGAAGTACACGATGAGGGAGGACAGTTTGTTTAAGAGAGGCTACTCCATGCCCCTTCTCCGTTGCCTGACCGAGGTGGAGGCGAGGAAAGCACTCCACGAGGTGCACGAGGGGGTGTGCGGTAACCACGCCGCCGGGCAATCTTTGGCATTGAAGTTGCTAAGACTTGGATATTTCTGGCCAACCTTGAAAAAGGACTCCCACGAGTGGGCCAAGAAGTGTGACAAGTGCCAAAGATTCGCCCACATTCCGCGCCAAGCACCGGCCCCTTTGTGTCCGATTATCGTGCCGCGACCTTTCGCGAAGTGGGGAATCGACCTCATCGGCGAGCTACCTACGGCCCCGAGACAATACAAGCACGCGATCGTGGCTATCGATTACTTCACGAAGTGGGTAGAGGCTGAACCGCTAGCGAAGATCACCGAGGCGAACACGACAAGCTTCATTTGGAGAAACATCATCTGCCGCTTCGGGATCCCTGCGTCAATTGTAACCAACAACGGAAAACAATTCGACAACGCGCGCCTCCGAGAAATGTGCGAACAGCTTGGCATTAGCAAGACTTTCTCCTCTCCCCGCCATCCCCAAGCCAACGGTCAGGTCGAGGCGGTGAATAAGACGATCAAGGAGAACCTGAAGAAGAAGCTGGAGGCAAGAAAGGGGGCTTGGGCTGACGAGCTCCCCATGGTCTTATGGGCATACCGCACCACCGCCCGAAACGCGACCGGCGAAACCCCTTTCGCTCTCGCGTTCGGCGTCGAGGCTGTGGTACCCGTCGAAATCAAGTTGCCAACCTTACGCATCGAGGAGTACGACGAAGCCGCCAACGATGACGTGGTCAGGCTCGAGCTAGACCTCATAGACGAAAGGAGGGCGGACGCACTTACCCGGCTTGCCGCGCAGAAGAGGAAGGTCGAGAAGTACTACAACTCGAAGATCAAGCTACGGAAGTTCGCCGACGGAAGCCTCGTTCTTCGAAGGGTGTTCCAAAACACCAAAGTGCAAGGTGCGGGAGTTCTAGGCCCCACCTGGGAAGGCCCGTACCGTGTGCGTCGAGCCATCCACAATGGCACATACGAGCTCGAGAACATGGAGGGACTCGTGTTCACACACCCGTGGAATGCGGAGTATCTCCGACAATATTACCAATAGACGTTCATTCGTCCGCTTTTCGCTTTGCTATTTTCATGTAATTTTTTATTATTCTAGCAAGACAATTTTACAATTTCAAATTCGGCCAACGGCCTGGGATGTAATTTTTTACCATTTCGATGTTATAATGAATTACATTTTGCCTCAAAGTTTTGTACTATAATTTCTAGCCTCCTCTACGAGCACCCAAGAAACTCGGGGGGCTAAGGGGAGGATATTTCCATGCGCCAAACGGCAACAAAACACCCATAAATCGGATCCGCGCTCCGGACCTCCGACTTCGTACCCTCCCCGTGCGACGCTCTCGCACGGGTTGAGGCCGTATGCCGAGAGATAGCGAAACGTCGATGAGTTGGATCCGCGCACCGGACCTCCGGCCTCGCACGTCTTTTGCTGCGACCCTCTTGTGCACCGATGCACCTTGCGCACCAATAGGCGGCGAGTCATCGATGGATCACGTCCGCGCACCGGATTGTCGATCTCGGCAGTCAAAACCCAAAACGTGACACGCGTACCAACGAGTACCACGCTCACTGGGAGCTGCAAACCTATCCCGAGACGCACGCCGATAGGTAGCGTACTCGCCAAAGGATGAACGCGACGGCCACCGAGCTCGCGCGCGCCGATAGGCAGCGAGTCACAAATGGATGGCCGGAAATCGCACCCGCCGGATGAAACTGGTCTAGCCTGCGTCCGTGGGAAACTTCGCCGCCAAATGCGGCAGTAAGCCGTGCCAACCGGTTACGTTAAGCATAGTAGGCCGGGCTCGTAAGACACGCACTATTCAAATTGCGCAAATCGATTACACTAAGCGTAGCAAGTCGAGAAAATAAGACGCACGATGAAAAGAAAGCTTCAATCAAGGCAAAACAATATTGCATAAACAACCCGATAAGAAAAATACGAAAGTACGACGCAAACATAGCAAGAATCCGAAAGAAAGCATAAAGCAAGCGCTAAACAAGTGCGCGAAAAAACCAAAGAGAACTCGATCACTCCGAGCCATAATCGACCTGCTCTTCGTCGTCCTCAAGGTGAGGGGCGCCCGACCCGCCGACGGCTCCTCCGCCGGATTGACAGTTTGACGACTGGGCGGCCTCCGCAGGGACTTCGGGAGGCAGGTCGTCTTCCGGCAGCTCGTCCTCCAAGGGAGGAAACATGGCGTCGAAGAAGGAAAATGTGATCCCTCGAGACGCGTTCTCCTCCGCAGTCGCATCTTTGACCCGCATGGCCACCTCGTAGCGGGCCACCTCTAGCGAGAGATCCCAGTCCTCCTCCAGCTCTGTCTTCGATCGCACGGCGTCGTCCTTCTCCTCGGTGAGGGTCTGCACCTCCGCCCGCAGGGTTTCCCTCTCCCTCTCGGCCCTGACCCGAGAGATCTCGCTTGCCGACAATCGGGCGTGGACGATGTTCAGCTCTTCATCTCGGCTCGAGAGGGCCGCCTGGAGTTTCTTGGTCTCCCCTAAGAAAGTCTCGGCCGCCTGCTCAGCCTTCTCCCGAGACGCCTTCTCGGCCGCCGCCTTCTCACGGGCTCGCTTAAGTTCCTCCTCAAGCGCTTGGAACTCTTGGACGGGGCGGGCCCCCGCCAAGGCAGCGGCATGGGCGGCCGCTGTATCCTCCTTGTCTTTTTCCATGATCTGCATGCGACGCAACAGGTCCCGGAGAATGCGGTCGCTCCGTTCTTGGCGTGCGAGCATCTGTGGAAACAAACAACGTACATGTAATCGAAATAAGCACAACAAATCGCAAATGAGGAAAACAAGAGAGTCATACCTTTCGGGCGTCACCGATCCCGCTCTGGAAATGCTCAAGGTCGCTCACCGTCAGGAGACTCTTGAAATCCCGTAGTGAGGTTTCAAGGATCCCCTGAGAGCATCGGTCCCTCAGCTCCGCCGCCTCCGCCAGGAGCATCGACTCCATGCCATCTTGCGTCGCCGACGTGTGAGCGCGCTTGTGGCCGGAGGACGAGCCGGGAAGGATCGTCGACGACGGTCGCTTGTTCGAGGAGTTCTCCTCGGTCCTCGCCCGTGTTGGAAGCCCCTTATGGCGGGCCTCAGCTTGTGGTTGAGCCGCGATCACGGCCTCGACGTCGGGCGCCACCCTCGGTGCCTGCGTGCGTGGTCGGTGTCGTCGGGTCATCGTATCTGAAAAAGATGAAGAGGTGACAGGTTAGAATGCAATACAATGGAATATACATTAACTAGAAGCTTGTGTGCGGTTGGTACCCCCCACGTCAGGGGGAGGAGCAGACGAGCCCCCCGCCTCTGATTCGGGGTCCTCCGTAGCCTCCGCGGCGAGGCCCGAGCTCGGAAGGGCGTCGTCTCCGGATGGGAACCACCCAGTCCTTGCCATTAGGTCTGGGGACTCGAAGTGCGGTCCTTGTCGCCTCGATTCCGGGAGCGCCCTGATCACCGCGTGAAGCTCAGAGCTTTCGATATCGCCCATAGGTGGAAAATCAGCCGCAAGACCAAAGAAGAGAGGCGCGACCCCGAAGGCTGATTCGGATACCCATATCCAAGGATATCGGTGCTTCGAATTGACGTTGCTGACAATGACGAAGCGCTTGCGATGTAGCGCTTGATAGAAGCCCGGCTTCCCCGGCACCCCTCGTATCGTCATGAGGTCCTGGATGTCGTCGGCGGTGACAGCCCTCTTCTTCGCCCGGTAAAGCATCATGTGGCACGCTGCGGCCACCCGGTAGAAGGCCGGAGACATCTGTAAGGCGTGCACCCCCAGTCGAACTAGCAGCTCCTGGATAACCGGCTGGAAAGGCAACCTTAGCCCGCCGCGGAGGCTCGCCTCGTGGACCGCGGCGTACCCCCTTCGAGGGCGGGACGGAAGATCGTCGGGCAACGGTCTGAGGATTGACACAGAGTCCGGGATGCTGTAGCGCTTCCTGAGGCTCTTGAAGCTGACGATGGAGATCAGGCTCGGGACATCGACGCCCGAGCAGTCAAAGTTACCCCGCACGGCTGACTCCCCTACCGGGAAGGACGAGGTCCGCGTTTCCTCCTGCGCAGTAGAGGAAAGTCCCCTCGCCGCGGGTGCTGCACGGCGGCTCGACGAGTCGCCGGAGTGTCCGGAGTCCGGGGCGGTGCCCGGGCGCTCGACTGGCTGCCGGCCGGCCGGGTCACTGTCATCGGGCCGGCTCGTCCTGTGGCCGGCGACGCCCTCGCCTGCGTGCGCGTCAAGCCCGAGGACCCAGCCCGCCTCCTGGCTGGGTGGCTCCTCCACGCGCGGCCCCGGCGACGTCCGGCCTTCGGCGCACGCGCCAGGCCCGTCGGCCCGGCCCAGCTCTCGGCCAGTCGAGTCTCCGGCGTTGGTGGCTTGCCCGGGGGTCCCGGCGTTCAGCCCAGGCGCGTCCGGCCCGCCGGCCCGGCCCAGCTCGCGGGCTGATGGGTCCTCCTCGCGCGCATCGGCCCGGCCCGACTCCCGGCCGGCTGCAGCCTCCTCACCTAGGCCCGGCCCATTGGGCCCTAGGGTTTGCAGGGCCACCAGGATGGCCGCCTCCCCCTCTCCGGCATTGGGCGGCCGGCACTCCTCCTGACCGGCGCCGCCGACCCCACCTGCAGCGTCGACCGCCGCCGGCGGCGCTCCCCCGACGTAGATGCGCTCCAGCCCGGCTGGGGCCGACCCGCCTGGGCTCCCATGGCCGCCGACCACCTGCAGCGCAGCCCCACCCGAGGGGGTGGGGTCCCCCCTGATGACAACGCCGCCCCGGGCGGCGCTCCTCTGCGCCAGCGCGTCCTCGCCGGCGCCGGCCTCGCCAGACGCGTCGCCCGCGCCCTCCACGACCGGCTCGGCCCCCCCGGGACGAGGGACGTCTCCCCCAAGTCTGGGTTCGCCCCAGACGGCGCCGGCTCGGTCGGGCCCGGCCTCCTCCACGCCGGCGTCGGCCTCCTCGGCCTGGTCGGCGTGCTCCCCGGTCGGGATCGTCGCGCGCGGCTCTTCTGGCGCGATCCCGGGGCTGGGTCCAACGCAGACGGCGCCGACCCAGCCAGGCGCGACTCCCCCGGCGTTGGCGGCGGCCTGCACAGCGCCGCCGGTCTCCTGGGTGGTCGCCCCCGCGCGCGCGGCCTCCATGGCGCGCCCCTCGGCCAAGCCGGCCTCGTGCTGGTCGGCCCGGCTGTCCCCGGCGGCTGGTGCCTTCAGGCCGGCGCTCTCCTGCCGGCGCTGGCCGTCTCCGGCACGCGCGCCCTCACCCTCGTCGGCCAGCCACGCTTCAACCAGTGAAAGATCCTCTCCGGTCATCTCAATAGCGTTGAACGAACGCGACGAGTGTCGGGTGTTGGGTGGTGTTGATGGTGGCGAGAATTGAGCCCAAAAAGCATCCAAATCCACGTGGTTTTCCTCAAACAAATCGTGTAAGCCATCGTCAACGGTCCCACATCCCGGGTCAATGGGGTCCATGGCGCGAATAACGAAGCGAGCACGGTCGACAAAAAATAATAATAAAAACAACATGAAAGGACGTCGGAGCATACCTCTCGACGGCGGGCTTCTCCGATGGGCCAACGTCGGACTCTGAGTTTACCACACGATTTACAATCGATGATAAACTCGGGGGGCTTATGTTACCGGTCCGTCTCGGTCCGGTAGATCGACGACGGCCACGCTGGCGGCCGTCCTGAGCCCGGCACTCGTCCGGGGCCGGCACTCGCCGTGGCCGGCGCTCCAAGGCCGGCCCTCCTCGGCCGGCGCTCCAAGGCCGGCCCTCCTCGGCCGGCGCTCCAAGACCGGCCCTCCTCGGCCGGCGCTCCAAGGCCGGCCCCCCTCGGCCGGCGCTCCAAGGCCGGCCCCCTCGGCCGGCGCTCCAAGGCCGGCCCTCCACGGCCGGCGCTCCAAGGCCGGCCTTCCAAGGCCGGCCCTCGGCCAAGGGGTTCCTCAAACACCTCTCGGCCGCCTATAAATATGAGGGTCTCTTCCTCGACCCAGGGAATCCGAATTTGAGTACTGAAACGCTGTCGAACTCGTACCTCGCTCGTTTCTCTCAAGTCTCGACCCCTAAACGCTAAACCCTCTACAAACCACCTCAATCCTACTAATGTTGAGCGTCGGAGAGGTAAACAGAGGCAACCCCTCTGTTTCCCCTTTGTAGTTCACACCTTTCTGTTCACGTTTCAGGTGCTTGGACGAGATAGAGATCATCTACAGCTAAGGGACGGCTTGGAATACCAAGCCCGACATGCTCGAGTCGAGGCGAGGCCACTTGGTCTGGCCTTGGGTCTAACCGTCTACGACTCCTAAATCGTTGTCCGAAAAACTGCGACAACAGGCACTTTCGAGTAGGGACGAGGAGTTGAGCATCGTCCATGCTCGACTGTCGGCGAGCGAGATCTCCCGGGTCAAGGTCGAGAGGGAGAGGGACACTTTGCGGGCAGAGGTACAGGCCCTCGTCGAGGAGAACGACAACGCCGTGCGATCCAAGATGGACTTGGAGGACGACTGGGACCTTGCGTTGGAGGTGGCTCGTTACGAGGCGGCCATACGGGTCCGAGACGCGACCGCGAAGGAGAACGTGTCTCGCGGAACCACTTTTTCCTTCTTCGATGCCATGTTCCCTCCTCTGGACGATGAGCCACCGGAGGACAACCTGCGCCCTCAAGTTCCCGCAGAGGCCGCTCAGTCGACGAACCAACAATTTGATGGAGAAGCCCCCGGCGGGTCCAGTGCCCCCCGCCCCGAGGATGATGAGGAGTAGATTGACTATGGCTCGGAATAGCCAATTTCATTTTATCTTCCGCGCACTTGTTTAGCGCTCGCTTTACGCTTTCTTTCGGATGTCTGTTATGCCTTTCTTTCTTTTAACGTTTGTCGTACTCTCGTACATTACTTGACATTGTTTTCTTTGGTTAAAGCTTTTCGTATTGATTATGCGTCTTATTTTCTCGACTCGCTATGCTTAGCGTAATCGATTTGCGCAACGTGTTTAGTGCGTGTCTCACAAACCCGGTTTACTATATCCCGTGTAACCGGCTTGCACGGCTTACTGCCACGTTTGGCGGCGAAGTTTCCCGCGGATGCTGGCTAGACCAGTTTCGTCCGGCGGGTGCGACCCTCTGCCATCCATTCGTGACTCGCTGCCTATTGGCGGGTGCGAGCTGGGTGGCTGTCGCGCCCATCTTTCGACGAGCACGCTACCTATCGGTGTGCGCACTATGCATCGAGACTAGCCAGTTGTAGACGCAGTTCCCAGTGAGCGTGGTACCTATTGGTATGCGTGTCACGTTTTGGGTTTTGACTTCTGGGATCGACGGTCCGGTGTGCGGACGCGATCCATCGGCGCCCCGCTTCCTATCGGTGTGCAGGGCATGGAATCGTGCGAGAGCGTCGCGCGAGGGTCAGAGGTCCGGTGCGCGGATCCGACTTGTTGATGTTTCGCTACCTTTTGGCGCGTGAAACGTGGCATTGCGCGAAAAATGAGCATGTTACCCTTATTTTATCTTCATTAGATTAGCCCCCCGAGTTTCTTATGTACTCGTAGAGGAGACTAGAAATTATAATACAATAGGGTAAAAGTTCATTCAATCATAATGTTGAAATAGTTAAAAAATTACATTCCCAGGCTGTTGGCCGTACTTGACATCTGAAATTGTCTTTTGCTAAAATTGAAAACGAGATGAAGATAAAAAAACATAGGGCGAGCGAGAACGGGAATTTATTGATAGTATTGTCGAAGGTGCTCCGCATTCCACGGGTGCGTGAATACGAGTCCATCCAGGTTCTCGAGCTCGTAGGTGCCGTCGTGGATTGCTCGGCGCACATGGTACGGGCCTTCCCAGGTGGGGCCCAGAACTCCCGCACCTTGCACCTTGGTGTTTTGGAACACCTTTCTAAGGACGAGGCTCCCGTCGGCGAACTTCCGCAGCTTGATCTTGGAGTTGTAGTACTTCTTGACCTTCCTCTTTTGTACGGCGAGGCGGGAGAGTGCGTCCGCCCTTTTCTCGTCTATGAGGTCCAGCTCGAGCCTGATTGCGTCGTCGTTGGCGGCCTCTTCATATTCCTCGTTTCGCAGGGTCGGTAGCTTGGTCTCGACAGGTACCACGGCCTCGACGCCGAACGCAAGAGCGAAAGGGGTTTTGCCGGTCACGTTTCATGCGGTGGTCCGGTACGCCCACAAGACCATGGGAAGCTCGTCGGCCCAAGCCCCCTTTCTTTCTTCCAGCTTCTTCTTCATGTTCTCTTTGATCGTCTTGTTGACCGCCTCGACCTGACCGTTATCCTGCGGATGGCGAGGAGAAGAGAAAGTCTTGCTAATGCCAAATTGTTCGCACATTTCTCGGAGGCGCGCATTTTCAAATTGCTTTCCGTTGTCGGTCACAATTGACGCGGGGATCCCGAAGCGGCAGACAATGTTCTTCCAGATGAAGCTCGTCGTGTTTGCCTCGGTGATCTTCGCCAACGGCTCGGCCTCAACCCACTTCGTGAAGTAATCGACAGCCACGATTGCATACTTGTATTGCCTCGGGGCCATAGGTATCTCGGCGATGAGATTGATTCCCCACTTCGCGAAGGGCCGTGGCACGATGATCGGACATAGCGGCGCCGGCGCTTGGAGTGGGACATGGGCGAACCTTTGGCATTTGTCGCACTTTTTGGCCCACTCGTGGGAGTCCTTTTTCAAGGTAGGCCAAAAATACCCGAGCCTCAGGAGTTTCAACGCTACATATTGCCCGGCGGCATGGTTTCCGCACACCCCCTCATGCACTTCGCGGAGCGCTTACCTCGCCTCGACCTCGGTCAAGCAGCAGAGAAGGGGCATGGAGTAGCCTCTCCTGAACAGGTTATCCTCCCTAATTGTGTACTTTGGCGCCAAGCTTCTCAGCTTTTTGGCCTCTTCTTTGTCTTCGGGAACGACTACTCGCTTAAGGAATTCCACGAGCGGCGTCATCCATGAGGGAGGCGGAGTCTCGCCAACCACCCCTACGTCGCCTCTCGAGACATAGGGTCGGGTCACCACTTCTATCGGGACGCTGCCTGCTCCCTCCTCGTCTATGCCGGACGCAAGGCGTGCTAGGGCGTCAGCGTCTATGTTCGCCTCTCGGGGAACTTGGACGATCTCGAACCATGACAGGGCCTCTAGGTTTTTTTGGGTCTTGGACAAGTATGCAATCATGTTTGGCTCTTTAGCGGCGTAGTCGCCCTTAACCTGATTCACGATCAACTGCGAGTCGCAGTGCATGCGCAGGTTTCGGACGCCTAGCTTGTTCGCTAGCTCCAAGCCAACGATCAGAGCCTCGTACTCCGCCTCGTTGTTGGAAGCCTTGAACTCGAACCGCAGGGTGTATCTCTGCTTTTCCCTATCGGGATTTGTGAGCACAACGCCGGCGCCAGCCCCCCGGGCGTTTGACGCGCCATCTACGTGCAAGTCCCAGACCGGTCCTATCGGGCCGTTGGTCCTCTTTTTCGATGACTCGTCATGGTCATTCTACTTGTCTTCCTTGTCCTCACCATCTTTGTCCCCCTCGTCAGTTGAGGGTGCTCTTGTGAACTCGGCTATGAAGTCGGCGAGGGCTCGCCCAACTCCTAGGACCATATGGCCATCCGAGAGGAGGTCCCTTTTTGGAGGGCCTTCTCGATGAGGTGTCCCGTGCGTACCACGATGGGGTGCGCTTGAAAGTAGGGTCGGATTTTTCTCGCGCTCATGACAAGGGCGAGGGACAATCTCTCGATTTCCGGGTATCGGGTCTCGGCGTCGAGGAGCGCCTTGCTAACGTAATAGACCGGCCATTGCACCTTGTCTTCTTCGCGTATGAGAACTGCGCTTACGGTCCTGCCGGAAATCGCGAGGTAGATGTACAAGGTTTCGCCATTCTTTGGCTTTGCGAGGAACGGGGGGGGGAGGTGAAATAGGCTTTCATTTCGCGGAACGCCGCCTCGCACTCCTCCGTCCATACGAACACGTCGGTCTTTTTCAGTGCCTTGAAAAATGGTTGGCACCTATCGTGGGCCTTGAGGCTTTTGACGAGCATATCTTCCACGTAGACCTCCATAGTTTTGCCAATTTGATTGGCGAACATTCGGTTCACCAACCTTTGATACGTTGCTCCAGCGTTTTTGAGGCCAAAGGGCATGACCTTGTAGCAGTAGACACCGCGGTTCGTAACAAAGGTGGTCTTTATCTGATCCGGCTCGTGCATGCGGATCTGATTGTAGCCCGAGTAGGCGTCCATGAAGCTCAACAACTCGTGGCCCGCCGTGGCGTCCACAAGTTGCTCGTGTTGGAATTGATCTAGGGTTTAAGAAAAAGATTAAACGCTTCGGGAAGCGGCAGAATTTTAAAAAATTTCTTTACAAGTAAAAACAGTTTTTACTAACCTAGACAAAGAAGCAAGTACATGTAATTAAAAATCAATATGAGCTAAGAGTTTACTAACCTTTATTGAAGCTTGAACTTTGAAGAAGCTTTTGGAAAGTTTGCAACGCTCGTCTCCCCTCGCAGCACGTCCCTTTTTCTTTCCTCGGCACCTCGAGCAACCACGAAAGTTTCTATCACTAAATCACTCGAAATAAAGGAATTAGTGAGTGGGCACTTTTAAACACTACGACTTAAGAACAAGTCTTGAAGTCGCAGAGCTAAACACTAGGTCGAGTGAGGACCTAGGTGCCAAGACAAGAAAAAATCGAAAATAAACTAGAGAGAGAGAGAGAGGATTTTCGGCCACAAGTTCTAGAGAGAGAGTCTCTCAAATCTCTTAAACTTGGATGAATGAATTGTGAGGAAATGAGGCTCCTATTTATAGGAGAGGTCTCACCTTCAATAAGGTAGTTTCCTCTTCTATAGAATATCACATATTCATGAGCAAAATAACCCTTATTTCCCATTCCATTTGGGCGCCCAAGGCAGCCTTCTAGAAGGCTTGGATTTGTTTCCTTTTTGGCTTGCCTATTACTCTCTTGGCCGAAATTCCTTGTGCATCCTTATGCAAATTTGTTTCCTCTTTTTCTTTTCGCAAGTATCTAAATACATTTATGCACAAAATAATCTCTCCTTTTTCTCTATAGGGTAGGCGCCCATGACTTCTAGAAAAGGCTTCTAGAATTTTCTTCACTTGTTCATGACAACATAAGAAAAGGCCCATTTAGAATTTTCAATAAAATTCTTATGAAATAAAATTAATTCACAAGGCCCAATAATCAAGTCATGGCCGAGTGATATTAAGTCATCAAATGAACTAGTAAAAAAATTTATTGACATTCATTTCATCCTTTGTCTCAAAAGACAAAAATACCCTTTTGACTATTTTCGTTCTTGTTTTGACTTAGCTTCTAGTTTAACTATTCCTATTGATGTGATTCGTGACAGTGACCTCATGGACCGAAATGAACAAAGCTTGAGCTAAACACTTGGACTCAAAAGTTCACAAACCTTTTCCAAGTTTAGCTTAATGCCAACTGACTCCACTAAAGAGCTGACACTGAAAATCTCTCGGTTCAAATGAATTTATTTTCTACTCAAGAATTCTGTTGTCGCCGATATTTGGACAACGATTTAGGAGCCCAAAGTGGTTAGACCCAAGGCCGGACCAAGTGGTCTCACTCCGGCTCGAGCGTGTCGGACTCGGTGTCCCAAGTCGTCCCTTAGCTGTGGGTGAAGCTCACCTTGTCTCGATACCTGAAAAGCAAGAAAGAGATTGTGAACTACAAAGGGGAAACAGGGGGGTGCCCCTGTTTACCTCTCCGACGCTCAACATTAGTGGGATTGAGGTGGAGTATAGAGGCTTTAGGGGTGTTTAGAGGCCAAAGATGAGCGAAACGAGCGAAGTACGAGTTCGGCAGCGTTTCGGGACTCAAAAATGGATTACCTGGACCAAGGGGGGGGGCCTTGGTATTTATAGGCGACCAAGGTGAATTTTGGGTATCCCCTTGGCCGAAGGCCGCCTCTGACCCGGCCATGGCCGTCTCTGACTCGGCCGTGGAGGCCATGGCCGGCTCTGACTCGGCCATGGCCGGCTCTGACTCGGCCGTGGGGGCCATGGCCGGCTCTGACTCGGCCATGGTCGGCTCTGACTCGGCCATGGAGGCCATGGCCGGCTCTGACTCGGCCATCGTCGGCTCTGCTCGGCCATGGAGGCCATGGCCGGCTCTGACTCGGCCATGGAGGCCATGGCCAGCTCTGACTCGGCCATGGCCGGCTCTGACTCGGCTGTTGAGGCCATGGCCAGCTCTGACTCGGCCATGGAGGCCATGGCAGGCTCTGGAGAGCCGGCTATGGAGGAGGGCCGGCCTTGGAGGAGGACCGGCCTTGGAGCGCCGGCCTTGGAGGAGGGCCGGCCTTGGAGTGCCGGCCTTGGAGGATGGCCGGCCTTGGAGTGCCGGCCTTGGAGTAGGGCCGGCCTTGGAGTGCCGGCCTTGGAGGAGGGCCGGCCTTGGAGGAGGGCCGGCCTTGGACGTGGGTCGGCCGGCCATGGGCCGGCTGAGCATATGGCCGGTCATTGGCCGGCTGAGCATATGGCCGGTCATTGGCCGGCTGAGCATATGGCCGGCCACTGGCCGACTGTCCTTTTGGGCCGGCGATAGGCCGGTCAAGCATACGGCCAGCCGCTGGCCGGCTAACCCTTGGCCCGGCCATTGGTTTGGGCCGGCCAAAGGCCGAGGCAAGGTTTCGCCGCCCGAGGCCTTGCACCGGTCGCGTAGGTCGAAGTGACGCCTTAGTCCCCGTCGGTCCGAGACGGACCGACAACATTAGCCCCCCGAGTTTCTGGTCGAGCATAGGTCGAGCGGAAACTCAGTGCTTGCGTTGATGTGTGGACCCAGGACAAACACTCTCGGGTTTGCGTCATGAGGAATGGCCTTCGCGCGTCGCGAGGGACGGCCTTTGGGCGTCGCGAGGGACAACTTATTGTTTCGGGTTGATCGTGCGCGGCTTATTTTCTCGATCTACCGGTGAGGGCGTGATTGATTAGCACGGCTTTATTGTGTTGTGCGCGTCTTGTTTTCTCGACTTGCCAATGAAGGTACAATCGATTTGCACGTCTTTTTTGTATTGTGCGCGTCTTATTTTCTCGACTTGCCAACGAAGGCATAATCGATTTGCACGTCTTCGTTGTGTTGTGCGCGTCTTATTTTCTCGACCTGCCAACGAAGGCATAATCGATTTGCACGTCTTTTTTGTATTGTGCGCGTCTTATTTTCTCGACTTGCCAACGAAGGCATAATCGATTTGCACGTCTTTGTTGTATTGTGCGCGTCTTGTTTTCTCGATTTGCCAACGAAGGCATAATCGATTTGCACGTCTTTCGTTACATTGTGCGCGTCTTATTTTCTCGACCCACCAATGAAGGCGTGATCGATTAGCACGACTTTATTGTGTTGTGCGCGTCTTATTTTCTCCATTTGCCAACGAAGGCATAATCGATTTGCACGTCTTTGTTGTATTGTGCGCATCTTGTTTTCTCGATTTGCCAATGAAGGCGTGATCGATTAGCATGACTTTATTGTGTTGTGCGAGTCTTATTTTCTCGATTTGCCAACGAAGGCATAATCGATTTGCACGTCTTTTTTGTATTGTGCACGTCTTATTTTCTCGACTTGCCAACAAAGGCATAATCGATTTGCACGTCTTCGTTGTGTTGTGCGCGTCTTATTTTCTCGACCTGCCAACGAAGGCAGAATCGATTTGCACGTCCTTGTTGTGTTGTGCGCGTCTTATTTTCTCGACCTGCCAACGAAGGCATAATCGATTTGCACGTCTTTTTTTCGTTGAGCGAGCGAACTCTAGTTTCGTTGAGCATTGTTCTTCGTTGAGCATTGTTTCCCATTAGCCCCCCGAGTTTCTCGTGTACTCGTAGAGGAGACTAGAAATTATAATGCAGCAAGATAAAGACTTCGAGGTGAAATGTGATACAATTATCATGCAAAAATAGTCAAAAATTACATCCCTGGGCCTTGGCCTTATTGAAATTCGAGATTGTTTTAAAACCGGAAATAAAATGACATAATGAGAAATGGGGACGGGCTTCCGCTGCAGTGCCAGCTTCTGTAGCTTGACCGAGCTAGAGGATGGCGCTCACCATCTTTTCCTTCCCTTTCCCGTCCACGCCTTGGATGTAGCACATTCTCGCCATCGACTGGTCTCCCAACATGATGGCAATCCCCTTTTCAGTCGGGAACTTCATCATCAGGTGATAGGTAGACGTTATAGCCTTCAATCGGTTGAGAGTCGGGCGGCCGATGATGATGTTGTACGCTGAGGGCTGGTTCACCACTAGGAAGGACACGATGCGGGTGACCTCGAGCCCCCCCGGAGTCCCGAAGGTGACCGGGAGGTCGATAGTGCCCTCCGTCATGACCCTCTCCCCGGAGAAGCCGAAGAGTGGGGTCGAGATTGGGGTCGGTTTCAGTCCGGTCAGCTTCATCATGTCCAACGCTGATTTGAAGACGATGTCGGCCGAGCTGCCGTTATCAATCAGGATTCTTCGGACGAGATTGTTGGCGACCGGGGCCGAGACAACTATTGCGTCATTGTGCGGGTGGAGAACTCGTGTCGCCTCTTGGCCGGTGAAGAACATGGACTCGAACGGGGCCGGAGGGGGAGCCTCGTACGTATGGTTGATGTAGTGCGCAACTTTTCCTCGGGAAACCTCGCGCACGTACTTCTTCCTTTGCGTGGACGAGTCCCCAAACTCCGGGCCACCCATGATCGAGCCCACAACATGCAGCTGTGAGCTCTCCGGTTCTTCAATCGCTGCCTGGTCCGTGACAGTCACCGTCGCTGGACCCTTCCTTCCTTGCCGTGGACGGCCTTCGTGCACCGTGGCCGTCCCGACCGTTCTCAGGACATACTCTTTTAATTTCCCGTCTTGAATCAGGGCCTCGATCTGACGCCTAAGATGATAGCACTCGGACGTCAGATGTCCGTGATCATGGTGGTACTCACAGAACTTATTTCGATCCCTCTTCGTGGGATCCTTCGCAAGAGGAGCCGGACTTCCTAGCTTGTCGCGGTGCAGAGCTAGGATCCGCTCCTGCGGAGTGTTCAGTGGGGTGTATGTTGATAACGCTCGGAAGCTATGAACGTGCGATGATCTTGGATCAGAGAGGGGGCGACCGTTAGGGGCCCGGCCTCCCCTGCTCATCTTCCTCTGAGGGTCGGGACGATCTTCGTCTTGTTCGTCGCGGTGGCGACTACTTTGTCCTCCCGACTTTCGGCCATCTCGACCATCGAGATAGTCCTCGATTCCCATATGTGTGCGGGCTCTCGTCATCAGCTCCGCCATGTCTCGCGGGACTTGCCCGACAATGGACTTGAGGAAGTCGCTCGTGCGAACTCCCTCGGTGATCGCTGTGATGGCGTCCTTGTCGTCGAAGCCCACGACTTTGTGAGACTCCTCGGTGAAGCGAGCGAGGTATTGTCTCAATGTCTCATCTCTCCCCTGCCGAATGGAGAGGAGGTGGGTCTTTGACTTCTTTTGTGCCACAAGCGTGGCAAAGCGAGCGAGGAAAGCCTCTCGCAAGGCCCGGAAGGACGGGATGCTTCCAGGCTGAAGGCTTGGCAGAGGGTGGCGTCCATCTGCCCTTGCATCGTCATCCACGTCTCATAGTGTTGGACGTGGAAGTGGGGATCCGTACGTCCATCATAGGGGGGAATAGACGGTAACTTGAAGTTTCCCACGCATGGCTGCGCGAGGACTTGTGCGGCGAAGGGAGGGTGTGATTCCTCGATCCCTCCGTACGGCCTTTGCCTCCCTGACTCCCTCATCTCGATGATTTGATTTTGGAGGCTCTGAATCATCGTGACCATGTCAAGCCCGTTAGCAGGGCCGACCGTCGGGGCCACGGGAGTCACCGGTTGGCGTTCGTTGGACGCTTGGTCCACGACATTGGCCTGAGGCCGGCCGAGAGTTGCGGCGGGGAGCGCGTCCCTTCGAGAATTTAGCCTTTGGCGGAGATCCTCCCCTCGGGAGTTTCTCTGCGCCGTCAAGCGCTCTCTAAGGTCCACGCCTGGTGCGTGACGAGGCGAGGTCGCCCTTGGCCGGGTCGTTCGGCGAGCGCTTTGGCTATCGGCTCCATCGTCGACCAGAGTCGCTCTCTCCTCGGCGAGGGGCCGTGTCCAGCCACCTCTTGAAACCGAGGGGGCGAGTCCCCGGGACTGTGACCGTGCCTGTTGTCGCGCCGGGTACAAAGGATCGGCCAACGCACCATTGGCCCTTTCGGGTCGTGCTTGAGCGGGGCTAGGGGTGGCCTCGTTGGTCCTCGACTCCTCCACGTATTCGGGGTCGGAGTCATCCTGAGCAGATCGATCCTCGACGTCGTAGCCGAGGAGATCGGCGATGAGGGAGCCGTCAACGCCGGGACGGTCAAGGAGCTCCGCGAGCCGCCGGGCCGTGTCCTCTCGGAGCTCGGCCTCGGGGTCGTTCACCGGGTCTTGGGGTTGGCTCTCGCTATTGTGAGGTTTCCCTTCAAGACGGTGTGCGAGGAGTCGGAGACCGTACCTCGAGCTCGTCGCTCGGGTACCCGCGGAGGTAGTGGGTAGGTGACTCATCTCTCGAGAGTCGTAGGAGTGGTGAAAGTGTGGAATGGAAGGGAGAGCGTGCTAAGGTCGGTGGTCCCCTCCTTCTAGCGCCAAAATGTTGTCGCCGATTTTTGGACAACGATTTAGGAGCCAAGAGTGGTTAGACCCAAGGCCGGACCAAGTGGTCTCACTCCGGCTCGAGCGTGTCGGACTCGGTGTCCCAAGTCGTCCCTTAGCTGTGGGTGAAGCTCACCTTGTCTCGATACCTGAAAAGCAAGAAAGAGATTGTGAACTACAAAGGGGAAACAGGGGGGGTGCCCCTGTTTACCTCTCCGACGCTCAACATTAGTGGGATTGAGGTGGAGTATAGAGGCTTTAGGGGTGTTTAGAGGCCAAAGATGAGCGAAACGAGCGAAGTACGAGTTCGGCAGCGTTTCGGGACTCAAAAATGGATTACCTGGACCAAGGGGGGGGCCTTGGTATTTATAAGCGACCAAGGGGCATTTTGGGTATCCCCTTGGCCGAAGGCCGCCTCTGACCCAGCCATGGCCGGCTCTGACTAAGCCGTGGGGGCCATGGCCGGCTCTGACTCGGCCATGGCCGGCTCTGACTCGGCCATGGCCGGCTCTGACTCAGCCATGGCCGGCTCTGACTCGGCCATGGCCGGCTCTGACTCGGCCATGGAGGCCATGGCCGGCTCTGACTCGGCCGTGGAGGCCATGGCCGGCTCTGACTCGGCCATGGAGGCCATGGCCGGCTCTGGAGAGCCGGCTATGGAGGAGGGCCGGCCTTGGAGTGCCGGCCGTGGAGGAGGACCGGCCTTGGAGCACCGGCCTTGGAGGAGGGCCGGCCTTGGAGTGCCGGCCTTGGAGGAGGGCCGGCCTTGGAGTGCCGGCCTTGGAGGAGGGCCGGCCTTGGAGGAGGGCCGGCCTTGGACGTGGGTCGGCCGGCTGAGCATATGGCCGGTCATTGGCCGGCTGAGCATATGGCCGGTCACTGGCCGACTGTCCTTTTGGGCCGGCGATAGGCCGGTCAAGCATACGACCAGCCGCTGGCCGGCTAACCCTTTGCCCGGCCATTGGTTTGGGCCGGCCAAAGGCCGAGGCAAGGTTTCGCCGCCCGAGGCCTTGCACCGGTCGCGTGGGTCGAAGTGACGCCTTAGTCCCCGTCGGTCCGAGACGGACCGACAACAAATTCACCTAATTATAATGAGCGGATCCACTGAATATTATCTATGCTACCCTTCATGAATGTCATCAGCTAGTCGGGATTTACTAAATTACCATTTTACCCTTCTAGCTGTTATTTCCTCAACTCCTTTGTCGCTTGTGAATAAGTTAGAAACAATGTATTGACGAGGAGCTAACAAGTCACATTGTTTCATCCAAAAGAGTCAGGACTCAATTTGGACACTGGCCAGTTCATTTATTCACACTCCAAGGAACAAAGCATGAGGTGACATACATTGCATTTCAGCAATCTTGTACATGAATTCCATATCTATGAGAACTTCACAAAGTTACTCATGACATACTCACAAGTTAGTACTTCACCAATAGGCCCAGTTCGGAATCACATAGTGAGTCCGAACTCTGACTTTCTCAAATGAGAATAGTAAGGTGTGAAATGGCATGTCTCATTTCAGGATTAAGGTAAGCATGATGCAATTCATACATAGTGACTTCGAGACATAAGAGGTTAAATGGTTTGTTCTTATCTTGTCTCTAGAAGTGCACTGGTCAATTCAGTACCTTCGGAAGATACCTAGAAGAACTATAGAGTCTCCAACTCTTAATGCCTCATAACCAGACATCATAGATTCTTCTAACAATCATACTGAGGTCAATAGTCCTTTGACCCTAAGATTGCGAATATATCGTTTTAAGGAAACTACGAAGAGTTTGTTCATGCAAATCTACATTTGTCTCTTCGTAAGTTGTTAGGTTTGTTTATGGACTAGAAGACTAGGGTTTTATCATAAAGCTTCAGACAAGGAAGATTGAATGAACGTTTCAACTTTTTATTAATGAATAACCAATTACAAGCAAGAGTCTTCGTAAGACTATATTACATCAAATGTACACAAATAGACACTACTACTCTTCTTGTGGGCATCATTGACAACAAACTCCCACTTGACTCAAAGAAGATGTGAGTAGTCCTTTATGCCTAATCCCTCTCGATGTTGGTCGAAGACCAGGTTCGCTAGGGCCTTGGTGAATGGATCTGCCAGAGATCTACTTCACCTCCACGTCTCCGCGTTGCGCGATCTCTCGAATCAAATGGTATTTCCTCTCAATATGCTTAGAGCGCTTATGGCTTCTAGGTTCCTTTGAGTTAGCGACAGCCCCACTATTATCACAATAAGGGGTCATGGGCTCGTCGACGTTTGGAACAACTTCCAAAAACTTAAGGAATTTTCTAAGCCATATAGCCTCTTTGGATGCTTCACAAGCAGCCACATATTCTGCTTCCATTGTGGAGTCAGCAATCCAAGATTGCTTAATACTCCTCCACACGACAGCTCCACCATTAAGGATGAACACAGATCCCGAAGTGGATTTCCTGGAATCCTTATCCGCTTGAAAATCGGAGTCGGTATATCCCGTCATAGTCAGGTCAGTACCTGAGTATGTAAGCATCAAGTTCCTAGTTCTTCGAAGATACTTAAGAACATGCTTAACGGCGAAACATATATCAGGTCTAGTACAAAGCATAGCATACATGAGGCTTCCTACGGCAGAGGCGTAAGGAATTTTCCTCATGTATTCAATCTTTTGTGCACTCTTGGGAGACTGGTCCTTGGAGAGTGAAACGCCATGCCTAAAGGGTGTTTGGCCCTTCTTGGAGTCTTGCATCGAGAAGCGATCCATCACCTTATCAATATAAGATGCTTGAGAGAGCGACAGGGTCCGGTTTTTCCTATCTCGAAAGATTTGGATCCCCAGAATGTACGCGGTTTCTCCTAGATCCTTCATATCGAATTGCTTTGCTAGCCAGACCTTAACCTCATATAATTTACCCACGTCATTACCAATGAGTATTATATCATCGACATATAGTACCAGAAACACAACTTTACCTTCGTGTATTAACTTGTAAACACAAGGCTCATCTATTGACTGTTCAAAGCCAAAGCTCTTTACAGTTTCATCGAATCTAATATTCCATGACCTAGATGCTTGCTTTAATCCATAAATGGACTTAAGCAACTCACAAACCTTGGTATCTTGACCTTCTTACACGAAACCTTCTGGTTGAGCCATGTAAATGCGCTCGTCAAGATTTCCATTCAGAAAGGCTGTCTTGACATCCATTTGCCAGATCTCATAGTCGAGAGCTGCAGCTATGGATAGGAGTATGCGGATGGATTGAAGCATCGCGACTGGTGAGAAGGTTTCTTCATAGTCAATCCCTTCTTGTTGGGTATAACCCTTCGCCACAAGTCGTGCTTTGAACGTCTCGACGTTCCCATCAGGACCCCTTTTCTTTTTGTATATCCACTTACACCCTACGGGTTGAATCCCTTCAGGAAGGTCTACAAGTTTCCAGACATTGTTGACACACATCGCGTGCATTTCAACTTTCATGGCGTCAAGCCAAAGGTTTGATTCAGAACAAGCCATCGCTTGGCTATAGGAAACAGGATCATCCATGTCAGAGACGGCCACAAGAGAGTCTCCATAAGACATGTACCTGTCAGGCTTTTGAGTAGCCCTCCCACTACGTCTAAGTACTACTTGACGAGATTCTGATGAGTTAGGTTGTGTTTCAGTTGGGGTAAGAACAGTTCTTATAGATGAGGTAGAAGCTTCCTCACCCAACTTTTCTTCAAGCACAATTTTGCTTCTAGGTTTTGCATCTTTCACAAAGTCCTCCTCAAGGAAACGAGCATTCGTACTAACGAAAGTCTTATCGTCCTCGGGACTATAGAAAGTAAAACCTTTGGTTTCCTTTGGATATCCCACAAAAAGGCACAATTCTGACCTACTAGCCAACTTGCTAGTCTTTTGCCTCAGCACGTGTGCAGGGCAGCCCCAAATTCAGATGCGGCCAAGATTCACTTTACGGCCAGTCCATCGTTCATGAGTACCAGGAACCGTTTTGGACGGAACTTGGTTCAGAATATAGGCGGCTGTTTCAAGGGCATATACCCAAAAGGAAAGTGGGAGTGATGAATAACTCATCATTGATCTAACCATCTCCATTAGAGTTCGGTTCCTTCTCTCTGACACTCCGTTTTGTTGAGGTGTGCCAGGTGCGGTAAGCTGAGAAGCGATACATTCTTCTTTAAGAAAGTCATCGAACTCTCCAGACATATACTCACCACCTCGATCGGATCGAAGGGTTTTGATCACTTTGCCAGTTTGCTTTTCCACTAAAGCCCTAAAGACCTTAAATACGTTAAAGGTCTCGGATTTGTGTTTGAGCATATAAACAAACCCATATCGTGAGTAATCATCGGTGAAGGTAACGAAGTATTCGTATCCTCCACGTGCCTGTTGGCTGAACGGACCGCATACATCAGAATGTATTAGTTCCAGCAACTCAGTGGCTCTTCGACCCTTATCAGAGAAAGGTCGCTTAGCCATTTTTCCTTCTATGCAGGATTCACAAGTAGGTAGTGAACCTATTGCAGAGGCTTGGAGTGGACCATCCCTCACAAGTCTCTTAATCCTATCTAGACTGATATGACCAAGTCTTAAGTGCCAAAGGTATGTTGATTTTGTTAGATCGGAGGATTCAGAAAGTTTGATCCTCTTTGGCTCCCTAATTAGATCAATATCTATTTCGGTGTCTAAAAGAGAAGGTTGAGTGGGATAGATGTAAAAAAGAGCATTGTTCATACATGCATCAGTGACAAAAGAATTATTAGGAAACAAAATACGAATTCCATTCTTAATGAACTTTAAACAATAATCTTGCTCGATAAGACGAGCAAAGGATATTAAGTTCTTCCCAAAGGTAGGAACAAAATAAACATTATTCAAGTTTAAAGTGCGGTCTTCAAAAGACAGCGTCACGGATCCCACAGCCTTCGCGGACACCAGGCTCCCATCACCCCATTTGAAACAGAACTCGCCTTCCTCTAAGCTTTTGGTTTTCTTGAAACCATTCAAGGAACAACAAATATGGTTAGTAACAGCGGAGTCAAGAATCCACGTTGATACATTATCAGCTACTAAGCAAGCTTCGGTAACTAGTACAATACTATGTTCCTTTGCTTTGAGATAGCTGGGACAGTTCTTTTCATCGGCCTTGTAAGGTCCTTCTCAGTTCTAGAGGCGGAGGCTTTGTGCTCAGTAGCATGTGCCTCTCCTTTATTCCTCTTTCTCTTAGTGAGACCTACAGCAGTGTGAAGTTCCTCCATAATCTTGGTAACAGTGTACTTTAGCTTGGAGTAGTTCATCTTGGAGGTATCAAGAGATGCGGGGAGAGTTTCTAAGATCACATCTATGACATTCTTCCCATCAATCTCAGATCCTAGGATTTCCATTTTACTCAGATGACTAATGATCAATATCATAAGGTCTCCAACATGAGTCCTAGCCTTCATGCGACAGTTCATAAGCTGTCGGACTGCTTTTTGCCTTGCTTGACGCCTTTGCCCTCCAATCATCTCATGGAGATTGGTGAGCATGTCGGCGGCAGTCTCGATGTCACGATGTTGTTGTTGCAACACATTGTTCATTGATGCTAAGATATAGCACCTCACAATCTCATCGGAGCAGAGCCAGGCCGCCAAGGCGTCTTTGTCCTCTTGAGTTGAATCATTATTCGTCAGAGGGGGACACGGGGTGGTGAGTACCCATTTGTGCTTGGTAAGGATTATGTCGAGGTTATGTTTCGAATCTACGCAGTTTTTGTTTTCGAGTTTATTCGAGGAAAGAATGAAAGATAGATGTTTGCGAGACATGTTGCTTATTTAAGTTGAAACAAGTTTATGATTTGTCTTTGGTTTAGGATTTAAGTTTTATTAAGACTTTTATAAAATCCAAAGGTGTTATAAACCAAACGATAATTTACTCCCTCAAGAGAAGGCCGCAAAAAATCTCCTTTTATAAGTAAATGACACATCATTAATGCTAAGCCAAGATGTCAATACATCTATTTTGACTAGCCACCTTGTAAATTGGTTTGATCACTCACATCCTTTCGCAGGGCCTCGAGGGAGGATTACTAGGGATTGAGCCTAAGTATGCAACCAACCACTTAGTCCAAAACGTCAACTTTGAAAAACAATCCCCCAAGGGGAGGCCTTGCCATCATCGTCTCACTCTCGGACGTAGCTCATTGAGCAATGATCAGAGCAAAGCGCCCTTGAGTACTCTCATTTAAGAGAGGGCCACGAGGGTGACTCTTAGTCCGGCGACACTTGCACTTTTCATTAGTGTTGGGGATCGTGGGTTACAAACAACAAGTATAACCCTCCCACTTAGTTTTTGGAGTGGGTTCATCGACTCTTATAAGTTCGGAAACAGATTTCCTAGTTAAAGAGCGACAGAGCGGACAACTAGAAGAGAATCCTAGATCGACATGTTCAGAGTAGTATTAGTGCATAAAGGCACAAGGTACATACTCGATCTTTTCCTATTTTCTTTTTCGGGAAAGTGCATGAGGGAAGTGTGAACTTCAACTCACTCGAACACTTGAAAGTTTGAGATTACACATCTTTTTATTTTTCGGCTTGTCTACAAGGAGACCTCCCACTCAAATTTTCAAGAGCATATAGATTTTGAACATTTGTGATATAGATATAGTTTTGAAAACATTTTGAAAACTTATTTGATTTGGATGACAAAATATTTTCAAGTTTGAAAGTGAAAACGGTTTTTCAAAATTCAAACTAGTTTTGTAAAAACTCAATTTCAATTAAACTTTCATAAATCAAAACATTTTAATCTTACACATAATGTTTATAATCATATGAAAAACATTTTTGCTCATGAAAATTTTCTCATTAGAGTTCTATAACTCATGGTAGTGGGGTTTGAAAATCCGGATTTCTAAAAAACTAGAGTTTCAGACAGCCGCGCACCTCGGAGTAAAATCGCCATATCTGGCGGCTCCGATGTCCTTTTGAGCTGAAACCGGTGGCATTGGACAGAGGACAGACAGAGCTTTAATTGTATTCAAGAATCATTAAATTCAGATTTTTTAGCAGAGAGTTATGCCACTTTTAATGCGGGTTTACTCCAGCTCGAAGAAAAAGAAATAATTAAAGCTTGGTCCTTTTTAGGTGCGAAAATGAATCGAGTGTAACTGAACGTTTTATGAAGGTTGTTAAAGCTTTTATTTGTGTTTTATTAGCAAGGTAATAATAAGGCATAAAAGAAATAACAACAAGCATAAAACGATTCAAGTAAAAATAAGAAACTAGCAAGATAACAAAACTAGTCACAAAATTTTACTCGAAATTTCTCAAACCTTTAATACACGTTTTTTAATATAAAAAATTAAAAACTTTTAGAACTGATTCTAATGTGTTTTAAAAACATCCCAAACTCATAGAAACTCAACATGGTTTTTAATTTAAAGGCAAGAGCAATAAATTAAAAAAAATCTAAGATAACAATTCTAACTTGTCACAAAATTAGTAAACTTTCGAAAACGATTTTCAAGATCATAATTTTAAAAACATGTACATGCTAATCTTTGACCATAGCTCTGATACCATTTGTTGGAATTGATCTAGGGTTTAAGAAAAAGATTAAATGCTTCGGGAAGCGGCGGAATTTTAAAAAAATTCTTTACAAGTAAAAACAGTTTTTACTAACCTAGACAAAGAAGCAAGTACATGTAATTAAAAATCAATATGAGCTAAGAGTTTACTAACCTTTCTTGAAGCTTGAACTTTGAAGAAGCTTTTGGAAAGTTTGCAACGCTCGTCTCCCCTCGCAGCACGTCCCTCTTTCTTTCCTCGGCACCTCGAGCAACCACGAAAGTTTCTATCACTAAATCACTCGAAATAAAGGAATTAGTGAGTGGGCACTTTTAAACACTACGACGTAAGAACAAGTCTTGAAGTCGCAGAGCTAAACACTAGGTCGAGTGAGGACCTAGGTGCCAAGACAAGAAAAAATCGAAAATAAACTAGAGAGAGAGAGAGAGAGGATTTTCGGCCACAAGTTCTAGAGAGAGAGTCTCTCAAATCTCTTAAACTTGGATGAATGAATTGTGAGGAAATGAGGCTCCTATTTATAGGAGACGTCTCACCTTCAATAAGGTAGTTTCCTCTTCTATAGAATATCACATATTCATGAGCAAAATAACCCTTATTTCCCATTCCATTTGGGCGCCCAAGGCAGCCTTCTAGAAGGCTTGGATTTGTTTCCTTTTTTGTTCCTTGGCTTGCCTATTACTCTCTTGGCCGAAATTCCTTGTGCATCCTTATGCAAATTTGTTTCCTCTTTTTCTTTCGGCAAGTATCTAAATACATTTATGCACAAAATAATCTCTCCTTTTTCTCTATAGGGTAGGCGCCCATGACTTCTAGAAAAGGCTTCTAGAATTTTCTTCACTTGTTCATGACAACATAAGAAAAGGCCCATTTAGAATTTTCAATAAAATTCTTATGAAATAAAATTAATTCACAAGGCCCAATGATCGAGTCATGGCCGAGTGATATTAAGTCATCAAATGAACTAGTCAAAAAATTTATTGACATTCATTTCATCCTTTGTCTCAAAAGACAAAAATACCCTTTTGACTATTTTCGTTCTTGTTTTGACTTAGCTTCCAGTTTAACTATTCCTATCGATGTGATTCGTGACAGTGACCTCATGGACCGAAATGAACAAAGCTTGAGCTAAACACTTGGACTCAAAAGTTCACAAACCTTTTCCAAGTTTAGCTTAATGCCAACTGACTCCACTAAAGAGCTGACACTGAAAATCTCTCGGTTCAAATGAATTTATTTTCTACTCAAGAATTCACCTAATTATAATGAGCGGATCCACTGAATATTATCTATGCTACCCTTCATGAATGTCATCAGCTAGTCGGGATTTACTAAATTACCATTTAACCCTTCTAGGTGTTATTTCCTCAACTCCTTTGTCGCTTGTGAATAAGTTAGAAACAATGTATTGACGAGGAGCTAACAAGTCACATTGTTTCATCCAAAAGAGTCAGGACTCAATTTGGACACTGGCCAGTTCATTTATTCACACTCCAAGGAACAAAGCATGAGGTGACATACATTGCATTTCAGCAATCTTGTACATGAATTCCATATCTATGAGAACTTCACAAAGTTACTCATGACATACTCACAACTTAGTACTTCACCAATAGGCCCAGTTCGGAATCACATAGTGAGTCCGAACTCTGACTTTCTCAAATGAGAATAGTAAGGTGTGAAATGGCATGTCTCATTTCAGGATTAAGGTAAGCATGATGCAATTCATACATAGTGACTTCGAGACATAAGAGGTTAAATGGTTTGTTCTTATCTTGTCTCTAGAAGTGCACTGGTCAATTCAGTACCTTCGGAAGATACCTAGAAGAACTATAGAGTCTCCAACTCTCAATGCCTCATAACCAGACATCATAGATTCTTCTAACAATCATACTGAGGTCAATAGTCCTTTGACCCTAAGATTGCGAATATATCGTTTTAAGCAAACTACGAAGAGTTTGTTCATGCAAATCTACATTTGTCTCTTCGTAAGTTGTTAGGTTTGTTTATGGACTAAAAGACTAGGGTTTTATCATAAAGCTTCAGACAAGGAAGATTGAATGAACGTTTCAACTTTTTATTAATGAATAAGCAATTACAAGCAAGAGTCTTCGTAAGACTATATTACATCAAATGTACACAAATAGACACTACTACTCTTCTTGTGGGCACCATTGACAACAGCTCGATCCTCGGGAGAGGGAAGCTGTCTTTCTAGCAGGCTTTGTTGATATCTTTGTAGTCGATACAGATCCGCCACTTCCCGTTTGGCTTCTTGACCATCACCACGTTGGACACCCACTTGGGGTGCTCCGCCTCCCTGATTAAGTCGGCGGCGAGAAGTTTGTCAACTTCTTCACCAATGGCTTGGTACCTCTCTCCACTGAACGCCCGTCGCGGTTGAACGCGCTCAGTTACTCTCTTGTCGTCGTTGAGACGGTGAACCATTATCTCGGGGTCGATCCCCGGCATGTCGGCATGTGTCCACGGAAAGACATCTTTGAACTCGCGGAGGAAGGTGGCGAGTTGTGTTCGGACCTCGGATGGGAGTTGGGCGCCTACCTTGACTACTTGGTCAGGCTTGGCGTCGTCCAACACGATGGGAACGAGGTCGTCCGATGTCTCCACCTTTCGACGCTCGACATCGTCCCTTAGGTCCAGCTCTCCGAAGGTGCCTCCTTCCTCTATCTTGCATGGGAGCTTGTCCCCGAGTTGGAAGACGGTGCTCACCATCTTTCCCTTTTCTTTCCCGTCCACGCCTTGAATGTAACACATTCTTGCCATCGATTGGTCTTCCAACATAATGGCTATTCCCTTGTCAGTCGGGAATTTGATCATCAGGTGGTAAGTGGATGTAATGGCCTTCAATCCGTTGAGGGTCGGGCGGCCGATTATGATGTTGTAAGCTGAGGGCTGGTCCATGACCAGGAACGACACGATATGGGTGACCTCGAGCGCCCCCGGTGTCCCGAAGGTGACCGGGAGGTCGATGGTTCCCTCCGTCATGACCCTCTCCCCGGAGAAGCCGAAGAGTGGAGTCGAGATCGGGGTCAGTCTCATCCCGGATAGCTTCATCCTGTCCAGCGCCAACTTGAAGATTATATCGGCGGAACTCCCATTGTCGATTAGGATTCTCCGGACGAGGTTGTTGGTGACAAAGGCTGAGACGACTATCGCGTCATTGTGCGGGTGGAGGACTCGCGCCCCCTGTTGGCCAGTGAAGAACATGGACTCGAATGGGGTCGGGGGAGGAGCCTCGTACGTGTGGTTGATGTAGTGCGCTATTTTCCCTTGGGAAACTTCGCGCACGTACTTCTTCCTTTGTGTAGCCGATTCTCCGAACTCTGGGCCGCCCATGATCGAGCCCACGATGTGTAGTTGTGAGCTCTCTGGTTCTTCGATTGCTGCCCGGTCCGTGACGGTCACCGTCGCCGGACCCTTCCTTTCTTGCCGCGGGCGGTCTCTGTGCGCCGCGGCCGTCCCGACCGTTCACATGACATATTCTTTTAACTTCCCATCCTGAATCAGGGCCTCGATCTGACGTTTGAGCTGGTAACATTCGGACGTCAGACGCCCGTGATCTTGGTGGTACTCGCAGAACTTGTTTCGATCCCTCTTCGCGGGATCCTTTGTGAGAGGAGTCGGACTTCCTAGCTTGTCGCGGTGCAGAGCTAGGATCCGCTCTTCTGGAGTGTTCAGAGGGGTGAACGTCGAGAACTTTTGGAAGCTATCGACGTGTGACGATCTCGGCCCGGGGAGAGAGCGACCGTTAGGGGCCTGGCCTCCCTTGTTCCTCTTCTTTCGAGTGTCGGGACGATCTCCATCTTGGTCGTCGCGGCGGCGACTACCTTGTCCCCCTGACTTCCGGCCGTCGCGGCCATCGAGGTAGTCCTCGATTCCCATATACGTGCGGGCTCTCGACATTAGCTCCGCCATGTCTCGCGGGACTTTTCCGACAATAGACATGAGGAAGTCGCTCGTGCAAACTCCCTCGGTGATTGCTGTGATGGCATCCTTGTCATCGAACCCCTCGACCTTTTGAGACTCCTCGGTGAAGCGAGAGAGGTATTGTCTCAACGTTTCGTCTCTCCCCTGCCAGATGGAGAGGAGGTGGGTCTTTGACTTCTTTTGTGCCACAAGGGTGGCGAATCGAGCAAGGAAAGCCTCTCGTAAGGCCCGGAAAGACGAGATGCTCCCCGGCCTCAGACTTCGGAACCACTTAAACCTCCACCCCGTGAGGGTCAAGCTGAAGGCTTGACAGAGAGTGGCGTCCGCCTGCCCTTGCATCGTCATCCACGTCTCGTAGTGTTGGATGTAGAAGTTTGGGTCAGTCCGTCCATCATAGAGAGGGACGGACGGCAATTTGAAGTTCCCCACGCAAGGTTGCGCGAGGATTTGAGCGGCGAAGGGAGAGTATGACTCCTCGGTCCCTCCGTAAGGCCTTTGCCTCCCCGATTCCCTCATCTCGATGATTTGGTTTTGGAGGCTCTAAATCATCGTGACCATGTCAGGCCCGTTAGCAGGGCTGACCGCCGGGGCAACAGAAGTCGCCGGCTGGTGCTCGTTGGACGCTTGGTCCACGATATTGGCATGAGGTTGGCCGAGAGTTACGGCGGGGAGTGCGTCCCTTTGAGAGTTGAGCCTTTGGCGAAGATCCTCCCCTCGGGAGTTTCTCTGCGCCGTCAAGCGCTCTCTAAGGTCCACGCTCGGCACGTGGCGGGGCGAGGTCGCCCTTGGTCGGGCCGTGCGGCGAGCGCTTTGGCTATCGGCCCCATCATCGCCCAGAGTCGCTCTCTCCTCAGCGAGGGGCCGTGTCCGGCCGCCTCTTGAAACCGAGGGGGCGAGTCCCCGGGAATGTGACCGTGCTTGTCATCGCGCCGGGTGCGACGGACCGGCCAAAGCACCATTGGACCTCTCAGGCCGCGAATGGGCGAGGCTAGGAGTCGCCTCATCGGTCCTTGACTCCCCGACTTAGTCGGGGTCGGAGACGTCACGGGCGGATCGATCCTCGACCTCATAGCCGAGGAGATTGGCAATGAGCGAGCCGTCGACGCCGGGACGGTCTAGAAGCTCCACGAGCCGCCGAGCCGTGTCCTCTCGGAGCGCGGCCTCGGGGTCGTTCACCGGGTGTTGGGGCTGGCTCTCTTTATCATGAGTGTTGTCGCTGATTTTTGGACAACGATTTAGGAGCCCAAAGTGGTTAGACCCAAGGCCAGACCAAGTGGTCTCACTTCGGCTCGAGCGTGTCGGGCTTGGTATCCCAAGCCGTCCCTTAGCTGTTGGTGGTGTCAATCTCGTCCAGTCACCTAAAAAGCAAGCAGAAAGAGGTGTGAACTACAAAGGGGAAACAGAGGGGGGGCCTCTGTTTACCTCTCCGACGCTCAACATTAGTAGGATTGAGGTGGAGTCTAGAGGTTTTAGAGGTGGTGAGAGGCCAAAGATGAGCGAAACGAGTGAAGTACAAGTTCGACAGCATTTCGGGACTCAAAATTGGATTACCTGGGTCAAGGGAGGGACCCTTGTATTTATAGGCGGCCAAGAGGTGGTTTGAAGACCCCTTGGCCGAGTGAGCATGCTTGAGTCGGCCATTTGACCCCTTCAATGGTTGGGTCGGCCAATGGCCGAGTGAACATGGTGGTGAGGTTCGCTCGTCCATTGGCCGAGTGAAAGGCTTGGGCCGGCTGAGGTTCACTTGGCCATTGGCCGAGTGAACTGCTGGAAGGTTCACTCGGCCAATGGCTGAGTGAACTGCCTGGGCGGCTGGAAGGTTCACTCGGCCATTGGCCGAGTGAACTGCTGGAAGGTTCACTCGGCCAATGGCCGAGTGAATTGCCTGGGCGGTTGGAAGGTTCACTCGGCCATTGGCCGAGTGAACTGCTGGAAGGTTCACTCGGCCAATGGCCGAGTGAACTGCCCTATGGCCGAGCAGCCATTGACTCGGCCAATGGCCGAGTGAGCCATTGACTCGGCCAATGGTCGGGCAAGGCATTTGACTTGGCCATTAGTTTGGGCCGGCCCCTCGTTGGGTCAGGGCTTCGCCGTTCAAGACCTCGCACCAGCCACGCGGGTCGAAGAAATGCCTTTGTCCTCGTCGGCCCTAGACGGGCCGACAACATTAGCCCCCCGAGTTCCCGGTCGAGCGTAGGTCGAGTGGAAACTCAAAATCTACGCTTTTACGCGGATGCGGGACGAACGCTCTCGGGTTCGCGTCACGGGGAACGGCCTTTGGGCGTCGCGAGTGACGGCCTTTGTGCATCACAAGGGACGGCTTTATTGCATCGCGAGGGACGGCTTTATTGCGTCGTGTTGGACGACTTATGTGCGTCACGGGGGACGGCCTATGTGCGTCACGGGGGACGGCCTTATGTCCGTCACGGGGGACGGCTCTTGTGCGTCGCGAGGGATGACTTTTGTGCATCACGGGGGACGGCCTTATGTGCGTCACGGGGGACGGCTTTTGTGTGTCGCGAGGGACGACTTATTGTGCGTCACGAGGGACGGCTTTTGTTCCGAGTTGATCGTGCGCGGCTTATTTTCTCGACCTACCAGTGAAGGCGTGATCGGTCCGCATGGCCTGGGCCTCGGGGGGCCTTGGTGCCCCGTTTGTGTGACCGGGTTGTTGTCGGTCGTTTTCGGAAAACCCGAGACACCAAGAAGGCACGTCGCTCAAAGGGCCGATGGTCAGGCCGGAGGTCCTGAAGAGCGGAAAATCTTCAAGCCCTCACCCAAACTCCTGACTCCTCGAGTCGAGCTCCGCTCCTCGAGTCGAGCCTTGAGTCAATCTCCTCGAGTCGAGCTTCGCTCCTCGAGTCGAGCCTTGAATTGTTCCTCGAGTCGAGCCTTTAATTGTTCCTCGAGTCGAGCCTTGAATTGTTCCTCGAGTCGAGCCTTTAATTGTTCCTCGAGTCATTCTCGAGTCGACCTTCGAGTCATTCTCGAGTCACTCCTCGAGTCAAGTCGCTAGTCGCTCTCGTCGAGTCGAGCCTTGCTCCTCGAATCGAGTCACTCTCGTCAAGTGGAAAGCTTCATATTTCACGTGGGAAGAATGATATTCGAAGGCCCGCAAAAGCCCGGCAAGACGAGCCGTTCATCACGCACATTTTCACGCTACGCCGGCCGGCCGTGCAGCAGACGGCGCGCCGCGCCAGACAGGCGCGCGCCGCGCGCTCCATGCGCCGCGTGACCTGCGCCGCGCCCGGTGACCCTCGCGGCGCAGCCGCGCCCCCTGCGCCGCGCGCGCCATGCGCCTCCACTTGATGGCATGCGCGATCCTAGTCCCACATGGACGAAAAAGGGACCTTCTAAGGTCCCCAAACACCTATAAATACCCTCTCTTATTGAGGGGAAAAGCCATCCAAAAATATCCAATAAATTCTATTCATCTCTGATCGACACGCTCGATTTCTTACTCTTCTCTGCTTCTCTGGATGCCATATGCGTCCTACAAGCTTGAACTACGTTCTGACCTGATCCCACGCACGGGTACGTAGGCAGCCGACAACCAAGGCACGGTCACTCCTCCTCCTCATCCCCTACCTCTCCCGAGAGGCGGGTTGATCGGAGAAAACCCTAGCTCGAGACTATCGAGTTCACACTCTTGGCCCGGGTGCGATCACTTGGTCCGGCCTTGGATCGAACCGCCCGAGGTTTTAAATAGTTGTTCATTTTCGTGCGACAACATTTTGGCGCTAGAAGGAGGGGACTTCCCGACCTATTCAGCCCGAAATCCCTTCTATTCATCTTCTTCTCTTCTGCGAACTCAACCTTCTTGAACTTGAGAAACGATGAGTAGCCAACCACCCGTGCGTTCTGAGGGCGTGAACAACCCCGAAAACGTCACTAGGACCAAGAAATACTTCTTGCGCTCCCGAGCGCATGGTGACGAAGAGTCGCTCCACGAAGAGAGCTCGACCCGCTCACCATCTCCATCTCCTGATAGCAGGGACAACCGCATCGTGGAGTTAGAGGAGAGTATCCGCCGACTGAAGGCGAGGAACACAAGGTACCACAGCCGACTGGCTGCGAAGCAACCTATGCGTGACACCACGACCCCCAACGGGGATCCTGAGAACCTCAACGAGGAAAGCCGCGACCCATTTTATGAGGGTACTGGTGAGTCGGAGGATATCGAGACTTCTCTCACGAAGGATGGGGAACTCCCCGCCGTGTTTGAAGTCGGTCCGTCGAATCCCTTACCCCGAACAGGCGATGCGCCGGTAGCTTCTCAAGAGGGGAATTCCCGACGTTCGGCTCTCGACCGACTAGGTCCGAGGGAGAATGTTGCGGAAAGTCAGGGCGCGCGGAGAGCGCACCGCCGCAAGCAAAGCCGGCGCCTCCGTACAGCCAGCCCTGATCTTAGGGACCACCTCACTGCTTAACGCATTGGGCGTGGCAATGATCTGAGAGAGCGACTAAGCTCTAGACCCAATATCCCGCTGGCAGCCCCAACTAACGGGAACCGCCGCGCAGGACAGGGGTCTAACGAGAGGCTGCAGGTGACTCCTCCCGATCATGGGGTTACTCCAACGACCGGTCTCGATGTGGTCACTATGATCCACAACCTTCGGAATGAGGTACGAGATCTCCGAGAATACGGAATAGGTGGAAGTGCCTACGGAGTCGTTGAGGAGAACTCATCGCCTTTCACTACTCAAATATTGGCTGAGGTTTGTACGGGGAATTTCAAGCTCCCGAACCTCGCTCCATATGATGGGAAAGCAGATCCTGCTTACCACATTCAGCACTATGAAACCTGGATGACGATGCAGGGTGTTTCTCCTGGTGCCATGTGCCAAGCTTTTAGTTTGACCCTCGCCGGACCCGGCTTTGAGTGGTTCAAAAACTTAAGGCCAGGAAGCATCCACTCGTTCAAAGACCTAAAGGACATGTTCCTAGCACGGTTCGCTACGTCTATGGTCCAAAAGAAGACCAAGATGTACCTGTGGTCAATCAGGCAAGAGAGTGGCGAGTCTCTTAGACGATACCTCGCCCGATTCACGGAAGAGTCAAACAAGGTCGACCGCTTTGACGACAGTGACGCAATTGCCGCTATCATAGAAGGCTTGCGCACGAGTGACTTCCTTAAGTCTGTCGTCGGCCGTGTCCCTTCCACCATGGCCGAGTTAATGACTCGAGCTAAGACCTTCATGGGAGTCGAAGACTACCTCGACGGCCGCAAGAGCACTAATCAAAGCTCTCGCCGCCGAGAAGAACCTAGCCGCGAGCAGAACGAACCTCGTAAAAGGCGAAACAAGGGGAACCAGGTTCCTAGCAACCAACCCCCTGTACCTCAGAAACTGCGACTTGCGGAAAACTTCAACGGGTACTCGTCATTCACGCCGCTGAACACAGCGCCTGAAAGAATCTTGGCTCTGGCACGTGACAAGTTCACGCCGCTGAACACAGCGCCTGAAAGAATCTTGGCTCTGGCACGTTACAAGTTCACGCCCCCGGCTCCAATGAAGAAGGATCCCGCAACTCGCGATTGATCCAGGTATTGTGAGTTCCATTGGGAATACGGTCATTTGACCTCGGAATGCTACAACCTCAAAAGGAAAATCGAGGCTTTGATCCAACGGGGTGAGCTGAAGGAGTTCGTGTTACGCATGATTGGCGCTGCGGGCCCCACCGCGAACAGACAGCAGTCTGGTCAAGGAGGAGGAGCAGCCGCTTCTGCCAACCAAACCACGGCTACTGCCAACGCCAACCCGCAACTGCACGTGGTAACCACCATACTGGGAGGTCCACAAGATGGGGATTCGGCCCGACAACGGAAGAAATTCCTTAGGGCCGTGTCTCAGGAAGACGCTGCTATGCACGTCAACTTCACATATGAAGAACCTCCGTCCGTGCCTCACGAGACGATGTATTTCACCAATGAAGAGGCCAAGCGAGTTGTGCATCCACACAATGACGCGATCGTGCTCAAAGCCCAAGTGGCCAACAACTTGGTGAAAAGGGTTCTCATCGATAATGGCAGCGCTGCTGACATAATTTTCAAGTCCACCCTAGAGCGCATGAAGCTCGGGGGGCTGCACCCGACTCCGACCCAAACGCCATTGTTTGGGTTCACCGGGGAAAAGATCATGACCGAGGGCATCATCGACCTGCCGGTCACCTTTGGGACCCCTGGAGGAATCGAAGCCGTTCACATGGTCCCATTCCTAGTGGTCGATCAAGAGTCGCCCTACAACTTAATCATCGGGCGACCCATGTTGAACCGGCTAAGGGCAATCACTTCCACGTATCACCTACTGGTGAAGTTCCCCACCTAAGGGGGAATTGGCATTATGGCTGGAGACCAATCCCAAGCCAGAATATGCTACGTGCAAGGAGTTGATGGCAAGTCCGCGGGAAAAGCGGTCAACACAATCTTCCAACTGGGAGACGATTACCCATGCAACCCAAGGGATGCAAGGAAGTTCGGAGAACTTGACCCCCGTGACGAAATCGAAAGACTTAAGGTGGAAACCTCCGATGATCTTGTGCCAATCGTCCTGGACGAATCGAAGCCTGATCAGGTTGTAAAAATCGGCACCCGACTTCCACTCGCCATCAAAACTCAGCTTACCGCCTTCCTTAGGGAGTTCAAGGATGTTTTTGCATGGACTCATGCGGACATGCCCGGAATCGATCCCGAGGTAATAGTGCACCGACTGAACGACGACCCGAAAGTCGCCGAAAAAGTGCAGGCTAGACGAACGTTCAACCCAGAACGATACCTGGCCATAAATGAAGAGGTCGAGAAACTCCTCACCTCAAACTTCATTCGAGAGGCTAAGTACCCCAAGTGGGTCGCCAACGTGGTAATGGTAAAAAAGCCCAACGGGAAGTGGCGAATTTGTATAGACTATAAAGATCTTAACAAAGCCTGCCCTAAGGACTGCTTTCCACTCCCGCGCATCGAACAACTGGTGGACGCCACGGCCGGCCATGAACTTCTGAGCTTCATGGATGCCTATTCAGGCTACAACCAAATTCGAATGCACGAGCCCGATCAAATTAAGACGACCTTTGTCACTGATCGGGGTCTCTACTGTTACAAGGTCATGCCTTTCGGCCTTAAGAACGCGGGAGCAACATACCAACGCTTGGTAATTCGGATCTTCGCCGATCAAATCGGCAAGACGATGGAAGTGTACGTGGACGACATGCTCGTTAAAAGCCTACTGGCAACTAATCACGTACGCGACCTTAGGGAGATGTTCACAATCCTCCGCCGATATAAAATGAAACTCAACCCCAATAAATGCGTATTCGGGGTTGAATCCGGAAAGTTCCTCGGTTATATCGTCAGCCGACGAGGCATAGAGGCGAACCCGGAAAAAATCAAGGCACTCCTTGAAATGAAGTCGCCAAGACGAGTTAAAGAGGTACAAAGCCTGACCGGTCGGATTTCCGCTCTAACACGCTTCGTGTCTAAAGCCACCGACAAGTGTCAACCGTTCTTCAAAGCTCTGAAGAAGACGGACGGCTTTGAGTGGACGGACGAATGCGAAAATGCCTTCCGAGAAATGAAGGCTTACTTTGGGTCCCCACCATTCCTCTCTAAACCGAGAGAGGGCGAGACGCTATACGTATATCTCGCCGTCTCCGAAAGAGTTGTAAGTGCTGTCCTTGTCCGCGAAGAAAACAAGGTCCAATGGCCGATCTACTACGTGAGCAAAGCCTTACTCGACGCGGAAACGCGCTACACCGAGATTGAGAAACTTTCTCTGGCTCTCGTAACGGCAGTTAAGAAGCTACGACCGTACTTCCAAGCTCACCCAATTGCGGTGCGGACTGAGCATCCAATCGGTAAAGCTCTTCAAAAGGGAACATCGACTCGCATGGCGATCTGGTCCCAAGAATTGAGCGAGTACGGGATTGAGTTCCACCCAAGAACGGCTATAAAGGGGCAGGCCTTAGCCGACTTCGTGGCGGAATTCTCCTACGCTCCCGATATGGGAAGAGCGGAAGCCGACCTTAGCAATGATACGCTAACTCGGAAAAGGAAGGTAGACCCAACGGGTCCCATCTGGGAATTATACGTAGACGGAGCATCTAATGCTCGGGGGGCTGGCGCCGGAATAATCCTGATTAACCCCGATGGGGAAAAGCTGCGATATGCCCTTCACTACGGCTTCCAAGCCTCCAACAATTAAGCTGAATACGAAGCACTCATTGTAGGGATAGAGTTGGCACAGAAGGTCGGCTCCCATAACCTGCGAATACACTGCGACTCGCAGTTGATCGTAAACCAGGTTAAGGGAGATTACATCGCCAAGGAGCCCAACATGGTCGCGTACCTGGCTAAGACAAATTCCAAACTCGATGCCTTCTCTTGGTTCGAGATTAACCAAATCCCGAGAGAACAAAATTCGGAGGCTGACGCGCTTGCTCGCCTCGGATCGGGCATCGACGAAGATGGATTGGGGATCGTGCCCATTGAATCTCTCCCACGACCGTCCGTCTCCCGAGACGAAGTCGGGACCATAGAGATGACCCCTCAGCCCACTTGGATGGACTCAATTGTCGAGTTTTTGCGAAGAGGGGAACTCCCCGAAGACCGCAAGGAAGCCGATAAACTGAGGGCCTTAGCATCCAAATACACGCTCCGTGAGGGCACACTCTATAAGCGCGGTTACTCGACACCGCTGCTCCGATGCCTCGATAGCGTTGAGTCGACCAAGGTCCTCCGCAAAATCCATGAGGGCATCTGCGGAAACCACGCCGCTGGAACTTCCCTTGCGCTCAAAGCGCTTAAGCAAGGCTATTTCTGGCCTACCATGAAGCGAGATGCTTGCGAATGGGCAAGGCGTTGCGATAAATGCCAGTGCTTCGCGGAAATTCCGCGACAGCCCCTGACCGCGTTAAGCAGCATCGTTATCCCACGTCCCTTTGCTAAGTGGGGCGTGGACATCATTGGCAAGCTCCCTAGAGCGCCAAGGCAATACGAGTACGCCATTATCGCCATCGACTACTTCACTAAGTGGGTAGAGGCCGAGCCGCTTGCCAGAATAACTGAAGCAAACACGACAAACTTCATCTGGAAGAACATCATATGCAGGAACGGTATCCCCGCCTCGATTGTGACCGACAACGGGGCACAATTTGACAACGCGCGAGTAAGAGATATCTGCGATCAACTGAAGATCAGCAAGACCTTCTCCTCGCCGCGTCATCCTCAGGCCAACGGCCAAGTCGAGGCAGTCAACAAGACAATCAAAAGCAACCTGAAAAAGAAGCTCGAAGACAAAAAAGGCGCCTGGGCCGAGGAATTGCCGTTCGTCCTATGGGCATATAGGACAACTTCGCGAAACGCCACCGGCGAGACGCCGTTCTCCCTTGCATATGGGGTCGAGGCCGTGGTTCCAATTGAAACCGAGGTACCCACGTTCCGAGTCGATACATTCGACGAAGTGGACAACGACGAGGCCATGCGCCTCGAGTTGGACTTGATCGATGAAAAGAGAGCGGAAGCATTCAAACGCCTCGCCGCACAGAAGCGCAAGGTCGAAAGATACTACAACTCCAAGATCAAAAGGCGAACCTTTGCCGTCGGAAGCCTCGTCCTCAGACGAGTGTTCCAGAACACACAAGTCCAAGGCGCCGGCGTCCTAGGCCCGAACTGGGAAGGCCCTTACAGAGTCCGCAAAGTCATTCACGACGGGACATACTACATCGAGCACACGGACGGAACTCCGATTCACCACTCGTGGAACGCTGAGCACTTGAGGCAGTACTATCAGTAGCTAGCGTCCCCCGCTTTTTTATCGCTTTTATTTCCCATTTTCAATAAGGCCTACGAGCCAATGTTTTAGGATTTTAATTTTCTCGCAAGTTTTTCGCAAAAGTAATAAAACTCAAGTTTTCTGTTTCAAATTTTGTTTTATGCAAGTTTTCTGGTTATCAAAAAATTAACTTATAACCCAAAAACTTGGGGGGGCTAGCTATGGTAAGGAAACTCTCAAAAGAACGCGCTCCACCAAAAAACGTAAGACGCCTACATGGCGCACTTAAGACGCCTACATGGCGCAACTTAAGACGCCTACATGGCGCACGTAAGTCGCGTAAAGGCGCAACCCATAAGACGCCTACATGGCGCACTTAAGACGCCTACATGGCGCACGTAAGTCGCGTAAAGGCGCAGCCCGTAAGACGCCTACATGGCGCAACCTAAGACGCCTACATGGGGCACGTAAGTCGCGTAAAGGCGCAACCCATAAGACGCCTACATGGCGCATGTAAGTCGCGTAAAGGTGCAACCCATAAGACGCCTACATGGCGCACTTAAGACGCCTACATGGCGCACGTAAGTCGCGTAAAGGCGCAACCCATAAGACGTCTACATGGCGCACCTAAGACGCCTACATGGCGCACGTAAGTCGCGTAAAGGCGCAACCCGTAAGACGCCTACATGGTGCAACCTAAGACGCCTACATGGCGCACGTAAGTCACGTAAAGGCGCAGCCCGTAAGACGCCTACATGGCGCAACCTAAGACGCCTACATGGCGCATGTAAGTCGCGTAAAGGCGCAGCCCGTAAGACGCCTACATGGCGCAGCCCGTAAGACGCCTACATGGCGCACTCAAGACGCCTACATGGCGCACGTAAGACGCCTACATGGCGCAACCCAAGACGCCTACATGGCGCGATTTGAGACGTCCACGTGGCACAATCCGGCACACGTAAGACACCTACGTAGCATGGTTGACTCGCAGTTGAAAATACTTAAGAACGCAAACCATCCAAGTGACTGGCGTGTTTGAAAAAGTATCCTGCCGAGGTAAAAGGATGGACAAAATCATTGACACAAACAAGTGACCATCCATGCATGCCATAGAAGATGAATGTGCGAAAACATTCATAAAAATAAATGAATAACTCCTCATAAAAGAAAGGGGCAACTGCCTCAAATCCTAGTAAGCAAGCGCTAAGACAAGTGCGCTGAATGGAAAAACCTAAAAAGCACGCGCTAAAACACTTGCGCAGGAAAAATAAAGAAAGGAAACGGTCACTCGGCGTGATCGTCGCCCACAGGGTCGGCCCCGTCGAGTGGTGGGAATAGCGAGTCGAAGAAGTCGAAGGTGACCCCCCGAGAAACATTCTCGGTAGCTGTAGCATCCCGACACTCCACCGCCGCTGCGTGCCTTGCCTCCTCGACTCCGACATCAAAGTCGTCTTGAAGGTCGGACGCAAGCTGCTCCGCCGCGGCTTTCTCCTCGGTGACCCGAACCACCTCCTCCGCCAAGGAGTCGCGCTTACGCTCCGCATGAACACGGGCAGCCTCACTCGATGTAAGCTGGCCCTGAAGAATGCCAACTTCTTCTGTGCGCGATTCCAACTGACGTCGAAGGTCCCGCGCTTCGCTCCGGAAGACCTCCGTCGATCGAGTCGCCACTTCAAGGGCTTGACGTTCCGTCGTTAGCTCCTCAGCCATCTTCGCCACCGCCACCTGAGCACGGTCGCACTTGCCGCGGGTAACTCCCAATTCCACGCGAGCCTCCTGAAGCTGCTCGCGGAGACTCGCAAACTCCGCCTTTGAGTGAGAACCTCGCTCGGCGTGGGCCAGCTGAGACTTCGCTTGAGCAAGCTCCTCGTGGGCGCGACTCATCCGCCTGATGAGGTCGTGAAGGATCTTCTCGCCTCGGGTCGCTCGAGCAAGCACCTGAGAAGGCAGAAAGACAGTTTAGCAAAAGACAGATTCATCGCAAACGCGGCAAGGGAAACTCCTTCTCTGTGCATCGGAAACGCCGTGACGAAAGAACTCCACGTCACTGCTGGCCACAACGCTCTTCCACATCTTCATCGAAGATTGAGCAAGGCCCAGGGAACATTCCCCCCTAACCTCCGCGGCCTCCACGTCGACCATCGAGTTCACGCGCTTAGAGTCCGAAGCGACAAAGTCAAAACCCTAAGCTAAAAACAAAAGCAAGAAGTACGAAATGTCGACATACCTTGAGGATCGCCGCTCGAGAGAGATGATGCGGCACATGGGGTACCCTCGGTCCGCTGACTAGGAGGAAACGGCGGGAACCACCCAGTGGAAGCCATCAGCTCAGGAGAACGAAATCGTTCGACGGCTTTCCGAGCCTCCGACATTCCCCGGATCTCCTTCACAAAGTCGAGGTCGTCGGCCCCCTCGTTAGTGGGAAACTCGGACAAGGGGCCGAACCGGAGCGGCGCGTCACCAAAAGCCTCCGCCGAGACCCACACCCATGGTCGTCGATTGTACTTCTCTGAATCGATGATCAGCTTAGTATTCTGGCGATCGCGGGCCACAAAGAAACTGGGTTGCCCGGGCGCAGGAAAGACCGCGATGAGATTGCGAAAATCACTCACGGTCATCACCCGCTCAGTCTGGCAATGCCACTCCATATGGCACATCGCCACTATGCGGTAGAATGTCGGGCTCATCTGACATGCGTGCAACCCCTGACGGGCGAGAAGCTGCTGAACGATGGGTTAAAACGGCAGCCGCAACCCGCAGTTAAGACTCGCAACTGAGACTGCGGCGAAACCACGACGAGGCCGGAAAGGACGGTCTTCCTTTAAGGGACGGAGAAGCGCCACGGACGACGGAATGGCAAAAGCCTCCCGGAGACCGACGAACAATCGAAGTCCTCGGGAGCAGCAAGGCCCTGCTCGGGATACCACTCCGTCCTAGCAAGCGACCTCGCCGATACTAACGCCTCTGCGTCAGGGGTCCCGGGCTGAGGACCCCCTGACTCCACGGAAGGGCTCCTGCCCTCCGACACAACCACGGCAGCCGCCGGCGGTACCTCGGGACGTTCCGATGCGAGGCCTTCGGCCCCCGGACATGTCTCTGACTCACCTTAGGGATCTTCAGACTCGGGACCAAAGTCATCCACGCAGTCTATCTCGTCGAGAACCGACTCTAGCAGAGTCACCGCATCCGCGTCCGTAGCATCTCCCGGCATGCCTTGAAAGTCCAAGTCGGACCGCGGCACGTCGAGGCGGACTTTGTCACGAACCCCCTCGCCAACTAAGTTGATCACGAGGTGAGGGGCAGGCTCCCCGGACGTGGGATGATCAAACTCCCCACCTGTATCGCGCCCAGTTGGCGCGCACTCTTCGAGAGGCTGAGCAGCGGGCACGGTCGCACCCAGCTCGCCTTCCTCCAGCCACTGCTCTACTCCGCTTGGATTTTCTTCCACGTGCAGGGGAACTTCCCTTAAACCCGTGAAGAGATCATCCTCTGCGTGTTCAGAACCCTGAAACAAGAGAGAGAAATCAATCTCGGGACTCTCAGCTGAGAAAAGGGGAGGGACACCCATAATGCAAGCGTAAAAAAGAAAACAAGCGTAGAGAAAAGAGAAGAAATAAAGTGAGGAATAAAGGGAAGGGGGGAGGTCTATTTATAGACTTCTGGGGGGGTAGGAGTCGAAATCCTACTCCCACAAGGAGCAAAATCGGACTAAAAACTCCAAAAAGTCAGAGTTCTCCCGCGCGAGGCGAACCAGCCCCGCGCACGGGGCGCGCCGCGCGCCAAGCCCGCGCGCCCCCCCCCCCCCAAAAAAAAAAAAAAGAGAAGAAAAAAGAAGAGGAAAAAACTTTTCCTCGGGGCCACAAGGCACGGGAAATATTTTCCTCAAACACCCAACTAGAAGAACAAAAAGTTCATCGCTGCGACGCCTCCCGAACGACGAACTTGGGAGGATAATGTTGTTGGTTGTTTTCGGAAAACCCGAGACGCCAAGAAGGCACGTCGCTCAAAGGGCCGATGGTCAGGCCGGAGGTCCTGAAGAGTGGAAAATCTTCAAGCCCTCGCCCAAACTCCTGACTCCTCGAGTCGAGCCTTGAGTCAATCTCCTCGAGTCGAGCTTCGCTCCTCGAGTCGAGCCTTGAATTGTTCCTCGAGTTGAGCCTTTAATTGTTCCTCGAGTCGAGCCTCGAGTCATTCTCGAGTCGAGCCTCGAGTCATTCTCGAATCACTCCTCGAGTCATTCTCGAATCACTCCTCGAGTCAAGTCGCTAGTCGCTCTCATCGAGTCGAGCCTTGCTCCTCGAATCGAGTCACTCTCGTCAAGTGGAAAGCTTCATATTTCACGTGGGAAGAATGATATTCGAAGGCCCGCAAAAGCCCGGCAAGACGAGCCGTTTATCACGCACATTTTCACGCTACGCCGGCCGGCCGTGCAGCAGACGGCGCGCCGCGCGCTCCATGCGCCGCGCGACCTGCGCCGCGCCCGGTGACCCTCGCGCCGCGCCCCATGACCCGCGCACCGCGCCCCCTGCGCCGCGCGCGCCATGCGCCTCCACTTGATGGCATGCGCGATCCTCGTCCCACATGGACGAAAAAGGGACCTTTTAAGGTCCCCAAACACCTATAAATACCCTCTCTTATTGAGGGGAAAAGCCATCCAAAAATATCCAATAAATTCTATTCATCTCTGATCGACACGCTCGATTTCTTACTCTTCTCTGCTTCTCTGGATGCCATATTTGGCCTGAAGCAGACTCTCTTCTCCCTCCCTCGTTCTCAAAGGTTCCGAAGCACTCACGGGGACTTCCCGGACGTCGCTCCCTTTGACCGAACGTTCTCCGGTGCTCAAGCACGCCCCTAGGGTTCTCGACTAGAGTTACCCTCGCGCGTCTAACACGCTAGACGCCTACGCGATCTCCGAAGTTCTGAGACGCTGCCGAGGACTCCTCGCGCCCCGTCTCCTTCGTCGAGCACGCCTCTCCGCCAAGGCTCCGCGCCTCACACTGCGTCCTACACGCTTGAACTACGTTCTGACCTGATCCCACGCACGGGTACGTAGGCAGCCGACAACCAAGGCACGGTGACTCCTCCTCCTCATCCCCTACCTCTCCCGAGAGGCGGGTTAATCGGAGAAAACCCTAGCTCGAGACTATCAAGTTCACACTCTTGGCCCGGGTGCGATCACTTGGTCCGGCCTTGGATCGAACCGCCCGAGGTTTTAAATAGTTGTTCATTTTCGTGCGACAACACGGGTTTCCCGTGGACGCTGGCTAGACCAGGTACGCCCGGCGGATGCAAGCCTTTGAAACCCATTTGAAACTCACTGCCTTTCGGCTCACGAACTGGGCGGTGAGCACAGAGCCACATTTGCGTGGCGAGGTTTCCCGTGGACGCTGGCTAGACCAAGTACGCCCGGCGGACGCAAGCCTTTGAAACCCATTTGAAACTCGCTGCCTTTCGGCTCACGAGCTGGGTGGCGAGCGCGGTGCCACATTCGTGTGGCCAGGTTTCCCGTGGACGCTGGCTAGACCAGATACGTCCTGGCGGAAGCAAGCCTTTGAAACCCATTTGTAACTCGCTGTCTTTCGGCTCACGAGCTGGGCGGCGAGCGCGGTGCCACATTCGTGTGGCCAGGTTTCCCGTGGACGCTGGCTAGACCAGATACGTCCTGGCGGACGCAAGCCTTTGAAACCCATTTGTAACTCGCTGCCTTTTGGCTCACGAGCTGGGCGGCGAGCGCGGTGCCACATTCGTGTGGCCAGGTTTCCCGTGGACGCTGGCTAGACCAGATACGTCCTGGCGGACGCAAGCCTTTGAAACCCATTTGTAACTCGCTGCCTTTCGGCTCACGAGCTAGGCGGCGAGCGCGGGGCCACATTCGTGTGGCCAGGTTTCCCGTGGACGCTGGCTAGACCAGATACGTCCTGGCGGACGCAAGCCTTTGAAACCCATTTGTAACTCGCTGCCTTTCGGCTCACGAGCTGGGCGGCGAGCGCGGTGCCACATTCGTGTGGCCAGGTTTCCCGTGGACGCTGGCTAGACCAGATACGTCCTTGCGGACGCAAGCCTTTGAAACCCCATTTGTAACTCGCTGCCTTTCGGCTCACGAGCTGGGCGGCGAGCGCGGTGCCACATTCGTGTGGTCAGGTTTCCCGTGGACGCTGGCTAGACCAGATACGTCCTGGCGGACGCAAGCCTTTGAAACCCATTTGTAACTCGCTGCCTTTCGGCTCACGAGCTGGGCGGCAAGCGCGGTGCCACATTCGTGTGGCCAGGTTTCCCGTGGACGCTGGCTAGACCAGATACGTCCTGGCGGACGCAAGCCTTTGAAACCCATTTGTAACTCGCTGCCTTTCGGCTCACGAGCTGGGCGGCGAGCGCGGTGCCACATTCGTGTGGCCAGGTTTCCCGTGGACGCTGGCTAGACCAGATACGTCCTGGCGGATGCAAGCCTTTGAAACCCATTTGTAACTCGCTGCCTTTCGGCTCACGAGCTGGGCGGCGAGCGCGGTGCCACATTTGTGTGGCGAGGTTTCCCGTGGACGCTAGCTAGACCAGATACGCCCAGCGGACGCAAGCCTTTGAACCCATCGTTGCCTTTTGGCTCACGAGCTGGGCGGCGAGCGCGGACTCGGGACTCAACTCGAGGACTCACGTAGAGCCTGCACGAGGAGTAGTTAGTTGACTTGTGGACTCGGGACACAACTCGAGGGCTCATGTAGAGACTGCACGAGGAGTGGTTAGTTGGCTTGTGGGCTCGCTACTCAACTTGAGGGCTCATGTAGAGCCTGCACGAGGATTGGTTAGTTGGCTTGTGGGCTCGATACTCAACTTGAGGAATGAACTCGTCTCGGGGAGGCATGTGAAGTCGGCACGAGGAGTATCGGTCGACTCGTGGACTCGAACTCGACTTGAGGACTCGCGTGGAGCCTGCACGAGGAGTTTCGTGAAGATTCGGCGTGAGAAATATCGGTCGACTCACGGACTCGGAACTCGACTCGATGAATGATCTCGTCTCGAGGAGATGTGTGAAGAGTCGGTACGAGGAGTATCAGTCAACTCGTGGACTCGAACTGGGCTCGAGGGCTCACGTGGAGCCTGCACGAGGAGTTATGTGAAGAGTCGCCGTGAGGAGTATCGGTTGACTCGCGGACTCGGAGCTCGACTCGAGGAATGAGTCCGTCTCGAGGAGATGTGTGAAGAGTCGGCACAAGGAGTATCAGTCGACTCGTGGACTCGAACTCGGTGTTGTCGCTGATTTTTGGACAACTATTTAGGAGCCCAGAGTGGTTAGACCCAAGGCCGGACCAAGTGGTCTCACTCCGGCTCGAGCTTGTCGGACTTGGTGTCCCAAGTCGTCCCTTAGCTGTGGGTGACGCTCACCTTGTCTCGATACCTGAAAAGCAAGAAAGAGATTGTGAACTACAAAGGGGAAACAGGGGGGGTACCCCTGTTTACCTCTCCGACGCTCAACATTAGTGGGATTGAGGTGGAGTATAGAGGTTTTAGGGGTGTTTAGAGGCCGAGACTTGAGAGAAACGAGCGAGGTACGAGTTCGACAGCGTTTCAGTACTCAAGAATGGATTACCTGGACTAGGGGGCGGCCCCTGTATTTATAGGCAGCCAAGGGGTGGTTTGAAGACCCCTTGGCCGAGTGAGCATGTTTGGGTCGGCCATTGGCCGACTGAAGGGTTGGGTCGGCCAATGGCCGAGTGAGAAGTCTTGGCCGGATGAAGGTTCACTCGGCCATTGGCCGAGTGAACTGCTGGAAGGTTCACTCGGCCAATGGCCGAGTGATTTGCATGGCCGGCTGAAGGGTTCACTCGGCCATTGGCCGAGTGAACTGCTGGAAGGTTCACTCGGCCAATGGCCGAGTGAACTGCCTTGGTGGCTGGAGGGTTCACTCGGCCATTGGCCGAGTGAACTGCTGGAAGGTTCACTCGGCCAATGGCCGAGTGAACTGCATTGGTGGCTGAAGGGTTCACTCGGCCAATGGCCGAGTGAACTGCTGGAAGGTTCACTCGGCCAATGGCCGAGTGAACTGTCTTGGTGGCTGGAGGGTTCACTCGGCCATTGGCCGAGTGAACTGCCCAATGGCCGAGTGAGCCATTTGACCCAACCAATGGCTGAGTGAGCCATTGACTCGGCCCATGGCTGGGCAAGGCGTTTGACTTGGCCATTGGTTTGGGCCGGCCCCTGGTTGAGTCAGGGTTTCGCCGCCTAAGACCTCGTACTAGCCACGTGGGTCGAAGAGATGCCTTTTTTCCCGTTGGCCCTAGACGGGCCGATAACATTAGCCCCCCGAGTTTCCGGTCGAGCGTAGGTCGAGTGGAAACTCAAAATCTACGCTTTTATGCGGATGCGGGCTGGATGCTCTCGGGTTTTCATCACGGGGAACGACCTTTGCGAGTCGCGAGGGATGGCCTTTGTGCGTCACGAGGGACGGCCTTTGTGCGTCACGAGGGACGGCTTTCGTTGCGCGTGGCTTATTTTTTCGACTTACCGACAGAGGCATAATCGACTTGCACGTCTTTGTTGTGTGCGGCTTATTTTCTCGACCTACCAGTGAAGGCGTGATCGATTAGCACGACTTTACTGTGCGTGTCTTCTTTTCTCGACCCACCAACGAAGGCGTGATCGATTAGCACGACTTTATTGTGCGTGTCTTATTTTCTCGACTTACCAATGAAGGTTTGATCGATTAGCACGACTTTGTTGTGCGTGTCTTATTTTCTCGACTTACCAATGAAGGCGTTATCGATTAGCACGACTTTGTTGTGCGTGTCTTATTTTCTCGACTTACCAATGAAGGCGTGATCGATTAGCACGACTTTGTTGTGCGTGTCTTATTTTCTCGACTTACCAATGAAGGCGTGATCGATTAGCACGACTTTATTGTGCGTGTCTTATTTTCTCAACCCACCAATGAAGGCGTGATCGATTAGCACGACTTTGTTGCGCGTGTCTTATTTTCTCGACCCACCAATGAAGGCGTGATCGATTAGCACGACTTTATTGTGCGTGTCTTATTTTCTCGACCCACCAATGAAGGCGTGATCGATTAGCACGACTTTGTTGCGCGTGTCTTATTTTCTCGACCCGCCAATGAAGGCGTGATCGATTAGCACGACTTTATTGTGCGTGTCTTATTTTCTCGACTTACCAATGAAGGCGTGATTGATTAGAACGACTTTATTGTGCGTGTCTTATTTTCTCGACCCACTAATGAAGGCGTGATCGATTAGCACGACTTTGTTGCGCGTGTCTTATTTTCTCGACCCACCAATGAAGGCGTGATCGATTAGCACGACTTTGTTGCGCGTGTCTTATTTTCTCGACCCACCAATGAAGGCGTGATCGATTAGCACGACTTTATCGTACTTTTGTTTTTGTTTTTGAGTTGTTTTTTTTTTGTTGAGCGAGCGAGCTCTAGTTTCGTTGAGCATTGTTTCCCATTAGCCCCCCGAGTTTCTCGTATACTCGTAGAGGAGACTAGAAATTATAATGCAACAAGATAAAGACTTCGAGGTGAAATGTGATATAATTACCATGCAGAAATAGTCAGAAATTACATCCCTGGGCCATTGGCCTTATTGAAATTCGAGATTGTCTTAAAACCGGAAATAAAATGACATAATGAGAAATGGGGACGGGCTTCCGCTGCACTGCCAGCTTCTGTAGCTTGACCGAGCTAGAGGATGGCGCTCACCATCTTTTCCTTCCCTTTCCCGTCCACGCCTTGGATGTAGCACATCCTCGCCATCGACTGGTCGCCCAACATGATGGCAATCCCCTTTTCAGTCGGGAACTTCATCATCAGGTGATATGTGGACGTTATAGCCTTCAATCGGTTGAGAGTCGGGCGGCCGATGATGATGTTGTACGCTGAGGGCTGGTTCACCACTAGGAAGGACACGATGCGGGTGACCTCGAGCCCCCCCGGCATCCCGAAGGTGACCGGGAGGTCGATAGTGCCCTCCATCATGACCCTCTCCCCGGAGAAGCCGAAGAGTGGGGTCGAGATTGGGGTCGGTTTCAGTCCGGTCAGTTTCATCCTGTCCAACGCTGATTTGAAGATGATGTTGGCCGAGCTGCCGTTATCAATCAGGATTCTTCGGACGAGATTGTTAGCGACCGGGGCCGAGACGACTATTGCGTCATTGTGCGGGTGAAGAACTCGTGTCGCCTCTTGGCCGGTGAAGAACATGGACTCGAACGGGGCCGGAGGGGGAGCCTCGTATGTATGGTTGATGTAGTGCGCAATTTTTCCTCGAGAAACCTCGCGCACGTACTTCTTCCTTTGCGTGGACGAGTCCCCAAACTCCGGGCCACCCATGATCGAGCCCACGACATGCAGCTGTGAGCTCTCTGGTTCTTCAATCGCTACCTGGTCTGTGACAGTCACCGTCGCTGGACCCTTCCTTCCTTGCCGTGGACGGCCTTCGTGCACCGCGGCTGTCCCGACCGTTCTCAGGACATACTCTTTTAATTTCCCGTCTTGAATCAGGGCCTCGATCTGACGCCTGAGATGATAGCACTCGGACGTCAGATGCCCGTGATCCTGGTGGTACTCACAGAACTTGTTTCGATCCCTCTTCGCGGGATCCTTCGCAAGAGGAGCCGGACTTCCTAGCTTGTCGCAGTGCAGAGCTAGGATCCGCTCTTGCGGAGTGTTCAGTGGTGTGTACGTTGATAACCCTCGGAAGCTATCAACGTGCGACGACCTTAGACCGGAGAGGGGGCGACCGTTAGGGGCCCGGCCTCCCTTGCTCCTCTTCCTCTGAGGGTCGGGACGATCTTCGTCCTGTTCCTCACGGTGGCGACTACCTTGTCCTCCTGACTTTCGGCCATCTCGGCCATCGAGATAGTCCTCGATTCCCATATGTGTGCGGGCTCTCGTCATCAGCTCCGCCATGTCTCGCGGGACTTGCCCGACAATGGACTTGAGGAAGTCGCTCGTGCGAACTCCCTCGGTGATCGCTGTGATGGCGTCCTTGTCGTCGAAGCCCTCGACTTTGTGAGACTCCTCAGTGAAGCGAGCGTGGTATTGTCTCAATGTCTCATCTCTCCCTTGTCGAATGGAGAGGAGGTGGGTCTTTGACTTCTTCTGTGCCACAAGCGTGGCAAAGCGGGCGAGGAAAGCCTCTCGCAAGGCCCGGAAGGACGGGATGCTTCCAGGCCTCAAACTCCGGAACCACTCAAAGCCCGACCCTGTGAGGGTTAGGCTGAAGGCTTGACAGAGGGTCGCATCTGACTATCCTTGCATTGTCATCCACGTCTCGTAGTGTTGGATGTGGAAGTTCGGGTCACTCCGTCCATCATAGGGAGGGATGGACAGCAATTTGAAGTTCCCCACGCAAGGCTGGGCGAGGATTTGCGCGGCGAAGGGAGAGTATGATTCCTCGATCCCTCCATGTAATCTTTGCCTCTCCGATTCCCTCATCTCGATGATTTGGTTTTGGAGGCTCTGAATCATTGTGACCATATCAAGCCCGTTGGCAGGGCCAATTGTCGGGGCCACGGGGGTCACCGGTTGGCGTTCGTTGGACGCTTGGTCCACGACATTGGCCTGAGGTCGGCCGAGAGTTGCGGCGGGCAACGCGTCCCGCCGAGAATTGAGCCTTTGGCGGAGATCCTCCCCTCGGGAGTTTCTTCGCGCCGTCAAGTGTTCTCTAAGGTCCGCGCTAGGTGCGTGGCGAGGCGAGGTCGCCCTTGGTCGGGTCGTCCGGCGAGCGCTTCGGCTATCGGCCCCATCGTCAACCAGAGTCGCTCTCTCCTCGGCGAGGGGCCGTGTCCGGCCACCCCTGGAAACCGAGGAGGCGAGTCCCCGGGACTGTGACCGTGCCTGTTGTCGCGCCCGGTACAAAGGATCGGCCAACGCACCACTGGCCCTCTCGGGTCGTGCTTGAGCGAGGCTAGGGGTGGCCTTGTTGGTCCTTGACTCCCCCACGTATTCGGGGTCGGAGTCGTCCTGAGCGGATCGATCCTCGACGTCGTAGCCGAGGAGATCAGCAATGAGGGAGCCGTCAACGCCGGGACGGTCAAGGAGCTCCGCGAGCCGCCGGGCCGTGTCCTCTCGGAGCTCGGCCTCGGGGTCGTTCACCGGGTCTTGGGGCTGGCTCTCGCTATCGCGAGGTTACCCTTCAAGACGGTGTGCGAGGAGTCGTAGACCGTACCTCGAGCTCGTCGCTCGTGTACCCGCGGAGGTAGTGGGTAGGTGACTCATCTCTCGAGAGTCGTAGGAGTGGTGAAAATGTGGAATGGAAGGGAGAGCGTGCCAAGGTCGGAGGTTCGGCCCCTCCTTCTAGCGCCAAAATGTTGTCGCTAATTTTTGGACAACTATTTAGGAGCCCAGAGTGGTTAGACCCAAGGCCGGACCAAGTGGTCTCACTCCAGCTCGAGAGTGTCGGACTTGGTGTCCCAAGTCGTCCCTTAGCTGTGGGTGAAGCTCACCTTGTCTCGATACCTGAAAAGCAAGAAAGAGATTGTGAACTACAAAGGGGAAACAGGGGGGGGTGCCCCTGTTTACCTCTCCGACACTCAACATTAGTGGGATTGAGGTGGAGTATAGAGGTTTTAGGGGTGTTTAGAGGCCGAGACTTGAGAGAAACGAGCGAGGTACGAGTTCGACAGCGTTTCAGTACTCAAGAATGGATTACCTGGACTAGGGGGGCGGCCCCTGTATTTATAGGCAGCCAATGGGTGGTTTGAAGACCCCTTGGCCGAGTGAGCATGTTTGGGTCGGCCATTGGCCGACTGAAGGGTTGGGTCGGCCAATGGCCGAGTGAGAAGTCTTGGCCGGATGAAGGTTCACTCGGCCATTGGCCGAGTGAACTGCTGGAAGGTTCACTCGGCCAATGGCCGAGTGAACTGCATGGCCGGCTGAAAGGTTCACTCGGCCAATGGCCGAGTGAACTGCCTTGGTGGCTGGAGGGTTCACTCGGCCATTGGCCGAGTGAACTGCTGGAAGGTTCACTCGGCCAATGGCCGAGTGAACTGCATTGGTGGCTGAAGGGTTCACTCGGCCAATGGCCGAGTGAACTGCTGGAAGGTTCACTCGGCCAATGGCCGAGTGAACTGTCTTGGTGGCTGGAGGGTTCACTCGGCCATTGGCCGAGTGAACTGCCCAATGGCCGAGTGAGCCATTTGACCCAACCAATGGCTGAGTGAGCCATTGACTCGGCCCATGGCTGGGCAAGGCGTTTGACTTGGCCATTGGTTTGGGCCGGCCCCTGGTTGAGTCAGGGTTTCGCCGCCTAAGACCTCGTACTAGCCACGTGGGTCGAAGAGATGCCTTTTTTCCCGTTGGCCCTAGACGGGCCGATAACATTAGCCCCCCGAGTTTCCGGTCGAGCGTAGGTCGAGTGGAAACTCAAAATCTACGCTTTTATGCGGATGCGGGCTGGATGCTCTCGGGTTTTCATCACGGGGAACGACCTTTGCGAGTCGCGAGGGATGGCCTTTGTGCGTCACGAGGGACGGCCTTTGTGCGTCACGAGGGACGGCTTTCGTTGCGCGTGGCTTATTTTTTCGACTTACCGACAGAGGCATAATCGACTTGCACGTCTTTGTTGTGTGCGGCTTATTTTCTCGACCTACCAGTGAAGGCGTGATCGATTAGCACGACTTTACTGTGCGTGTCTTCTTTTCTCGACCCACCAACGAAGGCGTGATCGATTAGCACGACTTTATTGTGCGTGTCTTATTTTCTCGACTTACCAATGAAGGTTTGATCGATTAGCACGACTTTGTTGTGCGTGTCTTATTTTCTCGACTTACCAATGAAGGCGTTATCGATTAGCACGACTTTGTTGTGCGTGTCTTATTTTCTCGACTTACCAATGAAGGCGTGATCGATTAGCACGACTTTGTTGTGCGTGTCTTATTTTCTCGACTTACCAATGAAGGCGTGATCGATTAGCACGACTTTATTGTGCGTGTCTTATTTTCTCAACCCACCAATGAAGGCGTGATCGATTAGCACGACTTTGTTGCGCGTGTCTTATTTTCTCGACCCACCAATGAAGGCGTGATCGATTAGCACGACTTTATTGTGCGTGTCTTATTTTCTCGACCCACCAATGAAGGCGTGATCGATTAGCACGACTTTGTTGCGCGTGTCTTATTTTCTCGACCCGCCAATGAAGGCGTGATCGATTAGCACGACTTTATTGTGCGTGTCTTATTTTCTCGACTTACCAATGAAGGCGTGATTGATTAGAACGACTTTATTGTGCGTGTCTTATTTTCTCGACCCACTAATGAAGGCGTGATCGATTAGCACGACTTTGTTGCGCGTGTCTTATTTTCTCGACCCACCAATGAAGGCGTGATCGATTAGCACGACTTTGTTGCGCGTGTCTTATTTTCTCGACCCACCAATGAAGGCGTGATCGATTAGCACGACTTTATCGTACTTTTGTTTTTGTTTTTGAGTTGTTTTTTTTTTGTTGAGCGAGCGAGCTCTAGTTTCGTTGAGCATTGTTTCCCATTAGCCCCCCGAGTTTCTCGTATACTCGTAGAGGAGACTAGAAATTATAATGCAACAAGATAAAGACTTCGAGGTGAAATGTGATATAATTACCATGCAGAAATAGTCAGAAATTACATCCCTGGGCCATTGGCCTTATTGAAATTCGAGATTGTCTTAAAACCGGAAATAAAATGACATAATGAGAAATGGGGACGGGCTTCCGCTGCACTGCCAGCTTCTGTAGCTTGACCGAGCTAGAGGATGGCGCTCACCATCTTTTCCTTCCCTTTCCCGTCCACGCCTTGGATGTAGCACATCCTCGCCATCGACTGGTCGCCCAACATGATGGCAATCCCCTTTTCAGTCGGGAACTTCATCATCAGGTGATATGTGGACGTTATAGCCTTCAATCGGTTGAGAGTCGGGCGGCCGATGATGATGTTGTACGCTGAGGGCTGGTTCACCACTAGGAAGGACACGATGCGGGTGACCTCGAGCCCCCCCGGCATCCCGAAGGTGACCGGGAGGTCGATAGTGCCCTCCATCATGACCCTCTCCCCGGAGAAGCCGAAGAGTGGGGTCGAGATTGGGGTCGGTTTCAGTCCGGTCAGTTTCATCCTGTCCAACGCTGATTTGAAGATGATGTTGGCCGAGCTGCCGTTATCAATCAGGATTCTTCGGACGAGATTGTTAGCGACCGGGGCCGAGACGACTATTGCGTCATTGTGCGGGTGAAGAACTCGTGTCGCCTCTTGGCCGGTGAAGAACATGGACTCGAACGGGGCCGGAGGGGGAGCCTCGTATGTATGGTTGATGTAGTGCGCAATTTTTCCTCGAGAAACCTCGCGCACGTACTTCTTCCTTTGCGTGGACGAGTCCCCAAACTCCGGGCCACCCATGATCGAGCCCACGACATGCAGCTGTGAGCTCTCTGGTTCTTCAATCGCTACCTGGTCTGTGACAGTCACCGTCGCTGGACCCTTCCTTCCTTGCCGTGGACGGCCTTCGTGCACCGCGGCTGTCCCGACCGTTCTCAGGACATACTCTTTTAATTTCCCGTCTTGAATCAGGGCCTCGATCTGACGCCTGAGATGATAGCACTCGGACGTCAGATGCCCGTGATCCTGGTGGTACTCACAGAACTTGTTTCGATCCCTCTTCGCGGGATCCTTCGCAAGAGGAGCCGGACTTCCTAGCTTGTCGCAGTGCAGAGCTAGGATCCGCTCTTGCGGAGTGTTCAGTGGTGTGTACGTTGATAACCCTCGGAAGCTATCAACGTGCGACGACCTTAGACCGGAGAGGGGGCGACCGTTAGGGGCCCGGCCTCCCTTGCTCCTCTTCCTCTGAGGGTCGGGACGATCTTCGTCCTGTTCCTCACGGTGGCGACTACCTTGTCCTCCTGACTTTCGGCCATCTCGGCCATCGAGATAGTCCTCGATTCCCATATGTGTGCGGGCTCTCGTCATCAGCTCCGCCATGTCTCGCGGGACTTGCCCGACAATGGACTTGAGGAAGTCGCTCGTGCGAACTCCCTCGGTGATCGCTGTGATGGCGTCCTTGTCGTCGAAGCCCTCGACTTTGTGAGACTCCTCAGTGAAGCGAGCGTGGTATTGTCTCAATGTCTCATCTCTCCCTTGTCGAATGGAGAGGAGGTGGGTCTTTGACTTCTTCTGTGCCACAAGCGTGGCAAAGCGGGCGAGGAAAGCCTCTCGCAAGGCCCGGAAGGACGGGATGCTTCCAGGCCTCAAACTCCGGAACCACTCAAAGCCCGACCCTGTGAGGGTTAGGCTGAAGGCTTGACAGAGGGTCGCATCTGACTATCCTTGCATTGTCATCCACGTCTCGTAGTGTTGGATGTGGAAGTTCGGGTCACTCCGTCCATCATAGGGAGGGATGGACAGCAATTTGAAGTTCCCCACGCAAGGCTGGGCGAGGATTTGCGCGGCGAAGGGAGAGTATGATTCCTCGATCCCTCCATGTAATCTTTGCCTCTCCGATTCCCTCATCTCGATGATTTGGTTTTGGAGGCTCTGAATCATTGTGACCATATCAAGCCCGTTGGCAGGGCCAATTGTCGGGGCCACGGGGGTCACCGGTTGGCGTTCGTTGGACGCTTGGTCCACGACATTGGCCTGAGGTCGGCCGAGAGTTGCGGCGGGCAACGCGTCCCGCCGAGAATTGAGCCTTTGGCGGAGATCCTCCCCTCGGGAGTTTCTTCGCGCCGTCAAGTGTTCTCTAAGGTCCGCGCTAGGTGCGTGGCGAGGCGAGGTCGCCCTTGGTCGGGTCGTCCGGCGAGCGCTTCGGCTATCGGCCCCATCGTCAACCAGAGTCGCTCTCTCCTCGGCGAGGGGCCGTGTCCGGCCACCCCTGGAAACCGAGGAGGCGAGTCCCCGGGACTGTGACCGTGCCTGTTGTCGCGCCCGGTACAAAGGATCGGCCAACGCACCACTGGCCCTCTCGGGTCGTGCTTGAGCGAGGCTAGGGGTGGCCTTGTTGGTCCTTGACTCCCCCACGTATTCGGGGTCGGAGTCGTCCTGAGCGGATCGATCCTCGATGTCGTAGCCGAGGAGATCAGCAATGAGGGAGCCGTCAACGCCGGGACGGTCAAGGAGCTCCGCGAGCCGCCGGGCCGTGTCCTCTCGGAGCTCGGCCTCGGGGTCGTTCACCGGGTCTTGGGGCTGGCTCTCGCTATCGCGAGGTTACCCTTCAAGACGGTGTGCGAGGAGTCGTAGACCGTACCTCGAGCTCGTCGCTCGTGTACCCGCGGAGGTAGTGGGTAGGTGACTCATCTCTCGAGAGTCGTAGGAGTGGTGAAAATGTGGAATGGAAGGGAGAGCGTGCCAAGGTCGGAGGTTCGGCCCCTCCTTCTAGCGCCAAAATGTTGTCGCTAATTTTTGGACAACTATTTAGGAGCCCAGAGTGGTTAGACCCAAGGCCGGACCAAGTGGTCTCACTCCGGCTCGAGAGTGTCGGACTTGGTGTCCCAAGTCGTCCCTTAGCTGTGGGTGAAGCTCACCTTGTCTCGATACCTGAAAAGCAAGAAAGAGATTGTGAACTACAAAGGGGAAACAGGGGGGGTGCCCCTGTTTACCTCTCCGACACTCAACATTAGTGGGATTGAGGTGGAGTATAGAGGTTTTAGGGATGTTTAGAGGCCGAGACTTGAGAGAAACGAGCGAGGTACGAGTTCGACAGCGTTTCAGTACTCAAGAATGGATTACCTGGACTAGGGGGGCGGCCCCTGTATTTATAGGCAGCCAATGGGTGGTTTGAAGACCCCTTGGCCGAGTGAGCATGTTTGGGTCGGCCATTGGCCGACTGAAGGGTTGGGTCGGCCAATGGCCGAGTGAGAAGTCTTGGCCGGATGAAGGTTCACTCGGCCATTGGCCGAGTGAACTGCTGGAAGGTTCACTCGGCCAATGGCCGAGTGAACTGCATGGCCGGCTGAAGGGTTCACTCGGCCATTGGCCGAGTGAACTGCTGGAAGGTTCACTCGGCCAATGGCCGAGTGAACTGCCTTGGTGGCTAAAGGGTTCACTCGGCCATTGGCCGAGTGAACTGCTGGAAGGTTCTCTCGGCCAATGGCCGAGTGAACTGCCTTGGTGGCTGAAGGGTTCACTCGGCCATTGGCCGAGTGAACAGCTGGAAGGTTCACTCGGCCAATGGCCGAGTGAACTGTCTTGGTGGCTGGAGGGTTCACTCGGCCATTGGCCGAGTGAACTGCCCAATGGCCGAGTGAGCCATTTGACCCAGCCAATGGCCGAGTGAGCCATTGACTCGGCCCATGGCTGGGCAAGGCGTTTGACTTGGCCATTGGTTTGGGCCGGCCCCTGGTTGAGTCAGGGTTTCGCCGCCCAAGACCTCGTACTAGCCACGTGGGTCGAAGAGATGCCTTTTTTCCCGTTGGCCCTAGACGGGTCGACAACACTCGGCTCGAGGACTCACGTAGAGCTTGCACGAGGAGTTTCGTGGGGAGTTTCTCTTTGGGACCTCCGGCTTAACCATCGACCCCTTGAGACTTTACTATTATTATTATTCGTTTTTTGTTTCGAGAGAGTTAGCCCAACACGTTTGGGTGAACTAACGAACCGAATCCAAAGACGTTTGGATAAAGTGATGAAGTCGCTCCACCTCGACTAGACGAAGTGGCGAGCTCGACTAGACGAAGTGGCGAGCTCGACTGGACGAAGTGGCGAGCTCGACTAGACGAAGTGACGAGCTCGACTAGACGAAGTGGCGAGCTCGACTAGACGAAGTAACGAGCTTGACCAGGCGAGGTGACGAGATCGACCAGGCAAGGTGACGAGCTGGTCCAGGCGAGGTGACGAGCTCGACCAGGCGAGGCGACGAGCTCGAAATCCCAACTATTCGTTAAAGTCGGCACGAGGAGTATCAGTCGACTTGTGGACTCGGACTCAACTCGAGGACTCATGTAGAGCCTGCACGAGGAGCCACGTGAAGAATCGGCACGATGAGTATCAGTCGACTCGCGGGCTCGGACTCAACTCGAGGACTCATGTAGAGCCTGCACGAGGAGCCACATGAAGGGTCGGCGCGAGGATTATCGGTCGACTTGCGGATTCGAAACTCGACTCGAGGAATGAACTCATCTCGAGGAGTTACGTGAGAAGTCTTTCTTTGGGACCTCCGGCCTAACCATCGGCCCCTTGAGACTTTATTATTATAATTTTTTTTTGAGTTGTTGTTGAGTTGTTTTTGTTTGAGCATTGATCTCTGTTAGCCCCCCGAGTTTCTTGCGTTTGTGAGACGAAGGCTAAGAAACTCTTGTGGTGGAGGTATACGAAAAGGTTGCCATGTGTAGAATAACTTTTTATTGCAATAAAGGGGGTCATTACAGGTAGTCATGGCACTTGGCCTTCTTTGAAAAAAGAAGAAATTACATTTTCGAAATAAAAGTGATCACGAAGCCGATCGGGTTCGGGCGTGAATTTAAAGGTCGAAGTCGCGACAATCATGGCCTGCTAGCAGATGCTACAAATTCCTTGAAGTCCCCACCTCGAATTAGGGAATCAATTCGCTTCTTAAGCTGGTTGCATTCGATCGTCACGTGCCCGTGATCTTTGTGGTATTCGCAGAACCTACTTCGATCTCGCTTCGCGGGGTCCTTCGTGATTGGAGCAGGGCTTCCCAGCTCATCGCGGCGTAAGCTCAGGATCCGGTCAGGTGTTGTGTTGAGCGGGATGAAGGATCGCTTCGGGGTCGGAGAAGGAAGGTCATTAGGGACTCGACCTTTTCTGTGCCTCTTCCTTAGGTGCGCAGTTAGCAGCGTCAGGTGGTTGACGTCCCAAGACGGTCTTGCTCGCGATCTGGCGTTGGGCGTTGAGCTTTTCTCTCAAGTCGCTCTCATGAGATTCCTTCCGGGAATTGAGGTGATCTCTCAAGTCTCCGGCGGCCGTCCCTATCACTTTAGGCGAGAGTGTGTCATTTGAGTGACGTTCTCGATAGACGACACGACCATTGTTGTCGTCATCTCCCTAGGGGTTTTGGACGCGGAGGGTGAGCTTGGAGCGTCCCTCTCGGGGCCTAGAGGTTGTCGTCTTGACGTGGTCGCCCGAGGGTGTCCCCTCGAGGGCGCGTGCGGGTGCTCATCAGAAAGTTGACGTTTCGACGCGGCCGCCCGAGGGTGTCCCCTTGGAAGCGTGCGCGTGTGTCCACTTTCGTGAATAGCGTGGTCTTGGTCGGTCTCGTGGTTGATGTCGTCGATGTTGTTGGAGTCAAGGAGGTCGGCGATGAGCGCATCGGTAACGCCGGGGCGGTCTAGGAGTTCGGCGAGCCTTCGAGCCGTGTCCTCTCGGACTGCGGCCTCGGGGTCATTCGCCGGGTCTCGGGGCTGGCTCTCGTTATCACGAGGTTGCCCTCCAAGACGACGCACGGGGCTTAAGAGGCCGTACCTCGAGCTCGTTGCTCGGGCGCCCACGGCGGTGGCGGGGCCATGACTCATCTCTCGAGAGTCATAGAAGTGAGAAGAAGACTGGTAGAGGGGATGTGTCGCCAAGGTCGAGAGAACCCCGCCTTCTAGCGCCAAAATGTTGTCGCTGATTTTTGGACAACGATTTAGGAGCCCAAAGTGGTTAGACCCAAGGCCAGACCAAGTGGTCTAACTTCGGCTCGAGCGTGTCGGGCTTGGTATCCCAAGCCGTCCCTTAGCTGTTGGTGGTGTCAATCTCGTCCAGCCACCTGAAAAGCAAGCAGAAAGAGGTGTGAACTACAAAGGGGAAACAGAGGGGGGGGGCCTCTGTTTACCTCTCCGACGCTCAACATTATTATGATTGAGGTGGAGTATAGAGGTTTTAGAGGTGGTGAGAGGCCAAAGATGAGCGAAACGAGTGAAGTACGAGTTCGACAGCGTTTCGGGACTCAAAATTGGATTACCTGGGTCAAGGGAGGGACCCTTGTATTTATAGGTGGCCAAGAGGTGGTTTGAAGACCCCTTGGCCGAGTGAGCATGCTTGAGTCGGCCATTTGACCCCTTCAATGGTTGGGTTGGCCAATGGCCAAGTGAACATGGTGGTGAGGTTCACTCGGCCATTGGCCGAGTGAAAGGCTTGGGCCGGTTGAGGTTCACTCGGCCATTGGCCGAGTGAACTGCTGGAAGGTTCACTCGGCCAATGGCCGAGTGAACTGCATGGGCAGCTGCAAGGTTCACTCGGACATTGGCCGAGTGAACTGCTGGAAGGTTAACTCGGCCAATGGCCGAGTGAACTGCCTGGGCGGCTGGAAGGTTCAATCGGCCATTGGCCGAGTAAACTGCTGGAAGGTTCACTCGGCCAATGGCCGAGTGAACTGCCTGGGCAGCTGGAAGGTTCACTCGACCAATGGTCGAGTGAACTGCCCTATGGCTGAGCGGCCATTGACTCGGCCAATGGCCGAGTGACCCATTGACTCGGCCAATGGTCGGGCAAGGCATTTGACTTGGCCATTGGTTTGGGCCGGCCCCTGGTTGGGTCAGGGCTTCGCCGTTCAAGACCTCGCACCAGCCACGCGGATCGAAGAAATGCCTTTGTCCTCGTCGGCCCTAGACGGGCCGACAACAACGAGGTTGCCCTTCAAAGACCGTACCTCGAGCTCGTCGCTCGAGTGCCAGCGGAGGTCGTGGGAATGTGACTCATCTCTCGAGAGTCGTAGACGTAGTGAAGGTGAGGAACGGAAGGGAGAGCGTGCTAAGGCTGGTGGTCCCCTCCTTCTAGCGCTAAAATGTTGACGCCGTTTTTCGGACAATTATTTAGAAGCCCCAAACGGTTCGACCCAAGGCCGGACCAAGTGGTTGCGTTCGGGCTTGAGCGTGTCGGACTCGATATCCCAAGTCTTCCCTTACTGTGATTGGTGTTTGCTTTGTCCGTCGTTCGTCCTGCAAGAGAAGGTAACGATGAACTACAAAAGGGAAACAGAGGAATTTCCTCTGTTTACCTCTCCGGCGCTCAACATTAGTAGGGTTGAGGTAGATTGTAGACAGTTAGGTGTTTATAGGCCGAAACTTGAGAGAAACGAGCGAGGTACGAGTTCGACAGCGTTACAGTACTCAAGAATGGATTACATGGACCAGGGGAAGGACCCCGGTATTTATAGGCGACCAAGGGGCTTTTTGGGCGTCCCCTTGGCCGAAGGCCGGTCCAGGGTCGGCCGTGGAGACGAAGGCCGGCCCTAGGTCGGCCGTGGAGGCGAAGGCCGGCTTTGGGTCGGCCGTGGAGGCGAAGGCCGGCCCTGGGTCGGCCGTGGTGGCGAAGGCCGGCCCTGGGTCGGCCGTGGTGGCGAAGGCCGGCCCTGGGTCGGCCGCGGTGGCGTAGGCCGGCCTTAGGTCGGCCGCGGTGGCGAAGGCCGGCCCTGGGTCGGCCGCGGTGGTGAAGGCCGGCCCTGGGTCGGCCGTGGTGGCGAAGGCCGGCCGTGGGTCGGCCCTGGAGATGAAGGCCGGCCCTGGGTCGGCCGTGGTAGCGAAGGCCGGCCCTGGGTCGGCCGTGGAGGCGAAGGCCGGCCCTGGGTCGGCCGTGGTGGCGAAGGCCGGCCCTGGGTCGGCCGTGGAAGCGAAGGCCGGCCCTGGGTCGGCTGTGGCCGGGCGAAGGCCAGCTCTGGGTCGGCCGTGTTCCGGGGGATCCTAGGACGACCGCTAACGCGGCCGTCGCCGCTTTACCGGGCCGATACGGGCCGGTAACAGCTTCGTTAAGCGGTGAAATTTTAAAAATTTTCTTTTTCAAGTAAAACAGTTTTTACTAACCTAGACAAAGAGCAAGCACATGTAAATAAAAACTAATATGAGCATAAAAGATTACTAACCTTTCTAGAAGCTTGAACGTTGAGAAGCTTTTGGAAAAGGTTGCAACGTTCGTTTCCCTCGCAGCACGTCTCTCTTCCTTTCAGACGCCTCGCTGCATAGAAGCGCAAGGTCGAAAGATACTACAACTCCAAGATAAAAAGGCGAACCTTTGCCGTCGGAAGCCTTGTACTCAGACGAGTTTTCCAGAATACACAAATTCAAGGCGGCGGCGTCCTAGGCCCGAACTGGGAATGTCCCTATAGAGTCCGAAAAGTCATCCACGACGGGACATACTACATCGAGCACACAGACGGAACTCCGATTTGCCACCCGTGGAATGCGGAAAACTTGAGACAGTACTATCAGTAGCTAGCGATCCCCATGTTTTATCGCTTTTATTTCCCATTTTCAATAAGGCCTACGAGCCAATGTTTTAGGATTTTAAATTTCTCGCAAATTTCTCGCAAACGTAATAAAATTCAAGTTTTCCATTTCAAAATTCGTTTTGTGCAAGTTTTCCAGTTATCAAAAATTAAACTTATAACCCTAAAACATGGGGGGGCTAGCGATGTTAAGGGAACCCTCAAAAGAACACGCTCCACCAAAAAATTTCTAAGACGCCTACATGGCGCATCTAAGAAGCCTACATGGCGCAACTCATGACGCCTACATGGCGTACCGAAGACGCCTACATAGCGCACTCAAGACGCCTACATGCACTACTACAAAATACCTTTTTAGAGTCGCTCAATAAGCGAAGCGTTATATTTTGGGCGTCGCTTTTTGAGCGACGCATATGTTAGTGACGCCCAAAGCTTTGGCGTCGCTTATGACCGAGCGACGCTCCACGTAAGTGCCACGTTGGATTGGCGGGTTTTTTTAATTGGGCGTCGCTCTTTTTATTGGTGTCGCTTAATAACCTGGCGTCGCTCAATTTTTGAGCGACTCCAAGCTGGCGTCGCTCAAAAATTGAGCGACTCCATGTTTTTAGAGTTGAGCGACTCCAGGTTTTTAGAGTCGCTCAAAAATTGAGCAACTCCAGGTTTTTAGAGTCGCTCAATTTTTGAGCGACTCCAGATTTTTTTTTTTAATATTTAAAAACTACGTTTACCCAATTTTTCTGTAACAAAACAGACGAAACAATACTCAAACCAAGCAGAAAAACATATAGCATCTCAAATTTTTCGTGCTAAAGTTCATAATCAAGTTTTTTTTTAACATAACAAAATAACAGTTAACGCAGTTTTTACAATCAGTTTACCATTTTCACAATAATTCTAGTTCAATATAAAGATATTTAGACTAATTCTCGTAACTTAACGCATCATAGTTCAATATAAAGACATCAACATACCATCCACAATAATTCTAGCATAATCTTGTCGAAGTTCGTCCATGTCGGTATCACTGTAAGTTTGCAACGATCGCAACTGAAATCAAAATAAATAAGCATATTAATAAACATACATAACATATTAAGAAACTCTACTAATTAGATACTTACATGTGCGAGGGTATCACGGAATGATCTCCCTCTAAAAAAATCTCTCATCATTAGTAAGACAAAATATCCACACTCCCTACTTGAAGGTTGTTTCGGGCCCTATGGTAAAATACATCATTTTTATGAACATGTTTATATTAAAATTATGTATGTTTTATAGTACCTTTTCCTTATGCCAAGCGACCTTCAACAGCACGTTAAAATATCTTCCAAACGCTCTACATAAGATAAGTCTAATAAGTCTAAATGCACAATAGAATTGTAGTTGAAAAATGTCATATACGATAAAAAAGTTACTACTTACGTTGAGAGGACGAATTTGAGATCACTCGGAATAGCATGATGAAGAGAATCAAAATGGTACACATGACCATCTCCGTCCATGACCAAAAGTATCCAATGCCTCCTAAATAAAAAAAATTCTTAACTTATAAACAATTTGAAAAAAAAAATATAATAACTCATTAACGAACTTACGAATAGTTCCATGGCATAAGCAACATTTGTGTTCCTCTCAAAGCATCCAACCGAGATGCAATATGATTCACTCGATCATCGAAGCTCTTAGGTCTAACATCGATTGCAACTTCCACCGGGTTCACAAATCGATATTCGGTTTGTCGATTATTCGCGTACAAGTCCCTAATCAATGAACAAGTTATATACGATTTTCCGTAATTAAAATAAATAGTTTTTTTTAGTATACATACCTCATGTATATCATAATAGTTGTGGCTCCAATCTCCTCGGATGCTAAGAACTGTTCAATATCTTCTTTTAAAACCATTAAATCCGCAGGAGTGCCAAATACTACAGGATTGGTGTCCATAGTGTATAATGATCATCTGTAGTGTTTGCCACAATATCCAACAACGTCGTAATTGGATTAACGACATCTTGAGTGAGTGGGACAGTCGGAGGAGGAGGTGGGTGAGTTTTTGGTTGCGTTCTAGGCGCGACCGGAGTTGATTTGCCTTTCTTATTCGAGCTTCGTATGAGAACCTGCATACACTTTCAATTACATCTATAGTAATATAATATAACCAAAAACCAAAATATACTTACTTCTTCATCATCTGGTATAACTAGTCTCTTTGGCCATGCAACAATAGATTTTATCGCGTCGGATAGAATCACCATCTCGTCATCTACATGAATGGGAAGTGGATCGTTCATGTGCTTGTCTTCTACAAACATCACTGCAACTCTGACATTTTCTGCATCTAGACGCCTCGTGTGCATCATGGGATTCGGGTTCTCATCGATCATTAAAATTCCCGATGGGACGATATTGTCGATGTTCCCAATTGCAAGCAAACAAGTAGTTTCCTATAAGACAATAAACAATAATTATATTCTATTTGAGCGCTATTACGAACAAGTCACGACAAATGTACTAACCTTAGTAGATGGAGTACGTGTCGCATTTTCAGCAATTGGAGATGGCACGTACGGCTCGGCTCCATGTGGATTAACGGGTTTTTTGGGTCTCTTAATCTTAGATTTGCGTGGCGGCGGTTGTGGCGAGACACCTTCGGCGACCATAAAGTCTATTAACTCCTCATTTGTGAAATCCGGAGGATAAGGAGAAACAAAAGGTGTGCGAGGTGATCCTTGTTCTTCGGATTCTAGATGTGGAACCTTCTTTTTCGATCCTTTGGTTGCCTTTTGTTTTCGCATCACTGAGGGACCGGGTTCTTCCGTACACGTCTCCTAGTTTAAACAATATAAAATTTATATTATTATTTGATCCATGATAGGAAGGATATACCAAAACTACTTGATTTTATTACCTGACGTGGTTGTGAAGTTTGTGGTGTTTGTGATGCAAACAATGGAGAACTAAAAGACGGAGGATTAGGAGAAACATGAGGTGTGTGAGGTGGTCTTTGGTCCTTCTTTTTCGATCCTTTGCTTGCCTTTTGTCCGTGCCCGACTGAGGCTTCAGGTTCTTCCACAAACGTCTCCTAGTTTAACGATAGTAAAATTTATATTATTATTTGATATATAATAATATGATGTACCAAAACTACTTGATTTTATTACCTGATGAGGATGTGGAGTATCATGTTGTTGCGGCACCTGAAACGGAGTACGTTGGGGAGTATAGTCTGGTTGAGGCATATGAAACTGAGAACTGAAATCTCCATGATAGGAAGGAGCTTGTTGCCATTGTTGAAAAGGAGTACTGAAATCTGGGGGGAACTGAAAAGACGGTCCCCTGCTCCAACCTTCTTGCCTCTCTTGCTCTAAATTTCGTAGTCTCTCTTCAAAAATCTTTCTTTCTTCTGCGTATTGTCGAACTTGCTCGGCGAGAAGCTTATTTTGCTCTAGAATCGCCATGTGATGTTTTTGACTTTGAAGTTCTGCTTCCTTTCTACTTTGTGATGATTTTCCCCAATACCTAGTCGGTGTTGTGGTTCCCCCGACACGTCGCACACGACCGCTGTACTCGGGCTTGTTAATAGCCATTGATAAAATATCAGCCCTTCCAACTTCTTGTAAACCTCCCCCTTCATTACGTCGAAGAATGATGGCGGAAAATATTGCTCCAATTTACACAACGTGGTCACAATGTCAGATTGAAGCTCGTCAAGTATCGTTGTATCAACAACCTTGGAACAAAGAATGTTAAAAAACGCACAGAGTCGTATAACGACATCTCTCAATCCGTCTGGGAGCATCGACTCAATGGCCACGGGCAAAATATGTTGCATCAAAACATGATAATCATGAGACTTGAGTCCAAAGACTTTCAACTCCTCCAAAGAAACATAACTTCGGATGTTAGCTGCATATCCCTCGGGCACCTTAATATCAAACAATGTTTGACAAAACTTCTTTTTCTCCTCTCTCGTTAGAGTAAAAGAACATGGTGGTAGATATGTACGATTTCCATTCTCCTTCGGAGCTAATTCAGTTCTAATTCCCATATGAACTAAGTCTCGCCGCGACGATATACCATCTTTTGTTTTTCCTGGAATGTTAAGCAGTGTATAAATGACACTATCGCACACATTCTTTTCAATATGCGTGACATCAAGATTATGACGCACAAGTAGATGCTTCCAATACTCTAACTCGAAGAATATCGATTTCTTCTTCCAACTTCCTTCATCATAGACTACTTTCTCCCTTTTTTTCCTCTTTACAGACGTATCACTCTTCGGCTTTTTCACAATTTTTCCCAGAGGCCTAAGTTTCATCTTCGACAACATATTAAATGTTTCAACTCCTGACAATGGCTTTTTAACTGTACGAAACTCTTTTTTGCCATTAAACGCCGCTTGACATCTGTGAAAACGATGATTTAATGGTAAAAAGCGTCTATGATTCATATACACAACTTTTTGCCCATATTTCAGGTATTCACCTTCAGTATCGTCTGTACAATTCGGACATCCCTCAAAGCCTTTGACAGAATAACCAGATAAATTTCCATAAGCCGGGAAATCATTTATGGTCCATAACAGAACAACCCAAAGTGTGAATTCCTCTTTAAGATGTCCATCAAAAGCTTGGACACCATTTTCCCACAACAACTTCAGTTCGTCTATCAATGGAGCCAAATACACATCAATGTCATTACCTGGTTGTTTGGGACCAGAGATAAGTAGAGATAACATCATGAATTTGTGTTTAATGCACAACCAAGGCGGGAGATTATACGTCACAAGAACCACGGGCCAACAATTGTATCTACTGCTTTGTAGACTATGTGGATTAATACCATCGGATGAGAGAGCGAGACGAAGATTTCTAGACTCTTTGCCGAACGTCGGCCACTTTGAGTCAACATGTTTCCAGGCAGGCGAATCTGCGGGGTGTCGAAGCTTTCCATCATCGATCCTTTGGTTAGCATGCCAAGTCAAAGTTTGAGCGTGCTTAGGATTTCGTAATAATCGACGAAAACGCGGAATGATTTGTAGGTGCCACAATAGTTTTACAGGGATTTTAGATTGCTTTTCTATATCCTTTTTCTGCTTCCACCTAGAAGCTTCACACATGGGACACTGCTCAAGAGTTTCATACTCATTACGGTAAAGGATGCAATCATTTGGACATGCATGAATTTTCTTATATCCCAAACCAATAGCCGCTAGAGTTTTTTTTGCAACATATACAGACGAGGGTATCTGATTATTTTCTGGCAATATATCTCTTAGCAAGCCAAGAAGTTCTGAGAACATAACATCGCTCGATCCGTATTTGGCTTTTAAGTTGAATAACCTTATTAAGGTTGAAAGTTTGGTGAACTTGACACAACCAGGATATAGAGGAGTTTCGGCGTCACTTAAAAGAGAATAAAGCTCGTCGGGATTGTCTTGAAGTTCATCTTGCAAATCATTAACCATCTCAGCGATGTAAGGGGCATCAACGTCTTCTTCTGTTGTCAATGGTGCCCACAAGAAGAGTAGTAGTGTCTATTTATGTACATTTGATGTCATAAAGTCTTACGAAGACTCTTGCTTGTAATTGCTTATTCATTAATAAAAAGTTGAAACGATCATTCAATCTTCCTTGTCTGAAGCTTTATGATAAAACCATAGTCTTTTAGTCCATAAACAAACTTAACAACTTACGAAGAGACAAATGTAGATTTGCATGAACAAACTCTTCGTAGTTTGCTTAAAACGATATATTCGCAATCTAAGGGTCAAAGGACTATTGACCTCAGTATGATTGTTAGAAGAATCTATGATGTCTGGTTATGAGGCATTGAGAGTTAGGAACTCTATAGTTCTTCTAGGTATCTTCCGAAGGTACTGAATTGACCAGTGCACTTCTAGAGACAAGATAAGAACAAACCATTTAACCTCTTATGTCTCGAAGTCACTATGTATGAATTGCATCATGCTTACCTTAATCCTGAAATGAGACATGCCATTTCACACCTTAGTATTCTCATTTGAGAAAGTCAAAGTTCGGACTCACTATGTGATTCCGAACAAGGCCTATTGGTGAAGTACTAAGTTGTGAGTCTGTCATGAGTAACTTTGTGAAGTTCTCATAGATATGGAATTCATGTACAAGATTGCTGAAATGCAATGTATGTCACCTCATGCTTTGTTCCTTGGAGTGTGAATAAATGAACTGGCCAGTGTCCAAATTGAGTCTTGACTCTTTTGGATGAAACAATGTGACTTGTTAGCTCCTCGTCAATACATTGTTTCTAACTTATTCACAAGCGACAAAGGAGTTGAGGAAATAACAGCTAGAAGGGTAAAATGGTAATTTAGTAAATCCCAACTAGCTGATGACATTCATGAAGGGTAAACATAGATAATATTCAGTGGATCCGCTCATCATAATTAGGTCGAATTCTTGAGTAGAAAATAAATTCATTTGAACCGAGAGATTTTCAGTGTCAGCTCTTTAGTGGAGTCAGTTGGCATTAAGCTAAACTTGGAAAAGGTTTGTGAACTTTTGAGTCCAAGTGTTTAGCTAAAGCTTTGTTCATTTGGGTCCATGAGGTCACTGTCACGAATCACATCGATAGGAATAGTTAAACTGGAAGCTAAGCCAAAACAAGAACGAAAATAGTTAAAAGGGTATTTTTGTCTTTTGAGACAAACGATGAAATGAATGTCAATAAATTTTTGACAAGGTCATTTTATGACATGTTTCACTCGGCCATGACTTGATCATTGGGCCTTGTGAATTAATTTCATTTCATAAGAATTTTATTGAAAATTCTAAATGGGCCTTTTCTTATGTTGTCTTGAACAAGTGAAGAAAATTCTAGAAGCCTTTTTCTAGACATGTTGGGCGCCCATAATACCCAAGAAAGAGAAATTATTTTGTGCATAAATGTATTTAGATACTTGCCAAAAGAAAAAGAGGAAACAAATTTGCATATTAGATGCACAAGGGAATCGGCCAAGAGACTAATAGGCAAGCCAAGGAACAAAAAAGGAAACAAATCCTAGCCTTCTAGAAGGCTGCCTTGGGCGCCTAAGAGGAATGGGAAATAAGGGTTATTTTGCTCATGAATATGTGATATTCTATAGAAGAGGAAACTACCTTATTGAAGGTAAAGCCTCTCCTATAAATAGGAGCCTCATTTCCTCACAATTCATTCATCCAAGTTTAAGAGATTTGAGAGACTCTCTCTCTAGAACTTGGCCGAAGTCCTCTCTCTCTCTCTAGTTTATATTTTCGATTTTTCTTGTCTTGGCACCTAGGTCCTCACTCGACCTAGTCTTTAGCTCTGCGACTTCGAGACTCGTTCTCAAGTCGTAGTGTTTAAAAGTGCCCACTCACTGATTCCTTCTTTTCGAGTGATTTAGTGATAGAAACTTTCGTGGTTGCTCGAGGTGCCGAGGAAAGGAAGAGAGACGTGCTGCGAGGGGAGACGAGCGTTGCAACTTTCCAAAAGCTTCTACAAGGTTCAAGCTTCAAGAAAGGTTAGTAACTTTAATAGCTCATGTTAGTTTTTATTTACATGCACATGCTCTTGTCTAGGTTAGTAAAAACTAGTTTTACTTTAAAAGAAAATTTTTAAAATTCCGCCGCTTAACGAAGCGTTAAACTTTTTCTCAAACCCTAGATCGATTCCAACAAATGGTATCAGAGCTATGGTCAAAGGAATGCATGTGCATGTTTTTAAAATTATGAGCTTGAAAATCGTTTTCGAAAGTTTACTAATTTTGTGACAAGTTAGAATTGTAATCTTAGATTTTTTTTTAATTTATTGCTCATGCCTTTAAATTAAAAACCATGTTGATTTTCTATGAGTTTGGGATGATGTTAAAACACATTAGAATCAGTTCTAAAAGTTTTTAATTTTTATATTGAAAAACGTGTTTTAAAGGTTTGAGTTTTTTCGAGTAAATTTTGTGACTAGTTTTATTTTCTTGCTAGTTTCGTTTATTTACTTGAATCGTTTTATGCATGTTGTTATTTCTTTTATTCTATGTTATTACCCTGCTAATAAAACACAAATAAAAGCTTTAAAACAACTTCATAAAACGTTCCGTTACACTCGATTCTTTTTCGCACCTAAAAGGACAAAGCTTTAATTTATTTCTTTTTCTTCGAGCTGGAATGTAAACCCGCATTAAAAGCGGCATAACTCTCTGCTCAGAAATCTAAATTTAGTGATTCTTGAATCAAATTAAAGCTATGTCTGTCCTCTGTCCAATGCCACCGGTTTCGGCTCAAAAGGACATGGGAGCCGCCAGTTATGGCGATTTTACTCCGAGGTGCGCGGCTGTCTGAAACTCCAGTTTTTTTAGAAATCCGGATTTTCAAACCCCACTACCATGAGTTATAGAACTCTAATGAGAAAACTTTCTTGAGCAAAAATGTTTTTCATATGATTATAAACATGATGTGTAAGATTAAAATGTTTTGATTTTTGAAAGTTTAATTGAAATTGAAATTTTACAAAACTAGTTTGAATTTTGAAAAACCGTTTTCACTTTCAAACTTGAAAATATTTTGTCATCCAAATCAAATAAGTTTTCAAAATGTTTTCAAAACTATATCTATATCACATATGTTCAAAATCTATATGCTCTTGAAATTTTGAGTGGGAGGTCTCTTTGTAGACAAAACCGAAAAATAAAAAGATGTGTAATCTCAAACTTTCAAGTGTTCGAGTGAGTTGAAGTTCACACTTCCCTCACGCACTTTCCCGAAATAGAAAATAGGAAAAGATCGAGTATGTACCTTGTGCCTTTATGCACTAATACTGCTCTGAACATGTCGATCTAGGATTCTCTTCTAGTTGTCCGCTCAGTCGCTCTCTAACTAGGAAATCTGTTTCCGAACTTAAAAGAGTCGATGAACCAACTCCAAAAACTAAGTGGGAGGGTTATACTCGTTGTTTGTAACCCACGATCCCCAACACTAGTGAAAGATGCAATAACGTGGGACTAAGAGCCGCTCTTGCGACCCTCACTTAAATGTGAGTACTCCAAGGCGTTATTGCTTCGATCATTGCTCAATGAGCTACGTCCGAGAGTGATGCAATGATGGCAAGGCCTCCCCTTGGGGGATTGTTTTTCAAAGCTGATCTTTTGGACTAAGTGGTTGGTTGCACACTTAGGCTCAATCCCTAGTATCCTTGCTTAAGGCTCTGCGAAAGGATGTGAGTGATCAAACCAATTTACAAGGTGGCTAGTCAGAATGATGTATTGACATCTTGGCTTAGCATTAATGATGTGTCATTTACTTATAAATGGAGATTTTTTGCGGCCTTCTCTTGAGGGAGTAAATTATCGTTTGGTTTATAACACCTTTGGGTTTTACAAAAGTCTTAATAAAACTTAAATCCTAAACCAAAGACTAATCATAAACTTGTTTCAACTTATATAGGCAATATGTCTCTCAAACATCTCTCAATCTTTCTTTCCTCGAATAAACTCGAAAACGAAAACTACGTTGATTCGAAACGTAACCTCGACATAATACCTACCGTTAACAAGCACAAATGGGTACTCACCACCCCGTGTCCTCCTCTGACGAATGATGATTCAACTCAAGAGGACAATGACGCCTTAGCGGCCTGGCTTCGATCCGATGAGATTGTGAGGTGCTATATCTTGGCATCTATGAACAATATGCTGAAAGAGCAACATCGTGACTTCGATACTGCCGCTGACATGCTCTACAATCTCCTTGAGATGTTTGGAGGGCAAAGGCGTCAAACAAGGCTACAAGCAGTCCGACAGTTTATGAACTGTCACATGCAGGCTAGGACTCCTGTTGGAGACTTCATGATACTGATCATTAGTTTTCTGAATAAAATGGAAATCCTAGGATCTGAGATTGATGGGAAGAATATCATAGATATGATCTTAGAAACTCTCCCCGTATCTCTTGATACCTCCAAGATGAACTACTCCATTAACAAGCTAGAGTACACTGTTACCAAGCTTATGGAGGAACTTCACACTGCTGTAGGTCTCACTAAGAGAAAGAGGAATCAAGGAGAGGCACATGCTACTGAGCAAAAAGCCTCCGCCTCTGGAACTGTGAAGAGACCTTACAAGGCCGATAAAAAGAACTGTCCCGCCTATCTCAAAGCAAAGGAACATAGTATTGTACTAGTTACTGAAGCATGCTTAGTAGCTGATAATGTATCAACGTGGATTCTTGACTCCGCTGCTACTAACCATATTTGCTGTTCCTTGAATGGTTTCAAGAAAACCAAAAGCTTAGAGGAATGCGAGTTCTGTTTCAAATGGGGTGATGGGAGCCTGGTGTCCGCAAAGGCTGTGGGATCTGTGACGCTGTCTTTTGAAGACCGCACTTTAAACTTGAATAATGTTTATTTTGTTCCTACCTTTGGGAAGAACTTAATATCCGTTGCTCGTCTTCGTGAGCAAGATTATTGTTTAAAGTTCATAAAGAATGGAATTCGTATTTCGTTTCCTGATAATTCTTTTGTCACTAATGCATGTATGAAGAATTCTCTTTTCTACATCTATCCCACTCAACCTTCTCTTTTAGACACCGAAATAGATAACGATCTAATTAGGGAGCCAAAGAGGATCAAACTTTCTGAATCCTCCGATCTAACAAAATCAACATACCTCTGGCACTTAAGACTTGGTCATATCAGTCTAGATAGGATTAAGAGACTTGTGAGGGATGGTCCACTCCAAGCCTCTGCAATAGGTTCACTACCTACTTGTGAATCCTGCATAGAAGGAAAAATGACTAAGCGACCTTTCTCCGATAAGGGTCGAAGAGCCACTGAGTTGCTGGAACTAATACATTCTGATGTATGTGGTCCGCTCAACCAACAGGCACGTGGAGGATACGAATACTTCGTTACCTTCACTGATGACTACTCAAGATATGGGTTTGTCTATTTGCTTAAACACAAATCCGAGACCTTTAACGTATTTAAGGTCTGTAGGGCTTTAGTGGAAAAGCAAACTGGCAAAGTGATCAAAACCCTTCGATCTGATCGAGGTGGTGAGTATATGTCTGGAGAGTTCGATGACTTTCTTAAAGAAGAAGGTATCGCTTCTCAGATTACCGCGCCTGGCACACCTCAACAAAACGGAGTGTCAGAGAGAAGAAACCGAACTCTTATGGAGATGGTTAGATCAATGATGAGTTACTCATCACTCCCGCTTTCCTTTTGGGGATATGCCCTCGAAACAGCCGCCTACATTCTGAACCAAGTTCCGTCCAAAACGGTTCCTGGTACTCCTTATGAACGATGGACTGGCCGTAAAGTGAATCTTGGCCGCATCCGAATTTGGGGTTGCCCTGCACACGTGCTGAGGCAAAAGACTAGCAAGTTGGCTAGTAGGTAAGAATTGTGCCTGTTTGTAGGATATCCGAAGGAAACGAAAGGTTTTACTTTCTATAGTCCCGAGGACGATAAGACTTTCGTTAGCACGAATGCTCGTTTCCTTGAGGAGGACTTTATGAAGGATGCAAAACCTAGAAGCAAAATTGTGCTTAAAGAAAAGTTGGGTGAGGAAGCTTCTACCTCATCTGTAAGAACTATTCTTACCCCAACTGAAACACAACCTAACTCATCAGAATCTCGTCAAGTAGTACTTCGACGTAGTGGGAGGGCTGTTCAACAGCCTGACAGGTACATGTCTTATGGAGACTCTCTCGTAGCCGTCTCCGACATGGGTGACCCTGTTTCCTATAGCCAAGCGATGGCTTGTTCTGAATCAAACCTTTGGCTTGACGCCATGAAAGTTGAAATGCACTCGATGTATGTCAACAAAGTCTGGAAACTTGTAGACCTTCCTGAAGGGATTAAACCCGTAGGGTGTAAGTGGATATACAAGAAGAAAATGGGTCCTGATGGGAACGTCGAGACGTTCAAAGCACGACTTGTGGCAAAGGGTTATACCCAACAAGAAGGGATTGACTATGAAGAAACCTTCTCGCCAGTCGCGATGCTTAAATCCATCCGCATACTCCTATCCATAGCTGCAGCTCTCGACTATGAGATCTGGCAAATGGATGTCAAGACAGCCTTTCTGAATGGCAATCTTGACGAGCGCATTTACATGGCTCAACCAGACGGTTTCGTGGATAAAGGTCAAGAGACCAAGGTTTGTGAGTTGCTTAAATCCATTTATGGACTAAAACAAGCATCTAGGTCATGGAATATTAGATTCGATGAAACTGTAAAGAGCTTCGGCTTTGAACAGTCAATAGATAAGCCTTGTGTTTACAAGTTAATACACGAAGGCAAAGTTGTGTTTCTGGTACTATATGTCGATGATATACTACTCATTGGTAATGACGTGGGTAAGTTATCTGAGGTTAAGGTCTGGCTAGCAAAGCAATTCGATATGAAGGATCTAGGAGAAGCCGCGTACATTCTGGGGATCCAAATCTTTCGAGATAGGAAAAACCGGACCCTGTCGCTCTCTCAAGCATCTTATATTGATAAGGTGATGGATCGCTTCTCGATGCAAGATTGCAAGAGGGGTCAAACACCCTTTAGGCATGGAGTTTCACTCTCTAAGGACCAGTCTCCCAAGACTGCACAAGAGATTGAAGACATGAGGAAAATTCCTTACGCCTCTGCCGTAGGAAGCCTTATGTATGCTATGCTTTGCACTAGACCTGACATCTGTTTCGCCGTTGGCGTAGTTAGCCGTTTCCAATCCAACCCTGGACCCGAGCACTGGATTGCTGTTAAGCATGTTCTTAAGTATCTTCGAAGAACTAGGAACTTGATGCTTACATACTCAGGTACTGACCTGACTATGACGGGATATACCGACTCCGATTTTCAAGCGGATAAGGATTCCAGGAAATCCACTTCGGGATCTGTGTTCATCCTTAACGGTGGAGCTGTTGTGTGGAGAAGTATTAAGCAATCTTGCATTGCTGACTCCACAATGGAAGCAGAATATGTGGCTGCTTGTGAAGCATCCAAAGAGGCTGTATGGTTTAGAAAGTTCCTTAAGTATTTGGAAGTTGTTCCAAACGTCGACGAGCCCATGACCCTTTATTGTGATAATAGTGGGGCTGTCGCTAACTCAAAGGAACCTAGAAGCCATAAGCACTCTAAACATATTGAGAGGAAATACCATTTGATTCGAGAGATCGCGCAACGCGGAGACGTGGAGGTGAAGTAAATCTCTGGAAGATCCATTCACCAAGGCCCTAGCGAACATGGTCTTCGACCAACTTCGAGAGGGATTGGGCATGTAGGACTACTCACATCTTCTTTGAGTCAAGTGGGAGTTTGTTGTCAATGGTGCCCACAAGAAGAGTAGTAGTGTCTATTTATGTACATTTGATGTCATAAAGTCTTACGAAGACTCTTGCTTGTAATTGCTTATTCATTAATAAAAAGTTGAAACGATCATTCAATCTTCCTTGTCTGAAGCTTTATGATAAAACCATAGTCTTTTAGTCCATAAACAAACTTAACAACTTACGAAGAGACAAATGTAGATTTGCATGAACAAACTCTTCGTAGTTTGCTTAAAACGATATATTCGCAATCTAAGGGTCAAAGGACTATTGACCTCAGTATGATTGTTAGAAGAATCTATGATGTCTGGTTATGAGGCATTGAGAGTTAGGAACTCTATAGTTCTTCTAGGTATCTTCCGAAGGTACTGAATTGACCAGTGCACTTCTAGAGACAAGATAAGAACAAACCATTTAACCTCTTATGTCTCGAAGTCACTATGTATGAATTGCATCATGCTTACCTTAATCCTGAAATGAGACATGCCATTTCACACCTTAGTATTCTCATTTGAGAAAGTCAAAGTTCGGACTCACTATGTGATTCCGAACAAGGCCTATTGGTGAAGTACTAAGTTGTGAGTCTGTCATGAGTAACTTTGTGAAGTTCTCATAGATATGGAATTCATGTACAAGATTGCTGAAATGCAATGTATGTCACCTCATGCTTTGTTCCTTGGAGTGTGAATAAATGAACTGGCCAGTGTCCAAATTGAGTCTTGACTCTTTTGGATGAAACAATGTGACTTGTTAGCTCCTCGTCAATACATTGTTTCTAACTTATTCACAAGCGACAAAGGAGTTGAGGAAATAACAGCTAGAAGGGTAAAATGGTAATTTAGTAAATCCCAACTAGCTGATGACATTCATGAAGGGTAAACATAGATAATATTCAGTGGATCCGCTCATCATAATTAGGTCGAATTCTTGAGTAGAAAATAAATTCATTTGAACCGAGAGATTTTCAGTGTCAGCTCTTTAGTGGAGTCAGTTGGCATTAAGCTAAACTTGGAAAAGGTTTGTGAACTTTTGAGTCCAAGTGTTTAGCTAAAGCTTTGTTCATTTGGGTCCATGAGGTCACTGTCACGAATCACATCGATAGGAATAGTTAAACTGGAAGCTAAGCCAAAACAAGAACGAAAATAGTTAAAAGGGTATTTTTGTCTTTTGAGACAAACGATGAAATGAATGTCAATAAATTTTTGACAAGGTCATTTTATGACATGTTTCACTCGGCCATGACTTGATCATTGGGCCTTGTGAATTAATTTCATTTCATAAGAATTTTATTGAAAATTCTAAATGGGCCTTTTCTTATGTTGTCTTGAACAAGTGAAGAAAATTCTAGAAGCCTTTTTCTAGACATGTTGGGCGCCCATAATACCCAAGAAAGAGAAATTATTTTGTGCATAAATGTATTTAGATACTTGCCAAAAGAAAAAGAGGAAACAAATTTGCATATTAGATGCACAAGGGAATCGGCCAAGAGACTAATAGGCAAGCCAAGGAACAAAAAAGGAAACAAATCCTAGCCTTCTAGAAGGCTGCCTTGGGCGCCTAAGAGGAATGGGAAATAAGGGTTATTTTGCTCATGAATATGTGATATTCTATAGAAGAGGAAACTACCTTATTGAAGGTAAAGCCTCTCCTATAAATAGGAGCCTCATTTCCTCACAATTCATTCATCCAAGTTTAAGAGATTTGAGAGACTCTCTCTCTAGAACTTGGCCGAAGTCCTCTCTCTCTCTCTAGTTTATATTTTCGATTTTTCTTGTCTTGGCACCTAGGTCCTCACTCGACCTAGTCTTTAGCTCTGCGACTTCGAGACTCGTTCTCAAGTCGTAGTGTTTAAAAGTGCCCACTCACTGATTCCTTCTTTTCGAGTGATTTAGTGATAGAAACTTTCGTGGTTGCTCGAGGTGCCGAGGAAAGGAAGAGAGACGTGCTGCGAGGGGAGACGAGCGTTGCAACTTTCCAAAAGCTTCTACAAGGTTCAAGCTTCAAGAAAGGTTAGTAACTTTAATAGCTCATGTTAGTTTTTATTTACATGCACATGCTCTTGTCTAGGTTAGTAAAAACTAGTTTTACTTTAAAAGAAAATTTTTAAAATTCCGCCGCTTAACGAAGCGTTAAACTTTTTCTCAAACCCTAGATCGATTCCAACATCTTCATCAGAATTATCTTGAACGACAACATTATGTTCTGCCACATAATTTTCTCCATGGTGTATCCATATCTTATAGCTTTGATCGATACCCTTACATATCAAATGTTCTTTTAGGGTAGTAATGCTACCAAAGCTTAAATTCCCACATTTGACACACGGACATGGAATTCTCTCTATGTTTTCACATACACTAAGACAATGGTCCAAGAACTTTCTCACACCATCCACATATTGATTTGAATCTCTACAAGCCGACATCCATAACTTATCCATAATAAAGCTATACACAAAAATTAAACCCAATTTTAAAAAAAAAGACATCTAAACTACATAACATATATGATCATCTCAACACAACAAAATCACACACAATTCACGTGCAAAAAAAAAGCGACATCTAAAGTCTAACATACTAGCTAAACATAACTTATTTAATCATTACAAAACAACAAAATTCGCACACAATTCACACACAATTCATGTCCAACAAAGAAAAAGCGACGTCTAAAGTCTATAAACTACTAGTAAACATAACATATCGATACATATATCAAAAACACAAAAAATAATCATTTTATATTATCTAGACACACACAAATTTCAAGCGACGCCCAATATAATATGTACAAAAAAATTGACATTTTATAAAATAAAATAAAAAACTTACTTGGATGCTAACACGGGCGGCGGCGGCGACGGCGAGTGAAAACCGGATTAAAGGCGTCCACAAGCTAATGAGAGGCTGAAAATATGTAACAAAAAATTTAATAAAATCTTTATTAAAAAAAAAACTCTACCTAAGCCGACGACGGGGACCGGACAAAAGAGGGGCGGAGGGACCGGCGGCGACTACGGGCGCGGAGACGGCCGTAAATAACAACAAATGCACATCCTTCACACCGAAATCAATAAAAAATAACCTAAGAATCTTTACTCATAATATCATGAAATAAAAACAAAAAGAAAAACAAAAATAACCTAAAAAAACCCTAAAACTAACCTCTTACTCGTGCGTCACGACCGAAAATGTTCACCAAAACCACGACGCCGGCCGGAGTAGAGTGCTAGAAATATGTAATGGTGGTGGAGGTGGTCGGTGGGGATGTGTAATGGTGGTGGAGGTGGGTTTCAATGGATGTATTTAGGGGTTTTGGAGAGAAAATGTCGAATGAAGAAGATGAAGTGTGAAATAACTGTTGTGCGAAATACTTATGCATTTTTTTTAAAAAAAAAGGGGGGGGGGGGGGGGCGTCGCTCATTTTTTGAGCGACGCCACGCCACGTGTCGCTCAAAAAGCGAGCGACGCCCCTGCCACGTGGCCTGGCATCGCTCAAAAAACGAGCAACGCCCCACGTCGCTTGCTTTTTGAGCGACGCCAGGACACGTGGCCCAATGAAATTAAAATGGCTTAATTTTAATATTTTCCCCGTCAAACGAGCTCCAAAAAATAATGTTATGCGTCGCTCAAAAATGTACCCGATGCAAATATAGCGACTTCTAATAGGTATTTTGTAGTAGTGATGGCGCACTCAAGACGCCTACATGGCGCACCTAAGACGCCTACATGGCGCACGTAAGACGCCTACATGGTGCAACTCAAGACGCCTACATTGCACAATCAAGACGCCTACATGGCGCACCTAAGACGCCTACATGGCGCACCTAAGACGCCTACATGGCGCACCTAAGACACCTACATGGCGCACGTAAGACGCCTACATGGCGCAACTCAAGACGCCTATATGGAGCACTCAAGACACCTCCCCGGCACACATAAGGTGCCTACGCAGCATGCCTGACTCGCAGTTGAAAAAACTTGCAGAACGTAAAGCGCGTCTGAAGTGAGATCCTGCTGAGAAAAAAGAACTGGGAAGACCATTGACGCAAACACTTGCCTATCGAAACATGCCATGAAAAATGAATGAGCAAAGACGTTCATAAAAATAAATAACGTCTCATAAAAGAAAGGGCGATTGCCCCAAAAATCCTAGAAAGCAAGCGCTAAAACAAGTGCCCTGAAAGGAAAAACCTAAAAGAAAGCAAGCGCTAAAACAAGTGCGCTGAAAGGAAAACCTAAAAGAAAGCATGTACTAAACACTTGCGCGGGAAAAATAATAAAGAAAATTTATCATTCGGCGAGATCGTCGCCAACAGGATCGGCCCCGTCAAGTGGTGGGAACAGCGAGTCGAAGAAGTGGAAGGTGACCCCCGGAGAAGCATTCTGGGTAGCTGTGGCGTCCCGACACTCCACCGCCGCCGCATGTCTCGCCTCTTCGACCCCGACGTCGAAGTCGTCTTGAAGGTCGGACGCGAGCTGTTCCGCTGCAGCTTTTTCCGTGGTGACCCGAGCCACTTCCTCCGCCAAGGAGTCACGCTCGCACTCCGCTCGAACTCGGGCAGCTTCGCTCGATGAAAGTTGGCCCTGAAGAATACCTATTTCTTCTCTGCGCGAATCCAACTGGCGTCGAAGGTCCCTCACCTCGCTCTGGAAGACCTCCGTCGATCGAGTCGCCACTTCAAGAGCTTGACGTTCCGTCGTTAGCTCCTCAGCCATTTTTGTCACGGCCGACTGAGCACGGTCACATTTGCCGCGGGTAACTCCAATTCCACGCGAGCCTCTTGAAGCTGCTCGCGGAGACTCGCAAACTCTGCCTTTGAGTGAGAACCTCGCTCGGCACGGGCCAGCTGAGACTTCGCTTGAGCAAGCTCCTCTTGGGCAAGGCTCATCTGTCGGATGAGGTCGTGAAGGATCTTCTCGCCCCGGGTCGTTCGAGCAAGCACCTGAGAAGGCAGAAAGACAATTCAGCAAAAGACAAGGCCTTAACTGTTGGAATTGATTTAGCGTTTAAGAAAAAGTTTAATGCTTCGTTGAGCGGCGGAATTTTAAAAATTTTCTTTTTCAAGTAAAACAGTTTTTACTAACCTAGACAAAGAGCAAACACATGTAAATAAAAACTAATATGAGCATAAAAGATTACTAACCTTTTTAGAAGCTTGAACGTTGAGAAGCTTTTGGAAAAGGTTGCAACGATCGTCTCCCTCGCAGCACGTCTCTCTTCCTTTCCTCGTTAACTCGAGCAAGCACGAAAGTTTCTATCACTAAATCACTCGAGAAAAAAAGGAATTAGTGAGTGGGCACTTTTAAACACTACGACTTAAGAACGAGTCTTGAAGTCGCAGAGCTAAACACTAGGTCAAATGAGGACCTAGGTGCCAAAACAAAAACGAAAAATAACTAGAGAGAGAGAGAGGATCGGCCACCACAAGGTCTAGAGAGAGAAGCTCTCAATCTCTAACTTATGTGGAATGAATAAAATGAGGGGAATGAGAGTCCTATTTATAGGAGAAGGGTTGGCCTTGGAAAGAAGTAGTTTCCTATTATTTTCCAAGCTATCACGAGCAACCTTTATTTCCCATTTCTATCCAAGTCACACGGCCAACATGTGTCTTCATGACACCTTGGATTTGTTTCCTCTTTTATTCTTGCTTCCCCTTTGACTTGTCTTGGCCGAAATACTTGTTTCCTCATAGAGGAAATTTGTTTCCTCTTTTTCTTTTGGCAAGTATCTTGATACATTTATGCACAAAATATTCTCTCTTTCTCTTGGGTATTTGGGCGCCCAACATGTCTCTTGAAGGAGCTTCTTCATTTGTTCATGACAACATGAGAAAGGCCCATAAGAATTTTCAATAAAATTCTTATGAAATGAAATTAATCCACAAGGCCCAATGATCAAGTCATGGCCGAGTGTCATTGAGTCATCAAATGACCTTGTCAAAAAATTTATTGACATTCATTTCATCCTATGTCTCAAAAGACAAAAATACCCTTTTGACTATTTTCGTTCTTGTTTTGACTTAGCTTCCAGTTTAACTATTCCTACTCGATGTGATTCGTGACAGTGACCTCATGGATCCAAATGAACAAAGCTTGAGCTAAATACTTGGACTCAAAAGTTCACAAACCTTTTTCCAAGTTTAGCTTAATGTCAACTGACTCCACTAAAGAGTTGACACTAAAAATCTCTCAGTTCAAATGAATTTATTTTCTACTTAAGAATTCTACCTGATTGTAATGAGTGGATCCACAGAATATTATCATTGTTTACCCTTCATGAATATCATCAGCTAGTCGGGATTTACAAAATTAACATTTTACCCTTCTAGCTGTTATTTCCTCAACTCCTTTGTCGCTTGTGAATAAGTTAGAAACAATGTATTGACGAGGAGCTAACAAGTCACATTGTTTCATCCAAAAGGGTCAAGACTCAATTTGGACATTGGGCAGTTCATTTATTCACACTCCAAGGAACAAAGCATGAGGTGATATACATTGCATTTCAGCAATCTTGTACATGAATTCCATATCTATGAGAACTTCACAAAGTTACTCATGACATTCTCACAACTTAGTACTTCACCAATAGGCCTTGTTCGGAATCACATAGTGAGTCCGAACTCTGACTTTCTCAAATGAGAATACGTAAGGTGTGAAATGGCATGTCTCATTTCAGGATTAAGGTAAGCACGATGCAATTCATACGTAGTGACTTTGAGACATAAGAGGTTAAATGGTTTGTTCTTATCTTGTCTCTAGAAGTGCACTGGTCAATTCAGTACCTTCGGAAGATACCTAGAAGAACTATAGAGTCTCCAACTCTCAATGCCTCATAACCAGACATCATAGATTCTTCTAACAATCGTACTGAGGTCAATAGTCCTTTGACCCTTAGATTGCGAATATATCGTTTTAAGCAAACTACGAAGAGTTTGTTCATGCAAATCTACATTTGTCTCTTCGTAAGTTGTTTAGTTTGTTTATGGACTAAAGAGTAATGTTTTATCATAAAGGTTCAAACAGACACGGAAGAATGAATGAACGTTTCAAATTTTATAAATGAATAAGCAATTACAAGAAAGAGTCTTCATGAGACTTTATTACATCAAATGTACGATATAAGGATTACAACTCTACTTGTTGGCACGATTAACAATATTAACGAACAAAGCAAGAGAAACTTACTCTCTGTGCGTCAGAGACGCCGTGACGAAAGAACTCCACGTCACTGCTGGCCACGACGCTCTCCCACATCTTCATCGAAGATTGAGCGAGACCCAGGGAACACTCCCCTCTAACCTCTGCGGCCTCCACGTCGACCATCGAATTTACACGCTTCGAGTCCGAGGACGTGTCTGGAAGAGCCGAAGAAGAGGGTCGCTTCAAGGAAGCACGAGGGCCGCTCTCCGTCGGATAGCCGGCATCGGGCTTCTCCCGACCGTTCCATGCCGCGATCCGAGAACGGATTGCCGCCAACGACTTCGGGTCCCGCGAAGCCTTCGCTAAGCGAGCCCGAGCCCGAGCCCTAGCCGAGGAGGCTACAAAAGCAACAAAGTCAAAACCCTAAACTAAAAGAAAAAAAACAGAAAGAGCGAAGGTCGAAATACCTGGAAGACCGCCGCTCGGGGGAGATGACGCGGCACTGGGAGCACTCTCGGTCCACTGACTGCTGCCACGGCTAGGAGGAAAGGGTGGGAACCACCCAGTGGAAGCCATCAGCTCAGGCGAACGAAATTGTTTGACAGCCTACCGAGCATCCGACATTCTCCGGATCTCCTTCACGAAGTCGAGATCATCGGCCCCCGCGTCGGCAGAAAACTCGGTCAAGGGACCGAACCGAAGTGGCGCGTCACCAAAAGCCTCCGCCGAGACCCACACCCACGGTCTTCGATTATACTTCTCCGAGTCCGTGATCAGCTTAGTATTTCGGCGATCGCAGGCCATGAAGAAACCGGGTTGCCCTGGCGTAAGGAAGACCGCGATGAGATTGCGAAAGTCACTCACGGTCATCACCAGCTCGGTCTGGCAATGCTACTCCATGTGACACATTGCCACGATGCGGTAAAACGCCGGACTCATCTGACAAGCATGCACCCCCAGTCGTGCGAGGAGCTGCTGGACGATGGGTTGGAACGGCAACCGCAACCCGCAGTTTAAACTCGCGACCGAAACTGCGGCAAATCCACGGCAAGGATGGAAAGGACGGTCACCCTGTAAGGGACGGAGGAGCGCCACGGACGATGGAATGGCAAATGCCTCCCTGAGATCGATGAATGTTCGGTAGGTGAGCGAGCTTGAAGCATCGACCCCCGAACAATCGAAGCCCTCGAGAGTAGCAAAGCCCTCATCGGGATACCACTTCGTCCTAGCAAGCGACCTCGCCGACACTATCGCCTCTGCGTTAGGGGTCTCGGGCTGAGCACCCCCTGCCTCCACGGAAGGGCCTCCGCCTCCTGGCACGGCCGCGGCAACCGCCGATGGCCCTTCAGGACACTCTGGTGCGAGGCCTTCGGCCCCCGAACATGTCTCTGAATCACCTTCGGGATCTTCAGACTCGGGACCAAAATCGTCGACACAGTCAATCTCGTCGAGGACCGACTCTAGCGGAGTCGCTGTTGTCGGTCGTTTTTGGAAAACCCGGAACGCCGAGAAGACACGCCGCTCTAAGGGCCGATGGACAAGCCGGAGGTCCTGAAAAGTGGCAAGCCTTCCATCACGAGTTGATTGGCAAGTCCTCGTGCCAAACTCTCGGCTCCTAAAGTCGAGCCTCGCTCCTTGAGTTGAGTCATTCTCCCCGAGTCGAGCCTCGAGTCGCTCCCCGAGTCGAGCTTTGAGTCGCTCCTCAAGTCGAGCCTCGAGTCGTTCTCCTCGAGTCGAGCCTCGAGTCGTTCTCCTCGAGTCGAGCCTTGAGTCATTCTCCTCGAGTCGAGCCTCGAGTCGTTCTCCTCGAATCAAGCCACTAGTCACTCTCGTCGAGTTGAGCCAGGCTGGACTAAGTGTGTTTTGGGGGGTGTCACCGTACTAAAGGTTGGCTGCCTCCAGACCCTGAGCTGTGTTTTGGGGGGTGTCACCGTACCAAAGGTTGGCTGCCTACGTACCCTTTAGTCGGGATCAGGTCTGAACGTAGTTCAATTTGAATGTTGGGGGCAATCTTGGGCTCGGAGGCTTGAGAATCTAAGGCTTTAGAGTAGGACCCGGCTCGTAGCTTCTAGTGAAGACTTTAGACGGGTCGCTTGCCTCGTAGCTCGGAGTTCTAGCTCAAGGGCCAAGAAGCAGGAGAGCAGTGTGTACTACAGAGACTCGGGTCGAAGAAGAGGAGCGCGCTCCCTCTCGTGGAGGGGGGTCCTTGAATTTCTGAGCCGAGGAAGGAGGAGCACGTGCTCTTGGAATGTCACAAGAGCACAAAAGAGGAGAGATATCTCGAGAGAGAGAGGTGTTGGAATGAATTGTGTTAGTATGAACCAGGATGCCTCTCCCTCCCCCTAAGGGGGGGTATTTATAGCGTTGGAGGAGGCCTTGGGCCGGACCCCTCAAGGCCCTCCGGGTGGCTGGGAGCAGGGCGCGCGAGGCATGACGCCTGGCCAGGCGCAGGGCGCGCGGGGCATGACGCCTGGCCGAGCGCGGGGCGCGCAGGGCGAAGTGTTTTGGATGGGCACGGGGTGCCCAACTGAGGCAACACGCGTGTGCCCGGCCGAGGCAGCAGGAGCTCTCGGCCCGGGCAGCAGGGACACCCGGCTGGGGCTGTAGGAGCGCCCGACCGGGGTAGTAGGGACGCCCGGCCGAGGCAATAGGTGTGCTTGGCCGGGGGAGCAGAGGCACCTAGCTGAGGCAACAGGTGTGCTCGGCCGGGGAAGCAGGGGCGCCCGGCCGAGGCAGTAGGTGTGCTCGGCCTGCGCAGCAGAGGCACCCGGCCGAGGCAGTAGGTGTGCTCGGCCGGGTCAGCAGAGGCGCCAGGCCGAGGCAGTAGGTGCGCTCGGCCGGGACAGCAGCGGCGCCCGGCCAAGGCAGCAGATGCGCTCGACCGGGGCGTCAGATGCGCCCACGGGCCGGGACGCCCAGGGCAGGGGAGCGCGCGCGGGCCGGGACGCTCGGGGGCGCGGGAGTGTGCACAGGCCGGGACGCCCGAGGGCGCAGGAGCGCTCGCAGGCCGGGACGCCAGGGAACGTGGGAGCGTGGGCTGGCCGGGACGCCCGGGGACGCGAGAGCGCGCGCAGGCCGGGACGCCCAGGGGCGCAGGAGCGCGCGCGGTTAGGGACGGCTGAGAGCGCCGAGGCGCGCACGGGCCGGGACGGATAGGAGCGCTAGGGCACGTGCGCAAGCCCACTGGGCCGGGGGCGCAGGTGCGCGCGCGGCACGTGGGCGAGGGCAGGCTGGCGCGCCCAGGCGGGGGCGCGGGCGCGCTGGTGCGCGCGTGGGCTTGTCGGGCCACGAGGGTGCTAGGGCGCTCGGGCCTAATAGGCCGGGGCCCATTGGGCTTTCCGGCCGGCCTTAAAATGTTTTTGAATTTCCGGTTTCCCGTAAACGACCGGTAACATTAGCCCCCCAAGTTTACGGCTTGCGGAACGCAAGTCGTGAACTTTAGAAAAAAGAAAGGGCGTTGAGGTAATTTTACCTCTTGGTCATGCGTGACCGTACAATTTTTTTTTTTTTGGCCGGGCCCTGGGGGGTCGGACCGGGCCGGCTGGGCAGCAAGGCCCGCGCGCAGCCTGATGCCAGCGGGCTGGCGCGCGTGCGAGGCCGGCACGCAGGTTAGGCCTCGTGACGCGCGCGCGAGGGGGGGGGGGGGGGGAAGGAGCAGGGTTTGCTTCTTCCTCACCTATAAATAGGAGGGTTCCCTCCCTCTTTTTTCACAACTGGCAGCCTTTTGGGAAATTGGAAAATTCTTTTGAGTTTGAAATTTCCCTTTGGGCAGCCTACTTTTTTACCCATTTAATGGGGGGGGGGGGGGGGGGCGGGTAAGGGTCCCTTTGAGGAACTTGACGAGATTCCCATTTTTTTCGAGGAAGACTCTTGCGCGGCCGACAAATGGCTCGCAAAGTTGGAGACTGACGATGTGGAGGTTGCTGAGATGGCGGGGCCCGGGAGCGGCCTACCTACCAGGTGTGGCCCCGAAGGGGAGGACGAAGGGTCCAAAGACTCGTGTTCGTCCCGACTGGTGGTCAACTTGGTTTCTCGCGAAGCGTCCTTTGACGACCCCTTGCTTAAGCAGCGAGGTGAGGCGATGGTGAGCGCAGGGCTTCCCCGAGCATCTAACTTAGATGCCTCGGGTGCCGAACTTGCGATAATGCCGTCCGAACCTTTCTTGGATGAGATATATGTTGTCAATGGTGCCCACAAGAAGAGTTGTAGTCTTTATTTTGTACATTTGATGTAATAAAGTCTCATGAAGACTCTTGCTTGTAATTGCCTATCTATTCATTAATAAAGTTGAAACGTTCATTCATTCTTTCTTTGTTTGAAGCTTTATGATAAAACCTTAGTCTTTTAGTCCATAAACAAACTTAACAACTTACGGAGAGACAAATGTAGATTTGCATGAACAAACTCTTCGTAGTTTGCTTAAAACGATATATTCGCAATCTTAGGGTCAAAGGACTATTGACCTCAGTATGATTGTTAGAAGAATCTATGATGTCTAGTTATGAGGCATTGAGAGTTGGGGACTCTATAGTTCTTCTAGGTATCTTCCGAAGGTACTGAATTGACCAGTGCACTTCTAGAGACAATATAAGAACAAACCATTTAACCTCTTACGTCTCGAAGTCACTATGTATGAATTGCATCATGCTTACCTTAATCCTGAAATGAGACATGCCATTTCACACCTTAGTATTCTCATTTGAGAAAGTCAAAGTTCGGACTCACTATGTGATTCCGAACAAGGCCTATTGGTGAAGTACTAAGTTGTGAGTCTGTCATGAATAACTTTGTGAAGTTCTCATAGATATGGAATTCATGTACAAGATTGCTGAAATGCAATGTATGTCACCTCATGCTTTGTTCCTTGGAGTGTGAATAAATGAACTGGCCAGTGTCCAAATTGAGTCCTGACTCTTTTGGATGAAACAATGTGACTTGTTAGCTCCTCGTCAATACATTGTTTCTAACTTATTCACAAGCGACAAAGGAGTTGAGGAAATAACAGCTAGAAGGGTAAAATGGTAATTTAGTAAATCCCGACTAGCTGATGACATTCATGAAGGGTAAACATAGATAATATTCAGTGGATCCGCTCATCATAATTAGGTCGAATTCTTGAGTAGAAAACAAATTCATTTGAACCGAGAGATTTTCAGTGTCAGCTCTTTAGTGGAGTCAGTTGGCATTAAGCTAAACTTGGAAAAGGTTTGTGAACTTTTGAGTCCAAGTTTTTAGCTCAAGCTTTGTTCATTTGGGTCCATGAGGTCACTTTCACGAATCACATCGATAGGAATAGTTAAACTGGAAGCTAAGTCAAAACAAGAACGAAAATAGTCAAAAGGGTATTTTTGTCTTTTGAGACATATGATGAAATGAATGTCAATAAATTTTTTGACAAGTTCATTTGATGACTCAATGTCACTCGGCCATAACTTGATTATTGGGCCTTGTGAATTAATTTGGTTTTATAAGAATTTTATTGAAAATTGTTAATGGGCTTTTCTCATGTTGTCATGAACAAATGAAGAAGCTTCTAGAAGCTCGTTCTAGATGAGAATAGGCGCCCGTAATACCCAAGGAAAGAGAGTTTATTTTGTGCATAAATGTATTTAGATACTTGCCAAAAGAAAAAGAGGAAACAAATTTGCATGTAGATGCACAAGGAATTTCGGCCAAGAGAGTAATGGGCAAGGCAAGGAACAAAAAAGGAAACAAATCCAAGCCTCTAGGAGGCAGCCTTGGGCGCCCAACATGGAATGGGAAATAAGGGATTTTTGCTCATGAATATGTGATATTCTATAGAAGAGGAAAGTACCTTATTGAAGGTAAAACCTCTCCTATAAATAGGAGCCCCATTCCTCACATTTCATTCATCCTAAGTTTAAGAGATTGAGAACTTGGCCGAAAATCCTCTCTAGAACTTGGCCGAAAATCCTCTCTCTCTCTCTCTCTCTAGTTTATTTTCGATTTTTTCTTGTCTTGGCACCTAGGTCCTTACTCGACCTAGTGTTTAGCTCTGCGACTTCGATACTTGTTCTTAAGTCGTAGTGTTTAAAAGTGCCCACTCACTAATTCCTTCTTTTCGAGTGATTTAGTGATAGAAACTTTCGTGGTTGCTCGAGGTGCCGAGGAAAGAAAGAGAGGCGTGCTGCGAGGGGAGACGAGCGTTGCAAACTTTCCACAAGCTTCTTCAAAGTTCAAGCTTCAAGAAAGGTTAGTAAACTTCTAGCTCATATTGGTTTTTAATTACATGTACTTGCACTTGTCTAGGTTAGTAAAAACTGTTTTACTTGTAAAAGAAAATTTTTAAAATTCCGCCGCTTACCGAAGCGTTAATTATTTTCTCAAACCCTAGATCGATTCCAACAAATGGTATCAGAGCTATGGTCAAAGATTAGCATGTACATGTTTTTAAAATTATGAGCTTGAAAATCGTTTTCGAAAGTTTACTAATTTTGTTACAAGTTAGAATTGTTATCTTAGATTTTTTTTTTTAATTTATTGCTCATGTCTTTAAATTAAAAAGCATGTTAATTTTCTATGAGTTTGGGATGTTTTTAAAACACATTAGAATCAGTTCTCAAAGTTTGTATTTTTTTATATTGAAAAACGTGTTTTAAAGGTTTGAGAAATTTCGGTAAATTTTGTGACTAGTTACTTTGTCTTTCTAGTTTCTTTTATTTACCGTTTTCGTTTTATGCTTGTTGTTATTTCTTTTATTCTATGTTATTACCCTGCTAATAAAACACAAATAAAAGCTTTAAACAACATCTTAAAACGTTCCGTTACACTTGATTCTTTTTCGCACCTAAATAGGACCAAGCTTTAATTTATTTCTTTTTCTTCGAGCTGGAGTAAACCCGCATTAAAAGTGGTATAACTCTCTGCTCAGAAATTGAAATTTAATGATTCTTGAATCAAATTAAAACTCTGTCTGTCCTCTGTCCAATGCCACCGGTTTCGGCTCAAAAGGACATCGGAGCCGCCAGATATGGCGATTTTACTCCGAGGTGCGCGGCTGTCTGAAACTCCAGTTTTTTAGAAATCCGGATTTTTAAACCCCACTACCATGAGTTATAGAACTCTAATGAGAAAATTTTCTTGAGCAAAAATGTTTTTCATATGATTATAAACATGATGTATAAGATTAAAATGTTTTTATTTTTGAAAGTTTAATTGAAAATTGAGTTTTTACAAAACTAGTTTGAATTTTGAAAAATCGTTTTCACTTTCAAACTTGAAAATATTTTGTCATCCAAATCAAATAAATTTTCAAAATGTTTTCAAAACTATATCTATATCACATATGTTCAAAATCTATATGCTCTTGAAAATTTGAGTGGGAGGTCTCTTTGTAGACAAGCCGAAAAATAAGAAGATGTGTAATCTCAAACTTTCAAGTGTTCGAGTGAGTTGAAGTTCACACTTCCCTCATGCACTTTCCCGAAATAGAAAATAGGAAAAGATCGAGTATGTACCTTGTGCCTTTATGCACTACTACTGCTCTGAACATGTCGATCTAGGATTCTCTTCTAGTTGTCCGCTCTGTCGCTCTCTAACTAGGAAATTTGTTTCCGAACTTATAAGAGTCAATAAACCATCTCCAAAAACTAAGTGGGAGGGTTATATTCGTTGTTTGTAACCCGCGATCCCCAACACTAGTGAAAGATGCAATAACGTGGGACTAAGAGCCGCTCTTGCGACCCTCACTTAAATGTGAGTACTCCAAGGCGTTATTACTTCGATCATTGCTCAATGAGCTACGTCCGAGAGTGATGCAATGACGACAAGGCCTCCCCTTGGGGGATTGTTTTTCAAAGCTGATCTTTTGGACTAAGTGGTTGGTTACACACTTAGGCTCAATCCCTAGTAATCCTCCCTTGAGGCTCTGCGAAAGGATGTGAGTGGTCAAACCAATTTAAAAGGTGGCTAGTCAAAATAGATGTATTGACATCTTGGCTTAGCATTAATGATGTGTCATTTACTTATAAATGGAGATTTTTTGCGGCCTTCTCTTGAGGGAGTAAATTATCGTTTGGTTTATAACACCTTTGGATTTTACAAAAGTCTTAATAAAACTTAAATCCTAAACCAAAGACTAATCATAAACTTGTTTCAACTTTTATAGGCAATATGTCTCTCAACCCTCTCTCTACAATTCTTTCCTCGAATAAACTCGAAGGCGACAATTACGTCGACTGGAAACGTAACCTCGACATAGTCCTTACTGTCGACAAGCACAAATGGGTTCTCACCACCCCCTGTCCTCAAACGAATGAAGATTCGACGCAAGAGGAGAAAGACGCCCTGGCGGCCTGGCTTCCATCCGATGAGATTGCGAGATGCTATATTTTGGCATCGATGAACAATGTGTTGCAACAACAACATCGTGATTATGAAACTGCCACCGATATGCTCTACAATCTCCATGAGATGTTTGGAGGGCAAGGACGTCAAGCTAGGCAACAAGCGGTCCGACAATTCATGAACTGTCGTATGAAGGCTGGAACTCCCGTTAGAGATCATATGATGCTGATCATTAGCTATCTAAACGAAATGGAGATTCTTGGATCTGAGATTGATGGGGAGACTAAAATAGATATGATCTTGGAAACTCTCCCCGAAACCTTTGATACCTTCAAGTTGAATTATTCCATGAACAAGCTGGAGTACACTGTTACCGAGCTCATGAAGGAACTTCAAACCGCTGAGGCACTCACTAAGAAATAGAGGGCTCAAGGAGAAGTACATGCTACTGCCTCCACCTCTGGATCTAAGAAGAGACCTCGCAACGCCGAGAAGAAGAACCAACCTAAGGTTCACACGAAGAAGAAGGCGCCAAAGGCTCCGAAGGTGGACAAGTTTAACCACAAGTGCCACCACTGCAACGAGCCTGGTCACTGGCGTAGGAACTGTCCTACCTCAAAACCAAAGCAAAAGGTATTGTACTTGTTACTGAAGCCTGTTTAGTAGCTGATAATGTATCATCGTGGATTATTGACTCCGCTGCTACTAACCATATTTGCTGCTCCTTGACTGGTTTTAGGAAAAGCAAAAGCTTAGAGGATGGCGACTTCTGCTTCAAGTGGGGTGATGAGAGCGTGGTGTCTGCGAAGGCTGTGGGATCCGTGACGCTATCTTTTGAAGATCGAACTTTAAATTTGAATAAT